>NC_029778.3:8315524-8321237 GCF_000817695.3 Arachis duranensis
TCAACAAATAGTCTCAAATACACAAGTCACGTAATAATCTCTTTTCCTTTTAAAATATTACCTCAAATCAAAATTCCAATCCTTAAAGAAATTTTGGCAATATCTCCTCTAAGACTCAAATTTCTGCCACCCTTCAAGGGTCCCAACTATCAAACCAAACACCTCTCAGTCACTCAAATCATTTCCAATAACAAATTATTTCATAATCAAACAAATACCAATATTAAATCTTTTTCCAAACCGACCAACTTCAATAGCAAATTATTGACAACAGCTAAACCTCACATTTTATATCATATACACAATCCATCAATTATTCATTCATTTCACTCCTATCTTAAGGTCTTCTAGCCTATGTTTTCACGTGACATTAAACATTAACTACGAGAAACCAAAACCATACCTTCGTACGGAATCAAAATATTCAAAGCTCCGGAGAAGCTTTCTGACTGAGCTATCGAAGAAGAAAATGTCCAGAATCGTCTATGCCTCCTAAAACTCTCGTTGGCCAAACCCAAAGGAAAGAGGAGTTACGTCACTGTCAACTTTTACTAAAAAAAAATGGTGCGAACGTGTAGAGGAGAAGGTTACAAATACTCTTACCGGATTAGATTTTTTATTGGAGTTACGAATTTCAAGAAATTGAAGCCGGAAGTTCAGAAGGATTTACGTTCTCTCTCGGTCTTCTCTCTCCGTGTTCTTTCTTTTTTTTCCTCTCGCATACGTTAATGATATATATATGATTAATACAAATACGCCGCCTTAGCTTTATTTATATTTTATATACACTTTATGAAAGGGAATTATAATAATAGATTATACTTATATAGAAGGAAGCTAAGAATGAATTATAATAATATAATATTATATTACAAAACTTATATCTATGAAAGTGACCGAGTACTCTTTCTTTATATATATTAACGTAACTTATAATGTTACAATATCTAATTGTGTAACTTATAATATTATAAAGTTTCCTTAGTAGAACTAGCAATGAATAACGCTAGCTATAATAATAATAATAATAATATATGCAATCATAATGCGTAATGATAGTAATGATATATATGTAGCTTAATGTAAAACATAAACCGCCTTTTGTTTTCATACTTTATAATTAATAATGATAATAATATTATAATAATAATAATAATAATAATAATAATAATAATAATAATAATATAATACAATTTAATACTTACGGCAACTATATACAATGTTTATAATAATAATAATAATAATAATAATAATATGGATTTGATTAAATTTAAATTATTATAAAATTAATTCAATTACTGATAATAAAAATATTTTTTCTAAAAATAAGAAATTTTAATTTTATAAAATAAATTATAACTTATTTATATTTATATTTTTAAAACTGAGGGTCGCTACATTCTACCCACCTTATAAAAATTTTTGCCTTCGAAAATTGATATAAAATAAAAAAAATTCATACTAATGTAGCTTCCCTTCTTGAACATGTCAAAGAAAAATAGAAAGATTTGACATGCTTTGTTTGTAAATCCAGAATATTCTTATGGCTTAAAAGTCTATGCAAAATGGAAGATACAAGATAGACTCGATGCAGAAAGGTTATAAGGCAGGTTGGTATTAGAACGACGGGTTTATCACTTCTAATACTTACTTTATCTAGCTCTTAAGTTCTGCCAATTCTATTGGTGTCACCTTACGTAATACAATTGAAACTGGTTCAGCCTCTGACGCTGAATTTATCACAACTTACTCTTTCTCTTGACACCTAACAGATTATCAATTATGGGTTCAATCTATGTCATGTCTCTTCCTCATAACTTACCATCTCTGGATTTCAGGTAATTGTCCCGCACAGCTCTCAACATTTCCGGTCCCATATGTATAACTTAAGTTGTATACTCATAATAGTTCGATGCACTACTGCTGCGCCACTCTTATTATTATCCTCCAAGAATTGAGTCACTTTTCTAGGCTGACCACTATCGTTTTGTCTCACCATTCGGAGGTCTTTAGTCGATCGCTCAGTTGAAAATCACAAGGCTCACAACTCGGTAATGTACTACAATGAATGCTACGTGTTATTTACTATGCAAGGCAGTCGAAAATTTCGATTATCAGTTCATGATTACCTCTAATCGGAGTATCTGCGCTTCCAGCACCATCCGTTGTCATAGTGAACACGCGTCCCTGATGTTGTTCCTTTCCAGCTTCTTGATTCTTCTTCTTTTCTGGACAATTCCAAGACAAATGCCCAGTTTCACCACAGTAAAAGCATACACCTAAACCAGCCATGCACGGAGTATTCGGGTGGTACTTTCCACACCTCCTACAAGTTAAATCATTTGGTGGGGTCTGAGCTTGCTTTCCTTTGCCTCTTCCCTGGCTGTTATTATTACTGAATCTCTGGAAGTTATTCTGACCCAAATGTGGTTGTGGGGTGTAACCGCCTCGCTTAAAATCTTGTCCTCTAGGGGCGAAGTTCCTTCCCTGATCTCTCCTAACAAAATTTTGCTGATCACTCTTATTTGATGTCGCCTTTCTCAGACAATCCTCAGCAACTCTACTTTTGTTTACCAGTTTCAAAAACACTCTGATCTCAATTGGTGCAACGAAGCTCAGAATATCACTTCGAAGACCTCCTTCATACTTAATACATTTCCACTCAGCAAAATCTTCAGGCGCACTTTGACAGATACGAGAAAAGACATAACTCCTCAAACCTACTAGTATACTCAGTAACAGTCATTTGTCCCTGCTTTAACTGCATCAGTTCAAGTTTCTTGGCATTTCTGGCTGAATTAGGAAAGTATTTCTTATAGAACTCTGTTCGGAAAACCTCCCAAGGAATCACAGCGCCATCTGACTGCAGGATACGTCGTGTCCCCTGCCACCAATACTGAGCCTCACCCTGCAACTGATAAGTTCCAAACTCAACCCATTGCTCCTCAGGAACCTGCTGAGCCTGCAGTGCCCGTTTCATAGCCTGAATCCAATTGTCTGCATCAGTGGGATTTAAGGTTCCCCTGAAGGTCGGAGGGTGAACTTTCAGAAATGTAGCAAGTGTCATGGGACCGTCCTCATCATTATTGTTTCTGTGATTACCCTGGTTTATCTGATTACCCAGTGCCTCGGCTGTCGCCTGCATAGCCGCAGCCATATTTCCCAGGGCAGTCATGAAGTCTACTGGATCATTCCCTGCCGGGCTAGGAGTAACGGTGCCTATCCTACCTCTACCTCGCCCGCGACCGCGTCCGTGAGTCGACATCTGGTCCCTTTACACACCAAACAAGTGATATTAAGTTGATCAGTCTCAATATCGCAAGTCTAATGCTTCAAGTTCCAAATGCATGCTCATGAATGTTTATGCCACATATATCAATCAGATATCCTAATAGCACATACACACACCCAGAGTATGCCCAGAAGCATAATAAGTCCATCCCTCAGGCTCTACAGGAACGAACTGCTCTGATACCATAATGTAACGCCCTACCACACAGAGCCTTACGCTTAAGTCGTAAATCAGAGGTGGCGAGGTATTACGACTTCTAAAAGAAATAAAATACATACTTATAGTAGTAGAAAGAAGATAATAGACTAGGAGCCTTGAAAAATGGGTAAAACAAAATCGCAAAATGAAAAGCGCCACGCTCCGGAAACGGAACAACTTGCGTGTGAGTCAAACTATAACTATCAAACGTAAGATAATAAAAGTATGAATAGAAAGCTAAAGGTACAAAATAACAAGCTCCTCACTCAGTCTGCGAAGTCAAGGCTGGCCGGAGAGTATTTACATATATATATACATATCCAAAACCCAAAATGTACATAAACAAAACCCTGCCTCTCCATAAACCTCTAGGAGGATCAAAAAGAATAAGTTATGCGGAGAGAAAGCTAAGTACGTGTATATACATCACTACACACCAAAATAACCCAGTAACCACTTCGCTTTAGGTGTCCAGACGCCTAATGAGATACCTTTCGACAAAGGATATCCAGCGCTCAACGAGGTGTCTCTCGACCTGCATCTGAAAAATAACAACATAGTATGGGATGAGAACCGGAGGTTCTCAGTATGGTAAAGGTGCCCGCATTGTTAATATAAAAGGTCTCGGGAAAGCCAGAGGCATTCCTAGAACTCCGACACTTAAAATCATTCTTAAATAAAATAAACTAAACCAAAAGTTAGGTAAGCTATCTAAGGTATTCTAGTTCTGAATCTAACTTTAACTTAATACTTCACTTTCTGACTCCTCCAATCCTCTGAGACATTGGTGGAACAACCCTCTCTCCTCACACTTTCGTCAAGAGAAATTTCTAAGAAAACATACACATACAGTTCAAACAAGGAAAACACAGATAGAGAAGCATTTACAGCAAGTAGAACAAGTAGCGGATAAGCAGAATTAAACGGTTAAGCAAACCAAAACAATGCACACTCAAGCAAACAAACAAATGCATATGATGTATGCTTGTCCTATGGTTGATGAGTCTCATCTGTCGGTTATACAGCCAACCCGACAAGTCCTGGTAGTTAACCATTGGACAGTCCCTCTGTGCGCGCATCCCTAAATCTCAAATACACAAGCCACATAGTAATCTCTTTTCCTTTTAAAATATTACCTCAAATCAAAATTCCAATTCTTAAAGAAATTTTGGCAATATCTCCTCTAAGACTCAAATTTCTGCCACCCTTCAAGGGTCCCAACTATCAAACCAAACACCTCTCAGTCATTCAAATCATGTCCAGTAACAAATTATTTCATAATCAAACGAATACCAATATTAAGTCTTTTTCCAAATCGACCAACTTCAACAGCAAATTATTGACAACAGCTAAACCTCACATTTTATATCATATACACAATCCATCAATTATTCATTCATTTCACTCCTATCTTAAGGTCTTCTAGCCTATGTTTTCACGTGACATTAAACATTAACTACGAGAAACCAAAACCATACCTTCGTACGGAATCAAAATATTCAAAGTTCCGGAGAAGCTTTCTGACTGAGCTATCGAAGAAGAAAATGTCCAGAATCGTCTATGTCTCCTAAAACTCTCGTTGGCCAAACCCAAAGGAAAGAGAAGTTACATCACTGTTAACTTCCACTAATAAAAAAATGGTGTCAACATGTAGAAGAAAAGATTACGAATACTCTTATCGAATTAGATTTTTTATTGGAGTTACGAATTTCAAGAAATTGAAGCCGAAAGTTCAGAAGGATTTATGTACGTTCTTTCTCAGTCTTTTCTCTCCGTTTTCTTTCTTTTCTTTCCTCTCGCATACGTTATATATATATATATGTATGATTAATACAAATATGCCGCCTTAGCTTTATATATATTATATATACACTTTGTGAAAGAAAATTATAGTAATAGATTATACTTATACTAGAAGAAAGCTAAGAATGAATTATAATAGCATAATATTATATTACAAAACTTAATATTATATGTATATGTATACATAACGATAATGATAATATATATACACACACGTAACCTAATGCAAAGTATAAACAACCTTTTATTTTCTATGCTTTATAGTTAATAATAGTAATAATGATACTAGCAATAGTAACGATGGTCATGTAATAATAATAATAAACGTAATAATAGTAATAATAATAGTAATGCAATGAATGTAATATATATATAAACTTATAATCCAATTTAATACTTACGGCAATTATATATAATAAT
>NC_029778.3:8321309-8417891 GCF_000817695.3 Arachis duranensis
TTACACAAAAATACAAGGTGCATTTTTTTAAAAGCCAACAAAAAATAAATTTAAAAAAATTTAAAAAGCCAAAACGTAAGCTACGTTTATTTTATTTTAAAATTAAAAAATATTTAATAAATATAAAACATAAATTACGTTTTGTCTTTGATCCATAGTAGTGTAATATTTTGCATTCCTTCCATTTCATGGTGATACACATGGCTTCTTTCCATAAGCAAAAAAATCAGTCCAATAGAAAGAAGTCATGTGTATCACCATAAAATGAAAGGAATGCAAAATATTGCACTGTTATGAGTCAGAGACAAAATATGACTTACGTTTTATATTTGTTAAATATTTTTTAATTTTAAAATAAAATAAATGTAGCTTACGCTTTGGCTTTTTAAATTTTTTTAATTTCTTTTTAGTTAGCTTTTAAAAAAATGCACCTTGCGTTTTTGCACCTAAAAAGACTGAATTTTTTTTTTAAAATCCACAAAATGCAAATTGCGTTTTGTTAGTAGTGTCGAAGAATGCTGATGTCCACTTAATTGCAACACTATTTTCATACTTTTGCATCTTTTTTGCAATATCAGGGAACTTGTTGAGTGGTGTTGTTATTCAGAAAACCACTATGTGTCTTTTAACATTAATCTTTCTATCTTCGTGTGCCCATGGACTTTCATTAAGTTGTTAGTGCGAAGTTGCTATACCCTTTATATAATTCTCTATATTTTGTGATGGATAGGAGTTTTATTGGTTTGGTAGTTTCTTGAATTTATTAATATTATTGTCTAAAATATTTTATGAAATTCATGACATTTGCTCATGTTGATTAGAAAACAATCATAAATATTATATTTTATGGGAGCCTTTAATATTTGCTTGTGATATGTAAAATTTATTGTTAGACATATTTGTTTGTTAATAATAAGCTTTTCAGCAAATTATCCGCTTGAATATAGGATAGTGTTTATTTTTTTTTTCATGTTTAGACATAAAAAAAAACTTTTCAGTGAAGTATTTTATCTTTGAACGAAAAGACTTAGATATGGTACCTAAATTTATATAATGATACATAAAAAAATTTATGCATTTATATAATACATTAAACTATCCTAGGACAAGAAGTGCATATTAAAATGAGTTTATGAAGGAAAATAATCCAATCAAATATTATCAAATACATTAAACTCTTTCAAAATGCCGTCCAATAAGATTTGTGGCATCTAGTGTCACAATTCTACCTAAATTACAGAAAATATAGAGTATGTCTATTCTGTTTAAACAGGGAATTCGGAGGGTGTGTAGGAAGCTATTCTCTTGGTCAACAAACAAAATATTCTTCAGAACATTAAATTTTGTAATAGGCTATGAAGCTCCAAGCTCAATTATGCCATTACAACAAATTTTTAACAATGAAAAAAAAGCAAGATCAGTTGCACACGATTTCTTCGGTTGCACATAGGTGGGTCTCCCGGAGGAGCAACTAATGTAGATCCATGCACATCTGATATAATATTTGTTGCTGCCGTTGCATTACAACCTACATCATTAGCAGCCCTTGCCTTTAATTAGTATTTCTATAGCCCAATCATGGGCAACAACAAATCTTGCATCATTCTCTATGCCTCTGGTGAAAATCCCCTCTAAACCAATCCATAAGGCATCCATGGCGACTAACTCGAATTGAATCCCAATTCGTAGAAAATGAATTATACATCCCTTCCTTTGCATCCTTTCTCTACCGGCGCAGAACAAGTGATTCAGACAATTTTGGTATGTGACAATGAACGAGAACTCAAACTATGTGCTCGCATGGTATCTAGAGATTCCATTCTCATGTATGAGCACCTAAAAACTAATGGATCATCGAAAAACAAAACCTTCCAACAAAATTGTAGATTAAGATACCTAGCTTTAACATAAATACTATAAAGTGTATGATACGTGCTCAAGAAGGCATTTTCGTTATGTTAGAGACAAAGAATAAAATAATAATCTTATCATATTTAAGGATCTGGATATTAAAAGAATTATACTATGTTAATCTTAAACATGTAGAAGATCAAGAGTTTGTCTCAATTTATTTTGATTATCAGAACCATGGCCATACACATACACAAGGACAAAATAAAAAATAATTGTACGAAAAAAATTTATTTTATCAAATATAAAATGTTAACTTATATCTTTAAAAAGTTTAAACACATCTCCAATCATTTTTTTATTTAAAACATGTTTATAATTTGACTTAGATGAGTTGATGTATTAGGTAAATTAGCTGATTATCATTTAATCTTGTCGGATGGAAATATTTCCACATGTCAGTCTTGTCAACGCAAATTTAATATTTAATAATATTAGTAATTTACATTATGACCTTTGTTATTATCCAGGTAGTGATGTGATTAAACAAATCAATAAATTGTTCAACAAAAAAAATTGTTAATAAATTATGAAATTCGTATCTGGACTACTGTGATAGTTGATTAAACCATTTATTTATATTAATAATACTATTAATCACCTAAGAAAATTGAATCTTATTGTGATACTGAATAGACAATCATTTATAATTTTTTTTTGTCGTGCTTGATGATTTGATTTTCTTTAATTTTGTGGACGAACACACACGCACATACACACATATTAAAAAAAATAACAATCAGCTAATATGTTTTTCAATTTTTTTTATATCTACTTCTATTATATAAAATAGAGATTTAAAAAATTTTGGTGCACAAATTTCTGTTTATGAAATAAACTTCATCATTTATATATTTGGAGTTATATTATTAAAACTTGAAATCAAGATTGATGCTTCAAATATTAAGGTAATTCTACGTGGTAGTTTTTTTAATTTTCATTCATCTGATCTAGATTGTCAAAGAACAGGTTCTTTAAATGTTTAGTAGAAAAAACTTTTCTGGTGATCAAGGTTGTTAAAAACAAATTTTTTAGAGGTCTAGTAGAAAAACCCTTCTAGTGATCCAAGTTGTAAAGAATATGTTTATTAAAGGTCTAGTAGAAAAATCTTTATCCATCCTTTTATGTTTTTACGGCATTTTTTCTCTATCTTTTTCTCCATCCATTTAATATTCACTCTTCACAAAGATCACAACCTAATTGAGACTTTATACTCTTCTCTACGTCAATGATATCATCTTAACTCGTGATTCGAGCTCAGATATTAATCAGGTTATTCATCAGCTGAAACTCAACTTTGTTCTCAAAGATTTGGAGAAATTACATTTCTTTCTTGGTGTATAAATGACAAAGACAACAGATAAAGGTAAGAAAGCAGGGCTGAAAAGTTGCAAACCTTACAAAACTCCTTTGTCATCTACTTTGAAACTCACTGCAAATGGAGGTATTGCCTTTGATAATCCCTCTTTGTATAGAAGTGTGGTTGGTAGATTGCAATATCTTCCCATGACCAAGCTTAAAATTGCATACTAAGTTAATAGAGTATGCCAATTTATACAGTCACCATCAGAAGATCACTAGAAGGTGGTGAAGTGAATCCTCCAATACCTAAGTGGTATCCTTCATCATGGTTTACATCTGAAAAAAGGGAAGAATTTGCCTATCCTTGCCTATTGTGATTCAGATTAAAAAAGTGACCCTGACAACTGAAAGTCTACTAGTGGTACATGTGTCTTCCTTGGTCTCAATTCAGTTTCGTGGTCCTCTAAGAAACAAAGTGTTGTAGCGTGCTCTAGTACCGAGGCAAAATATCGATCCATGGCATTGGCAGTGGCTAATGTGATCTAGATAAGAAACCTGCTGGATGAGCTACAACGTCCCTTAAGTACAACTCCCTAGCTCTTTTGCGACAATCAAAGTGATGTGTTGTTAGCTGCTGACCCAATTCTTCATTCGAAATCAAAGCACTTTGAGCTAAATCTCCATTTGTCAAGGACTATGAAAAAAATGCACCATTTGAATCAACCATATACCAGGCTTATCTCAAGTTGCAGATGTTCTTACTAAAGTCGTTCCTTTCTCACCGTTTCTTGACTGCAGAGCCAAACTCAAGGTTGCAGCCTCACCAATCTCGAATTTGAGGGGGAATGACAATGTATATGAGTCTACAGTAGCTAATATAGACGAGAGTTTAGCTTATACTAATTAAAACATGAGATAGTTGTTAAGTTTGTTATATTTAGTCAGCACCAGTTAGTTATACTCAGTTGCTTTATATAGTAATAGTGTAATTGTATTGTGTAAGCTGGTTTAACAACAGTTTATCATTTTTTTACATTTTCTCTCTTTTCTGAACTCTTTATCAAATTTAAGACCGATATCTTTTAGAGTTATTATTTCTGGATATAATAACAATTAAACCGCTGAAATAACACAAAACAATTATTGTTTAAAAAAAAATTTGACGTTTGGAAATTTTTTAAAATGATAAAAATTATTAGAAGTAAAAGTGTCTAAAATCTAAAATTATTTAAAAGCCAATTTGAGTGTAATATAAAACCACCTAACACAAAAGGCACACATGAATAATGGATAAAAATATCCTTTTAGTATACATAACTTGGTACACTCAACAAGAAACCATTAACATACATGAAATAAGTTAATTATTCCATTCCAACAAAGGATGAATTAACAGATGATGAAGCAAATATTAATGCATATCCATGATTGCACCACTGCGTTACTTAGATAAACACACTTAACCTCAAACCAAACACAACATAAATTATTATTCATAGATATAGATGTTATACTTTTTTTCCTTTAATTATAATGGTTGGATAGCTATGCCTTGTGAAGATGATCACCAACTTCTATAGTAACCTTCTCTAAAAGTTCCAAGTAGCCGTATGGAGTTTTAACATCCTCATTGATCTTTTCATATTCAATAGTCCATTTAACACTAGCACTTTCATTGTTTGTCTCAGTCACTTGAACATTGCTCTTAAAGAGTTTGTAGTTTTGACCGATATCTCCATCAAAGATGCTGAATTGAATCAACTTCTTCTCTTCATCGATGGCTTCAATTTTCTCTTTACATGTAATTACTTTATTATCTATTATTTTACACAATAATTAATTAATTAAGATAAATAACCAAAGATAAAGAGATATCTTACTTCAAAAAATAAGATTATAACCAAAGCTTTATCATTTTAAGAAATTATTATTAATTATTTGTAAAAAAATTTTGATTATTTTAAATTGTAAAAGATTTTATAAAATTATATTGACTCTCTAAATATCAAAATATTAATAACATAATCAATATTTTCATACAAATTTTAGTAATTTTACCATATAAAAATATTGTCTTTATGTAATCTGAAAAAAAAAATCATCTTAGGAATCACTTTTTAAATAAACTAAATTAAACTAGATATAAATAATCTCACATAATTAATTATATACAAAATTATTAGAAAGACGAATTTCATTAATCTTTTAGCTTTTCTAAATGAATCTCTCATTTACAATTAAAATAATGCAAATATAATTTCTATTAATGAAATAAAGCTTAATTACCTACTAGACAAGTCCAATTTTTGACCGAATCAGTGCAGTGCCAGTCATCACCTTCGTGCAAGTTGGCTCCATGCACTCCTTCACAAATGTTTTGGATATTGTGGAGTTCCTTTGCCAAAATGTGGAAGAACTTTGAACCTGGTACTTGGATCACAACTTCAACACTAATTTTACCAGATATTGCCATGTTTCAAGAAAAGCAAATAATTAATATGAAGCAAGAGATAATGTAGAGATAGAGATCACTAGGAATGAGAGGTTGTAAAACAAGTTCAAGCCTTGTGGAGATTATATAGAAAAAGACTATATTGCCATATCAATTATTGATTGAAGAAAGATTTTTAACTATTCGTAATTATTTATGTGCATCTATTTTAGATTTATTAAAATGAGTTGTGATTCATAAATCAATTCAGTTTGTCTGTAAAAATTAAGGGTGATCATGGGTCGGGTAAAATCGGGTTTGATGTGATCCATATCTGACCCGAAATATATATTGGGTCTATTTGTTAGACTCGAATTCCATCCTAGACCCTATAAAACTTCCACACTTTCGGGTCACGATTATACCGAGTAAAAACTGGGTAAAAACCAGGTCATTAACATTACATTACCTTGATATCTCCTTGTAAGCTAGCATGTGAAAGTGTTGAGTTAAGAAATTAACTAAATAAATTAAGTGATGACAAACATTATTTTTAGGCAAAATAAATAATTAATGTTGATTAATTATAATTACATGTTACTAATTACTTATAAATTGTTGTAGGCCAAAATATGAATTACAGCCCAAATGGAATGAAAATTAAAATAACCAACCTGGTGGGCTGAAAAGCAAAAACAGAAGCCCAAAAGAAACAAAGCCAAAGAAATTAAAACGGGCCAAGCAAATCATATTCATACCCAAGCCCGAATTAAGTTCAGGAAGCTTTTTCCCTCTCACTTGCTTTCACAAACTCAACGTTACTTTCCTCTCTGATCATGTCAAATCACAAGGTTTAGAAAAGTAAGAAAGAGAAAGAGAGAGAGCTTCTTCCATAAGCCTTTCACCGAAGAAGAGAGAAAGAAAAAGATTAAGCTAGAAAGGCAAATATCAAATCATCCAGATCAAACCAAATCTAGCTTTGATTAAAGGTAACCCATTTCCTCTTGCATGCATCAAATCTTCATCTCTTCTTCCCAACACTCTGCTCTATCCAAAATGGGATACAAGAGAAAGAGGATTTCTGTTCTTCTATGCTGTGTATCTACGGTCTTAAACAAGACTTGGGGACCAAGTTGGTTTTCAAGGGCTCAGATCAAGTTGACAATGAGAAGATTTCTATGGTTGCTGCATTATGGCTTTCGGTCAAGATAAGGAAGTCAGAAGGAAAGTTTCTAACCTGAAGATTAAGGAGAAAAAGTAAATTTGTGGGTTGGTGAAGATCAAAGCTCAAGGTGTTGACCTTGGAAGAAGAACCCAGCAACATGCAAGGAGATAAAAGCAGCTTGATGTTCATTCAGAAAACAAGAAGAGAAAACCAGAGTTTGTGAGTTGTGTTCTATAAAGTTCCTATACTTGGATAATGCTCTCTTTCAAAGAAGCATTCGGCCAACACTGAAGAACTGTATCTGAGGTTTGCAAATCTGGTTTTGCACATAGCAAAGAGGCTGCTGATGAAGTCAATCTCCTTCATGTTTTACTGATTGTAATGTACTTTTCTATGTTTATCTTTCTGTAATTTCTTGTGAGAAAAGGCATTGTGAGAAAGCTCAAGTAAAAGCCATGAGTGGAAAAAGGTTGAGTGATACCCTTGAGAGAAAAGTCTAGAGTTATTTTCTGATTTCTTTAGGTTGGTTAAGTGTCTTGTATCTTGTATTTGTTTGGTATCCATTTCTTAGTTGGGTTAGCACTAAGAGTAAATAGTTAGGAGTTAGCATAGCCAATGATAAGTTAGGTTAGAACTTGAGTGTGAAATTGGTGTATGTAATACTGTTAACTATAGTGAAATTCTTCCATAGTTGTGGAGGAGATTGGATGTAGGTTGCATAGCACAATGCAACCAAACCAGGATACATGCTGGTATTAGCTTTTATCTTCTCTGCTGAGTTCTATTTTCTGATATTCATGAGACAAAAATAAATTGTCTCATAAATTTCCGCTGTTGAGTTCAAACAGAACCTGAATTAAAAATTTGTTTTAAAAGGGTTACAAAAGCAATTAAAAAGAAGGCATAGATTCAACCCTCTTCTCTAAGCCTACCACAACCTTCAATTGGTATCAGGAGCTAAGGTCTCAAGAATCAAGCTTAACCGCTTGGAGCAAAGATCCAATGGCGAACAACTTGGGCACAACCACAGTTGCCTATACCCTCACTGAAGGCCAGTCAAACAACCGGCCACCTTTCTTCAACGGAAAGAACTACTCCTACTGGAAAGAAAGGATAAGGATTTTCATTCAATCCATTGACTACAACATATAGAAGATTGTCGTGAGCGGTCCAAAGATCCCAACAAAAACAAGTGCTGATGGAGTGGTGACTCCAAAAGAAGAAGCTGAATGGAATGAGGATGACAAGAAGAAGATAGAGCTGAATGCTAAAGCAATCAACCTTTTTCACTGTGCTATTAGCTTTGAAGAGTACCGGAAGGTGTCTAGATGCAAGACAGCCAAAGAAATCTGGGAAAAACTCCAGGTTACACATGAAGGCACCAAACAAGTAAAAGAAATGAGGATTGATATGCTGCGAAAAGAGTATGAGATGCTTAGCATGAAGGATGGAGAAAGCATTGATGAAGCGTTTGAAAGATTCTCAATCATAATCAACAACCTTGATGCTATGGGTACAAACTATGCAGAACAAACCTTGGTGAGAAAACTCCTTAGAAGCCTCACAAAAGAATGAGAAAACACTGCCACTGTCCTAACCGAGAGTAACAACATAAGTCCCATAACCTATGATGAGCTGAGAGAAAAACTCCTTGCCTATGAAGCCACACACACAAACACAGACTCAAAGAAAAAGGGAATAGCCCTCAAGTCACAAATAGAACCGAAAGAGAGTGAGTCTAGTGATGGTATTTCAGATGACGAGCTTTTGTTTTTTGCTAGGAGATTTAGAAGAATGATGAAGAACAAGGGCAAATACAAAGGTTCAAGTTCAAAAGAGCACAAGATCGACTTGAGCAAAGTGACGTGCCATCACTGCAAGGAGGCTGGACACTTCAAGCTAAACTGTCCAAAGTTTAAAAAGGAGGACAAAGGAAAGAAGAAAAAGAAGAGAGTACTCATGGCAGCTTGGGGGGATCTTGAAAATGACTCAAATGAAGAAGAAGAATCTGAAGGAGATGACAAAGACTGCTTCATGGCTAGAAACAATAATCTTGATGAGATTTGCCTAGCATCTAAGAACAAAAAGGACATGTGGTACATGGATAGTGGATGTTCAAGGCACATGATTGGAAGGTCAACCTACTTCATCAAACTAAACAAGTATGATGGAGGTTTTGTGACCTTTGGAGATGATGGTAAAGGTAAAATCATTGCTGTTGGAAAAGTAGGTAATGAGCAATCAACTTTCATTGATGAGGTACTTTTGGTATGTGGTTTGAAACACAATCTTTTGAGTATAAGTCAGCTGTGTGATTTAGGATATTTAGTGACTTTCAAAAGATCTGAATGTTGTGTTGTGAATGAAAAGACAAATGAAGTAATGTTTGTTGCCAAGCGTTTTAATAATATGTATGGACTTACTCTTGATGAACTAAAGGATCAAAATGTAGCTTGTCTTCACTCTAAAGAATCTGAAAAGTGGTTATGGCACAAAAGATTGGGGCATGCAAGTATGTTTCAAATAAACAAACTTGTAAAGAAAGAATTAGTAAGAGGTCTTCCGTTGATAAAGTTTGACAAAGACATCACTTGTGATGCTTGCCAAATGGGAAAACAAAAAAAAAGTTTTTTTAAACCAAAGGAAGACATCTCTACTAAAAGACCACTTGAGTTGCTACACATTGATTTATTTGGTCCAACAAGAACTCAAAGCCTAGGTGGTAAACATTATGGTTTAGTAATTGTGGATGACTATACTAGGTTTGGTTGGGTTTTATTTCTTGCACACAAAAATGAAGCCTTTTCGGCCTTTGAACCTTTTTGCAAGAAAATTCAAAATGAAAAGGATTTAAAAATCTCTTCTATATGAAGTGATCATGGAACTGAATTTGAAAATAAGTTATTTGAATCCTTTTGTGAGGAATTTGGAATATCTCACAACTTCTCTTGTCCAAGGACACCACAACAAAATAGTGTGGTGGAAAGGAGAAATAGAAGCATACAAGAGATGACAAGAGCTATGCTTTGTGAGAGCAATGTTCCAAAATTTCTTTGGGCTGAAGCGGTTAACACGGCTTGCCACATTTTGAATAGAACAATCATAAAAAAATTTTTGAAGAAAATCCCTTATGAACTTTGGAAAGGCTATCCACCAAACTTAGACTACTTACACATCTTTGGATGCAAGTGTTTTGTTTTAAATAACAAGGATAATTTGGGTAAATTTGATCCAAAGGCTTATGAGTGTTTGTTTGTAGGATATTTCACAATTAATAAAGCATATAGGATTTATCATCAAGATGCTAGAATTATTGAGGAGTCCATACATGTTATATTTTGTGATACTAACTTGGTACAAAGCATTTTGGAAGATTGTGATACAGGAAATCAAGCTCAAAAGGAAGTTGAAACTGTGCAAAATCAAGAGAAAGGACATTCTGGTCAAAATGAACCAGAAACTGCAACTGCTGAAAATTCGAGAGACAATTCCATTGTCTCATGAATCTGAAGGAAATCCTGAAGCCAACAGCACCCAGAATCCTTTGGTATCTCAATCTGTATCCAAGTCCACCAGACCTCGTGAATGGAGATTCTTGAAGAATTATCCTAAGGAATTTGTCATTGGGGACGTCTCTCATGGAGTGCAAACAAGGTCTTCCACTAGAAAGGCAAATGAAGGATCAAACATTGCCCTTCTTTCACAAATTGAGTCTCAAAACATCAAGGAAGCACTCAGTGACCCTTCTTGGGTTAAAGCTATAGAGGATGAGCTTCTTGAGTTTGAAAAGAACCAAGTATGGACTTTGGTTCCAAGGCCAAGTGGAAAGAAAGTGACCAGCACCAAGTGAATTTTTCGGAACAAGTTGGGAGAAGATGGTAGCATTGCAAGAAACAAGGCAAGGCTAGTGGCACAAGGATACGACCAAAAAGAAGAAATAGACTTTGATGAATCCTTTGCCCCTGTTGCCCGAATGGAAGCCATAAGACTTCTCCCAGCTTATGCTGCACATTGTGGTTTTAAATTATATCAAATGGATGTGAAATGTGCATTTTTAAATGGAGTGATAGATAGAGAAGTGTATGTGGAGCAGCCTCCTGGTTTTGAAAATAAAGAGCATTTTGACTATGTTTTCAAATTATCTAAAGCTCTCTATGGTTTAAGACAAGCTCCTAGAGCTTGGTATGAGAGACTTAGCTCTTTTCTTTTGAAAAATGGTCTTCAAAGAGGCACCACCGACACAACTCTATTTATCAAGAGTTCTAATGATTCTTTTATTCTAGTCCAAATATATGTTGATGACATTATTTTTGGATCAGCGAATGAATTCCTTTGTTCTGAATTTGGAAAACTCATGACAAGTGAATTTGACATGAGTATGATGGGTGAACTTAATTTCTTTCTTGGGCTACAAATTAAACAAACTGAAAATGTTATTTTCATTCATTAAGAGAAGTATGCCAAGGAATTAGTTAAGAAATTTGGTATGGAAAATGCCAAACCCATGGGAACCCCCATGCATCCTAATTCTAAATTAGATAAAGGAGAAACTGAGAAAGATGTAGATGAGACTAGGTATAGAGGAATGATTGGTTCTCTTATGTACTTAACATCCTCTAGACCCGACATTGTGCAAAGTGTTGGATTGTGTTCTAGGTTCCAATCCAAATCTAAAGAGTCACATCTTTCAGCAATTAAAAGGATCATTAGATATGTTCATGGAACATCCAATCTTGGTCTTTGGTATCCTAAGATTGATGATTTTTCTATAGTTGGTTATTATGATGCAGATTTTGCTGGTGATAGAGTTGATAGAAGGAGCACTTCAGGCATATGTTGTTTTCTTGGGAAGTCCTTAAATGTTTAGTCAAGTAAGAAGCAACCAACAGTGGCCTTATCCACTGCAGAGGCTGAGTATATAGCTGCTTCTTCTTGTTGTTCTCAGCTTTTATGGTTAAAAACACAGCTTGTTGATTACAAATTAAATGCTGAAAATATTTCCTTAATGTGTGATAATATGAGTGCCATCAATATTTCTAAAAATCCAGTTTTGCACTCTAGGACTAAGCATATTGAAGTGAAATTTCACTCAATAAGAGAACATGTCCAAAAAGGGGATATTAGTATTCAATTTGTTAAATCTGAGGAGCAATTAGCAGATATTTTCATAAAACTATTAGCTGAGGATAGATTCTGCATGCTTAGGACTTGTCTAGAAATTTTGAGTTATGATTCCTTATTTGAAAAATGCTGATGTAGTTGCTGGAGCTTTTTGTCTCATAAACATGTATGAGACAATTCTGGGCAGGTGATGAACGTTCTCTTCAATTCAGAGTGTTCTAGGCTTGTTTTAAATGAAAGATAATCTGGGCCAACCTCAAAATCAGATCTAGAGTGGTCCAATGTGTTTCCTTAAATCCAACTATCTCTGGGCCCATATATGAATGTTACATTTTTTTGATTGATGGGCTGTGTGTTTATTTTTTGAAATAACTTTTCATTTAATGTTTATAATCTAAAAAGATTTTTCAGTTTAATTTTTTGGTTTTTCAAAATTTAAACTTCATTTCCTATTTTATTTTCAAATCAAATCAAATCTTTATTTTATGAGGTCAGGTCTTTTCATGTCATTTCAAAAGGTGATGCAGTTGCATGATTTTGGAAATCCACTTTTGGGTACGGTTACCAACACTCCCTCTCTTCCCTCCATAACTTCTCCTCAAACCCTTCGGTTTCTTCCCTCTCACTCCAATGTCTCTCTTCCATCAAAAGCCTAAATCTAACCAAAATGGGGAAGAAAGTTATTGCTAAAAGAGCACCACGTGAGAAAATCCATAAACTTCCAGGATATCCTAGACCATCAACTCGTTCTCAAGACACCACTTTTACTCCATCACCTTCTCCTCCTACCTCTCCGCCTCGCACTACTCCCATGGCACGGACCAAGACTACGCCAAGGTACCCTGCCCCTGCCAAGCCGACACCACCACCGAAAGCCATAACTTCCAAGCCAGGCTCCTCAAAACCTAGTTCTGCAAAGCCTAGCTCCTCCAAGGGAAAACGTCCGGCGACTGAAGAACTCATTCCCGAACCAACACAAACCAAATCCAGGTCGGTTCCAGTGCGTTCACAAAGAGGTAACCCTCATCGCCCTCTCAAATCTGTTAGAGAACCAGATATTGATCCTTTTGCTCACAAATCACACTTCATGACATCTCACTCAGACTATAACCCCATTTTTTCAAATCTGCCATGAACCATGACTTTTATGAGGGAGTTATTCAGTATCGTAATCTATGTCCTCTTTTCTTACTGATTTACCTAATTTGAAAATGAAAGGTTTTCCTTTTGTTGAAAATTTGGAATTTTTAGACTGGAATCACCTTTTCAAAATCAAAAAACCTGTATATCCTCAGTTAGTCAAAGAATTTTATGCAAACATGACTTATCATGAAGGAAGTGTGTATTCTTATGTTAAGGGCAGAGACATTATCTTGAATAATGAAACTATCAGTGATTCCTTGAAGTACACTAATGTTAGGCCGTGTGCTTATACATCTGTGAAGTGGGATGAAGGTGTTGGTATCTCTTACCATAATGCTCTGGCTCACATTTGTGAACATGTTTCCTTAATTGATGGCATCACACCCACTCACAAAGCCCTAGGATATGAACGTGCTCAGTTGCATCGTATTGTCAACCACATCTTAATTCCTCAAAGCGGTTCATATCAAAGGGTTTCTTACACAGACACACTTATTTTATATGCCCTAATCACTAAAACAGCAATCTCTTTTGCCTATTTGATGGCTAGATACATGTTTGATTCTGTTAGAAGTGTGAAAGATAAAGCACTACCTTATGGCATATTTTTGACTTGCATATTTGAGACTTTTGGTGTTGACCTGTCAAATGAGGATTATGAAAATAAACATTCATACCTAAAAGGGGGTGGTTCAGTGAAACAGTAAAAAGGACCAGCTCGATCTGAGAGAGTGGTTCTAGATGATGATGATGAAGAGTACATCCCAGGTGACTCTCCTTCTCCTTCCACTGAGGGTACTTTCATTTCTACTGGGAAGAAATTCGCTTTACCGAATGTGGTCAAGGATGTCGCTCAAGAGTTTGTTTCCCAATCAAATCACATGATTGCCATAAGCAAGGAACAAAGGAAGCTAGCAAGCAATCATGAGAACTTCCTAAAGAAATCAAGGGATAGGGTGGCTGTGCTCATGACCTTCATCGATAATCTTCAAAATAATGAAGACATTGCCACTGATGTTGAGGAGGAAGATGTTTCGGAGGGAAATAGTTCTGATGCCTAAGATTTGTCTCATAAAAACTGCTACAGCTACTCTCCTTTTGTCTCATGAACTCTGTTTTATTTTGATACTGTTTGGTATACTTTTGTTGTCTTGGATGACTGTAATAACTCTAGATACTGCTGCACTTTTGGTTATTTAGTTAGTTTTTTGAACTGTGATCTAACTCTTTTCTGCAGGATACAAGGCATTGCCTCTGTTGATAATGCTTATTATCCTCTCTTGATGACAAAAGGGGGAGTAAAAGCAATATGATGTGATGTGTGTCCTTAGAAATTTTTTGGCATTACTGCAGCTATTAGTATTTCTTTTGGGATTTTTGTCTGACTGTTGCATTAATTTTAAGATCACATGTTGAATCTTTTGGCTGCTAATATTAGCTGGATGTTGGGCTAATAATGAGATGTTGCTTGTGTGATATTCTTTAAACAAAATTATTGTGCATAGCTCAATATATCATTCTCTTTGAGTACTATGCAAAACAGGAACAAAGAGGAAAGCTTAAATCCAGGGGGAGCTAATCTTGAAAAGGAAAGGGGGAGCAACATAAGAGCAAATGAGAAAAATCAAAGGGAGTTTCTAAACCTTACACAAATTCATGTCCTTTTGATTATTGCTTAAATTATGTTTGTCATCAAGAGGGAGATTGTCGAGTTAAGAAATTAACTAAATAAATTAAGTGATGACAAACATTATTTTTGGGCAAAATAAATAATTAATGTTGATTAATTATAATTACATGTTACTAATTACTTATAAATTATTACAGGCCAAAATATGAATTACAGCCCAAATGGAATGAAAATTAAAATAACCAACCTGGTGGGCTGAAAAGCAAAAACAGAAGCCCAAAAGAAACAAAGCCAAAGAAATTAAAACGGGCCAAGCAAATCATATTCATACCCAAGCCCGAATTGAGTTCAGCAAGCTTTTTCCCTCTCACTTGCTTTCACAAACTCAACGTTACTTTCCTCTCTGATCATGTCAAATCACAAGGTTCAGAAAAGTAAGAAAGAGAAAGAGAGAGAGCTTCTTCCATAAGCCTTTCACCGAAGAAGAGAGAAAGAGAAAGATTAAGCTAGAAAGGCAAATATCAAATCATCCAGATCAAACCAAATCTAGCTTTGATTAAAGGTAACCCATTTTCTCTTGCATGCATCAAATCTTCATCTTTTCTTCCCAACACTCTGTTCTATCCGAAATGGGATACAAGAGAAAGAGAATTTCTGTTCTTCTCTGCTGTGTATCTACGGTCTTAAACAAGACTTGGGGACCAAGTTAGTTTTCAAGGGCTTAGATCAAGTTGACAATGGGAAGATTTCTATTGTTGCTGCATTATGGCTTTCGGTCATGATAAGGAAGTCAGAAGGAAAGTTTCTAATCTAAAGATTAAGGAGAAAAAGTAAATCTGTGGGTTGGTGAAGATCAAAGCTCAAGGTGTTGACCTTGGAAGAAGAACGCAGTAACATGCAAGGAGATAAAAGCAGCTTGATGTTCATTCAAAAAACAAGGAGAGAAAGCCAGAGTTTATGAGTTGTGTTCTGTAAAGTTTCTATACTTGGATAATGCTCTCTTTCAAAGAAGCATTCAGCCAACACTGAAGAACTGTATCTGAGGTTTGCAAATCTGGTTTTGCACATAGCAAAGAGGCTGCTGATGAAGTCAATCTCCTTCATGTTTTACTGGTTGTAATGTACTTTTCTATGTTTATCTTTCTGTAATTTCTTGTGAGAAAAGGCATTGTGAGAAAGCTCAAGTAAAAGCCATGAGTGGAAAAAGGCTGAGTGATACACTTGAGAGAAAAGCCAAGGGTTATTTTCTGATTTCTTTAGATTAGTTAAGTGTCTTGTATCTTGTACCTGTTTGGTATCCCTTTCTTAGTTGGGTTAGCACTAAGAGTAAATAGTTAGGAGTTAGCATAGCCAATGACAAGTTAGGTTAGAACTTGAGTGTGAAATTGGTGTATGTAATACTATTAACTATAGTGAAATTCTTCCATAGTTGTGGAGGAGACTGGATGTAGGTTGTATAGCACAAGGCAACCGAACCAGGATACATGCTGGTATTAGCTTTTATCTTCTCTGCTGAGTTCTGTTTTCTGATATTCATGAGACAAAAATAAATTGTCTCATAAATTTTCGCTGCTGAGTTCAAACAGAACCTGAATTGAAAATTTGTTTTAAAAGGGTTACAAAAGCAATTAAAAGGAAGGCATAGATTCAACCCCCCTTCTCTAAGCCTACCACAACCTTCAGAAAGTATCCAAATTTCCAATACTTCAATTATTATTTGACATGGTAAAATTTACTTAGAAAAATATAATAACAAGAACCAACCGTTCTCTAAAATTAAAGCATAGCTATAATCAATGCTAATATTGTCTGATAACACCAAATTTTTAAATCAATACAAATAACATAATATTATTATGCCATTAGTCTAAAGTCTTATGCACTTTATAACTTATTATCATATAATGACTAATAACACAAAATATTAAAGTTTACAATACTTAAATTCCACATAAAAATAGTCATTATCCATCACTAATAACACAAAATATTAATTGTGTATGATGACCGGGCCACCGGGCCGAATTCGGATGACCCGAGCTATGGTCCGGATCCGACCCGAAATAATGACCGGGTCTATTTTTGAGATCCTTATCCAACTCTAAATCCGATGAAATCACACGCTGCACCAAATTAATCCTTAAAATGTTCGGGGTCAGGTCGGATCTTCGGATCAGGTCGAATCATGTATACCCTAGTAAAAACAGATAATGAGTCAAGCTAGCTAGTAAAATTATATCTTATTTAAAAGTGGGTTAATTTAATTTTGTTCAAATAACTAATAAATTAAAGAAGTTCAAATCGAGTAAGTACAAGTTAGCTCATCTATCTATTTTTTGTTTGCTATATTAAGTTTAAGGAATTTATATTATGCACTTTGTTATAGATTTATTAACTACTTTTTAGATAATTTATTATCAAAGTATATGAGCGTATGATATTTTTTATTTGTATGATATTAAGCGAAAAAATTGCTAAAATTATGTAGTAATTTTTAAAAAAAAAAGAAAAAAAAGTAACACAAATGAATGTTCTTAACATACTCACTAATATAACCCTTTTCACAAAATGATTTTCTGTTTTAAACCAGCTTAATCTTAACAAGCTAAGTGTTCTTAACACACCCATTAATAAGACTCTATCCATATAAACACATGAATTCAATGAAATATTCAGAAGTCAGAACAGAAAATGAGATTTAGCAATTGAATGCTGCTCCCCCACCCCTATCTGATCTACAAAAATATGATTGAAGACTTTCTTACGATGCAGAGTCAAAAACAAATAAAATCACGCGTGCTGGCCATATTGCGATTTCAATTATTGAATAGATATCATAGAAAGATGGTAAATATTTGATGCAACTCTCAAGAAGAGCTTCATTTAATGGAGCTGTCAAACATATTTAAAAAATTACTCCATTTTATTTTATTGTATTTTCAGTGAATAACAATAGTTTTTAAAATCAGTTTTAAATCCCAAATTCAATTAAATTATTTAGTTGCACGAAATTACTTTCTGTGAAGTACGACGTTAAAAATATAGACATTTTTTGCCTTTGTTTTTGTCCAAATTAAAAAACCAACGATTTCTTTTGCTTATTTTTATGATTTTGTGAATGCAACAATATTAAAATGTCTCAGTTTCTTTGATTATACCCAAAATATGAGAACCATCACCCCACTTTTTTGTCTAACATGGTTTCCACTCTAATAACAGTGGTCAGTAGCAATATTACACCGATGTAAAAGAATTCGATAAATTAAGATGAGGAGTGCTAGGGGACAGCAGATTTTGTGAGTTGTAGCCATCAATTAGCCATCAATAGTGTATTTAATGGTGTGAGATTTCATCTAATGGTGGAGAATCATTCATTTTTATTTTGCTGACTAAGTGCTGACCAGATTTTAACAAATATGCTGGTCCCATAGACTTCTCCAATTAAGATAGATACTTTACTTTTATTATGTATCTTCTTATTTTTCTTTAATTTCTTTGCACACATAAGGAGTTTCTAATTTTTCCTCTCTATACATGATTCTATTGATTTTTATGTTAAATTTAAAAAATAAAAAATAATTTTGTTTTCCCTTCTGCTAATTTTTATGTGTATATAAGTTTTGATTTGATTTTATGAATGATTTTTGTTTTCTTTTTCTTCTAAGGAAAAAAAAATTCTTTATTCATGGTTGTTCTTTTGATTTCAAATACTAATACTTTTTATTTTTTAAAAAATAATATTTTATGACGTGTTTAATTTGATTTAATTCCTTTTGCATGTGAGGAACTATATATTTTTATTTCAGGTATTATATATTTTAATTTGCAATTTACATTTTGTATTTAACTAGATGCTTTTGCATAATGTCTTGTTTCCATTACTATTTACTATTTAGCATTCATTTGCTCCAATCTGTGTTGGTTTTTTTTTTTTATAGACTTATGTCTCGATTGAAGATATATGGGCCATTGATTTGTTATGGTCATAGGTATACACGAAGAGGCGCTCTTTTGATTGGACTCTCATATTGATTTGTCCGTGATAAGGGACCGTAATCAAATGCGGCGAGATATGATTAGTAAACGAATTCCATGATGGTTAATAAAAATTTAGTATACAAAAACCTGTTCGACAAAGTTAATTCCATAGTATTTGGAAACTACTAAAAAAAATAAATTAATACATATTTTTAAGTTTTTAGCATAAACATAAAAAATATCTGAACAGTG
Source organism: Arachis duranensis (assembly GCF_000817695.3). Lineage (NCBI taxonomy): Eukaryota > Viridiplantae > Streptophyta > Magnoliopsida > Fabales > Fabaceae > Arachis > Arachis duranensis. The sequence goes on from NC_029778.3 coordinate 8,340,243, forward strand.
ATACCATATTGCACAACTCTGTTGTTAAACCAGCCTTTAATTCGCATCATATTATCTGTTGCATTTGCCAACTCTTGAACTATAAAACAATTTGATATCAACAATGCTTTTATTCATGGTGACTTGGCTAAGGATGTTTACATGCACCTGCCAAGAAGGTATGAACAAGGTGATGCCACCATAGTTTGTAAGCTGACCAAGACTCTATATGGCCTGAAATAATAAGCTTTCCGAGCTTGGTATGTGAAGCTGATCGGAGCTTTCAAACGTTTAGGCTTTACCCCACTAAATCCGATACTTCACTCTTCATAAAGATTACAATCCAATTCAGACTTTATGTTCTTGTCTACGTCAATGACATCATCTTAATTGGTGATTCGAGCTCAGATATTGATCAAGTTATTCATCAGTCGAAACTCAACTTTGCTCTTAAAGATTTGGGGAAATTACATTTTTTTATTGGTGTGGAAGTGACAAAGACAACAGATGGAGGTTTAAATCTAACTATTCAAGATATTCTAAAGAAAGAAGGCTGAAAAGCTGCAAACTTTGCAAAACTCCCTTGTCATCTACTCTGAAACTCATTGCAAATGGAGGTATTGCCTTTAATAATCCCTCTTTGTATAAAAGTGTGGTTGATAGCTAGCAATATCTCACCATGACCAGACATAAAATTGCATACTCAGTTAATAGAGTGTGCCAATTTATACAGTCATCATCAGAAGATCATCACTAGAAGATGGTGAAGCGAATCCTTCAATATCTAAGTGAAATCCTTCATCATGGTTTACATTTGAAGAAAGGATAGAATTTGCTTATCTTTACCTATAGTGATTCAGATTAGAGAAGTGACCTTGACGACCAAAAGTCTACTAGTGGTACCTGTGTCTTCTTTGGTCTCAATCCAGTTTCGTGGTCCTCTAAGCATGAACTAAGGCAAAGTATCGATTCGTGGCATTGGCAGTGGCTAATATGATTTGGATAAGGAACCTGTTCGCTGAGCTACAATGTCCCTTAAATACAACTCCCTAGCTAGCTTTTTTGTGACAATCAAAGTGATGTGTTGTTAGCTGCTGACCCAATTCTACATTCGAAATCAAAACACTTTGAACTAAATCTCTATTTTATCAGGGACTATGCAAAAACATGCACCATTCGAGTCAATCATATATTAGACTCAACTCAAGTTGCGGATGTTTTTACTAAAGTCGTTCCTTCCTTATCGCTTCTTGACTGCAGAGCCAAACTCAAGGTCGCAGCCTCACCAACCTTGAGTTTGAGGGGAAATAACAGTGTATATGAGTTCACAGTAGCTAATATAGATGAAAGTGTAGCTTATACTAATTAGAGCATGAGATGGTTGTTAAATTTAATTAATTTGTTATGTTTAGTCAGCACTAGTTAATTATACTTAGTTGCTGTATATAATAATAGTGTAATTGTATTGTGTAAGCTGGTTCAATAATAGTGTATCATTCTCTCTTATTTACTTTCTCCTTTTTTCTTTGAATTCTCTATCAGATTTAAGACTGATATCTTTTAGACAGGGACGGACATACGGGTGAGAACCCCAACTTTTAAAAAAAAAATTAATAGTAATAAGTTATTAAGTACGATTTAATATTTTAAAAAATTTATTTAATATTTAATCTAATATAAATAAAAGTCTAGTCTAACATAAATATTAATGATTTCTAATATCTAAAAAGTAAGTAATAATATTAAAAAAATATGAAAAGATATTATTACTAATATTTTTTAATTAAATAAAAATTTTCAAATTTCATAAAGTGAATTTTTTTATTTTTTGTGAGTGTCCTTTTTGATTCATTTGGTATTAATTCTCTTTGTTTTAACCATTGTAACCGAGAGATCTTTTTCAGTTATGAATATTGTGAAAAATAACTCAGAAACAAAATAAAAGATGAATTTCTTGCTAATTGTCTTTTAATTATATTTAAAAAAATTGCTGAAAATTTGACACAGATTCTATTATCGATTAATTTTATGATACGAAAAATCAACCACTTCGCTAATATAAAGTATATACATATTTTTGTACTTTAAAATATATTCTCTATCGGTATATTTTTGTAATACATTTTACATTATATAATTTTTTACATAATTTTTTAATATTATATATATTATTAGTCCCATGATAATATTTCTAAATCTGTCTTTACTCTTAGAATAATTATTTTTGGATATAATAGCAGTTAAACCATTAAAATAACACACACAAAAATTGACGTTTGGAGATTTTTTAAAATGATAAAAATTTATTAGAAGTCAAAGTGTTTAAAATCTAAAATTATTGAAAACCAATTTGAGTGTAATATAAAACCACCTAACACAAAAGGCACACATGAATAATGGATAAAAATATCTTTTTAGTATACATAACTTGGTACACTCAACAAGAAACCATTAACATTACATGAAATAAGTTAATTCCATTCCAATAAAGGATGAATTAACAGATGATGAAGCAACTGTTAATGCATATCTTATGATTGCACCACTGCGTTATTTAGATAAACACACTTAACCTCAAGCCAAACACAACATAAATTATTATTCATAGATATAGATGATATACTTTTTTCCTTTAATTATAATGGTTGGAGAGCTATGCCTTGTGAAGATGGTCACCAACTTCTATAGTACTCTTCTCTAAAAATTCCAAGAAGCCGTATGGAGTTTTAACATCCTCATTGATCTTCTCGTATTCAATAGTCCATTTAACATTAGCACTCTCATTGTTTGTCTCAGTCACTTGAACATTGCTCTTAAAGAGTTTGTAGTTTTGACCGATATCTCTATCAAAGATGCTGTATTTAATCAACTTCTTCTCTTCATCGATGTCTTCAATTTTTTCTTTGAATGTAATTACCTTACCATCTATTATTTTACATAATAAATTAATTAATTAAGATAAATAACCAAAGATAAGAGAGATATCTTACTTCAAAAAATAAGATTATAACCAAAGCCGTATCATTTTAAGTTAAAAAAAATATTATTAATTATTTATAAGAAAATTTTAATTACTTTAAATTGTAAAAGATTTTATAAAAGTATATTGATTCTCTAAATATCAAAATATTAATAACATAATCAATATTTTCATACAAATTTTAGTAATTTTACCATATAAAAATATTATCTTCATGTAATCTGAAAAAAAGACTCATCTTAGGAATCTCTTTTTAACTAAACTAAATTAAACTAGATATAAATAATCTCACATAATTAATTATATAAAAAATTATTAGAAAGACGAATTTCATCAATCTTTTAGCTTTTCTAGATGAATCTCTCATCTACAATTAAAATAATGCAAATATAATTTCTATTAATGAAACAAAGCTTAATTACCTACTAGACAAGTCCAATTTTTGACCGAATCAGTGCAATGCCAATCATCACCTTGGTGCAAGTTGCCTCCATGCACTCTTTCACAAATGTTTTGGACAGTGTGGAATTCCTTTGCCAAAATGTGGAAGAACTTTGAAACTGGTACTTGGATCACAACTTCAACACTAATTTTACCAGATATTGCCATGTTTCAAGAAAACCAAATAATTAATATGAAGCAATTAAGAGATAATGTAGAGATAGAGATCACTAGATCTAGAATGAGAGGTTGTAAAACAAGTTCAAGTCTTATGGAGACTTATATAGAAAAAGACTATATTGCCATAAAGATTTTTAGCTATACGTAATTATTTATGTACATCTATTTTAAATCCCTTAAAACGAGTAGTGACTCATAAATTGAATCAATTCGCTTATAAAAACGAGTGAATCAAGTTAATAAAATCATGTCTTATTTAAAAGTTGATCAATTTAGTTTAATCTGAATAACTATAACGAGTTAAATAAATTTAAATTGAGTACGTACGAGTTAGCTTATTTATCCATTTTTTTGTTGTATGTTTGGTATATAAAGTTTAAAGAGTTTATATTATGCACTATTTTGTTATAAATTTATTAACTAATTTTTTAGACTTTAGATACTATGAAAATATGAACGTGAAATATTTTTTATTTGTATGGATATATGAAAAATTACTAAAATTATGTAAATTTTTTTTAAAAAAAAGTGAGACAAACGAATGTTCTTAACATAGTCACTAACCCTTTTTCATAAAATGATTTTCTGTTAAACCATATTAATCTTAACAAGCTAAGTATTCTTAACACACCCATTAATAAGACTCTATCCGAATAAACACATGAATTCAATGAAATATTGAGAACAGAAGATGAGATTTGGCACTTGAATGCTGCTCCGCCCCACCCCTATCTACAAAAATATGATTGAAGGCCTTCTTACGATGCAGAATCTAAAACATATAAAATCACGTGTGCTGGTCCCAATTATTGAATAAAAAATGTTACGTGTCTTTTAAAATTCAGCCTTTAATCAATCTTTTAATTTAAATAATATTATTTAATTAAATTTAAATTAAAATATATTTTTAGTCAGGATAATCAAAATCGTGTTTCAACTCGTAAAAACGTATAATTTCATGTTTTTGTATCCTCTTTTCGTATTGGTTTTGCTTCTCGTCTAGAATTTAGCTGCATCGTGTGGAATCGTCGCTCAAAAACGCAGAGCTGCCAGAATCATCGTTTCTGCCGCGATATTGCGTTTAGGGATGGCAACAGGTCCCATAGGGGCGGGGACATGCCTCCCGCCCGCCGTCCCCGCCACCCATAATCCGTTTCCGTCCCCGCCCCATCCCCGCAACGGGTAACGGGAACCCCGTATCCGCCGGGGATCGGAGTCTCCGCGGATATCCGTGGATTCTTTAAAAAGTAAAAAATTCAGAGAAATAAACAAAAATCTTCAATTATCATTACAATCATAATCTTCATCACCAACAATATTTAATCATAACTCATAAGTTCATAATCTATACCCAAACCAAATCAATCAAACACCAAAAATTAATCAAACCATAAAAACATTCATATTCATGTTTCCATTTTTAACACAACCATATACTAAATTAATCAACCAGCCACATCAAACAGCAATTTACATTCATCCATCACTAATCCAAAAACAAAATTTACACAAAATTCATAAACCACCCATCAACCATAAAAAATCTTCTGCAAACCCACCTCAACCTTCATAAAAAACATAACCAAATCTTTCAAATATTCAAAAATTAATATTTCAAATATTCAACTATCCATAAATCATATATCCTCACAACATAACAATTAACTTCAAATATTCATCAATTTCAATTTTTTTTAGCCACTGAATTGTCAAAAAAATAGAAGGACATATATATATGAAGTAAAATCACAAGATAATTGATTGAAATTCAAATAAAATAAAAAAAATCACAGAAACCACAAGATAATTAATGAAAGAAATAAAAAATACTTCAAGTAGATGAAAATTACAAAATCACTGAAGAAAAATAGCTTTCGTCTCTGCGAACAAAATGAAGACAGTGACGGCAAAGAACGCTTCTATCGCTGCCTAGGGTTGGATGTCAGGCGCGCGAGTGAGTGCGAACGAAGGTGCTGGACGGCAGAGAGAGTGTCTGAGTGAAGGAGGGTAGCAGAGAGAGTGTCTAAGTGAAGAGGGTGGCAGAGTAAATCTAAGAAAAGGAAAGGAACTAGGACAAGGGTGATGAGCAACGGTGAGCAGCGGTGAGCGTGAAGGCAGTGAGAGTGGATAAGGGCGGTGAGCAGCGATGAGCATGGAGGAGGGATGGAGAGGGAGAAGGAGAATCTGAGTTTTGAGAGGAGAGTGAGTGAGTGACGGCCAGTAGAGAAGAGAGGTTAGGAGTTAGGGTTTCAGAAATCATAACTAATATATATATACTAGGGATATTTTAGTAATTTTGTATATGCGGGTATTATACAGGTCTCCATGGGGTGGGGACCCGTTTATTTTGCGGATCCCGTCCCCGCCTCCCACGGGTGAAAAAATGTCCCCATCTCCGTCCCCCGACGAGTAAATTTCCGCGGATGCCCGCCCCGCTGAGAAAAATTGCCATCCTTAATTACGTTTAAAGTTGAACAAATAATTTACTTAGATGTAATTTACTATTTTCTTCAGAGTCAAATTACTGAAAAAAAAGTATTATTGTTTATTAATTTAAAATAACAAAACATAGCTAAGTAAGATTATTAAATTAAATATGAGATCAAAATTAAATTTTAATTTTTTCATTTTTGAATTAGATCAAATACTCTTAATAAATCGAATTGGCTTCATCTCTTGCTATGTGTACGTCAAATTGACCTCTTTCAATTTAACCTTATATTAGCAAATAAAATTCTAAATTCTAAAAAACAAGTACTTTTTTCTTACACTATTAAATTGTATTGGCTTAATTTAATTTATATAAATTCAAACTTTTAAGTATAAATCAAATTTGTATTATTTGATTTATGTGTGAATGTATAAATCGAGTTTATTTGATTCGATTTACATAAATTTAAATAGGATAAACCTGTAATTAAATTAGAATCAATACATCTATATAATTTTGTTGGCTGATCATCATTTTATTAAAATAAATTAACTTTGATATTAATAGAAAGTGTTAGCCCTAACATTTCTCATCTTTTATATATTAGGTCTATAATTATTAAGTGCAATATATAGTAATCTTTTATAACATTACTAATATGAGTTTTGTTGTAGAAAATTTTAAATTTTTTTAATAAATACATTAAAAATGTTAATAATTTAGCTTTTCTAATTCTTCTTTTAAATGCCTAAATAATTGTTCCTAACACACTTGTTAGAAAGGGTAAGAAAAAAGAGTAAAAAAAGAATTTGTATGTATTCAAATTATCTAGAATAATATAATATAAAAGAATATTTATAAATACTAAAAAAATCGAAATAATAAAGACATAATATCTTATAATAAATATTAATTAATCTAAATAATTCTAATTTATTCTCTAACAACACTCATTAACAAGTAACAACAAGACTCTATTCATATAAGCACGTAAATTGAATGAAATATAAGCACATGAATTTCAATGAAAATTTCAGAACAGATGAGATTTAGAAATTGAATGATGCTCCAGTCCACCACTCCTACCTACCAAAGATGTGGTTGAAGGCTTTCAAACGATGCAAACCTTAAAACAAATAAAAATATTGCCATCTCAATATAGAATCGATATCGTAGAAAGATTATTATTACCTATGTAATGTGTTCGATTATAAGGCTGTGACTTTTCTCCTGTTTTGTTTTACTGTTTCATTCATTTAAACTAATAAAATATAACTAAGTATAATTATTAAACTAAAAATAGATCAAAATATCAATTAAAAGTTTATAGTTTAAATTAGATCAATTTATTTTAGATTTAATTATTCTATTAATCTTTATAATTTTACTAAATTTGTAATTAGGTCTCTATATATTATTAATTATAGTGATTTTTTAATTTACAAAAAAAATTTAACTCTAAAATTTTTAAGAAAGAATTTAATTATAAAATTAAAAGCAGTGTAAAAATTTAATTGAAAAAAATAAAAATTTAATTATAAATTTAATAAAATAATAAAAAATGATAGAATAATTAAATTTTTTATTTTATTTTAAAATTTTTAATTATGTTAATCCTAAAAACAGAAAATATTATAAAATAAAATAATAAAAATGCATACCAAACACCATTCTAACTTTCTTCGGGAAACTGACATGGCCACTTAGGCCTCTCCAAGAGGGAATTGATGTTAGGGGTGCAATGCAATGCTAGGAGTTAGGAACACTTCTTTTTTGTTATTTTGTGATTTCTTTAGGGCTTTAGTTCCTTAACTGTATATACCCAAAAAGTGTGTGACGAAGAAACAACAGAAACCTTATATTTTTGTATGACTGTTAAGCTTTATATTAAGTTCAAAAACACAAAAACACCTTAGGTTAAAAAAAAAAAACATAAAAAGAGAAAGAGATGATAAGAAAAGGTCGACATCAGCAAAGGTGTCAAGACCTTGCTTCTTTGCATGATATCAATGCTCGTCAACGAATTTTTTTTTTCAATCTTTGTATACGCGTGTTGTGACAGTATTAAATAGGGATGGTCCATCCGATCTATCTAATTAAATTTGCGAGTTATTCAAATTAGTCTATTTATTTTTATGTTTTTTTTAAATTAAAAAAAATATTTTTTCTTTTTTTAAAAAAACATTTTTAGTTGATGAATCAGGTTTTAGATCGACTTAAAAGAAAAATTAGAATTGGACTAATTTTTTGTTAAAAATGTAAAATAATTAAATAGATTATACATACGGTTAGTTGCATGTTAGCTCATTTTTAACTCATTATTTTACAGGTTAATCGACCGAAGTCATTTAGCATTTAATTTTTACTGGCCTAATTTTAAAAATTATGCTACGTGTATATTAAAATTTGTCACTAAAATCAGTAATCAATATAAAATACATATTAAAAATATACATTAAAAATAAATTAAATTATACGTATGTTTATATACAAATACATTAATAGTTGATTTTAATAATTAATTTTAGTGTATAAATAATTTTTTTATTATTTTAGTGACAAAAATTTATCCGTTTAAACCAAAATAAACGTATTGGACCAATGAATTTTGTCTATTTTGACAAATTTGGTGCTAGATATGCAACAAAGACAAATATGACGGGGAGAGAGAGAGGAGCTTTATAGTGTCGACAACTCGACAGATCTTGGGTGGTGTAGGATGATGGTGCAACCGTGAAACAGATTTAGGGGATGAACAAGAGGTGGTAGCAATAATGGTGGAGAAGATAAAAAAAAAAAGAGACTAACAAGTTTAAAACAGTTTTAAACTTTTGAAAAAGAAAATTAAAGTGTAATGCGCATACATAAGAATAATATGAGAGTACAACTGCAAATCACCAAGGATGGTGAAAATTAAAGATGAACCAAACATCCTTGTTTATTTGTTCATGTCCAAGATAGATTATATTATTGTAATTATTATTTAATAGAGAAAAGTTCTTAATAACCAGAAGACATTTTTTATTTGGTTGACGAGATTCTTCATAATAAAGAGCTGTTGCATGGAGCTCTATGCTGCCTTGAGAAGATGAACAACAAGATTTTTAGCAGTCTTGTCAAAGATATCCAAGAAGCTATATGGAGTTTCAATATTCTCATTGATATTCTCGTACTCAAAGAGTAAATTTAACTGAGGAGGCAGCTTGACCATCATTCTTTTTCAATCACATGAAAGAAGAGCTTTAAAATTTTGTTATAGATATAATTATTTATATTATACTTTTTTATAAATTTAAAATTTTAGGACAAATACTTTCGTGACATTGTCGATCACAAATAATTTCATATGGATCGGAGCTTCAACATCCTCCTAATTTTCTCATATTCAATGGTGCATTTAACATAAGCACCGCCATCAACTTTGTGACTCACTTGAAGGATGAGCTTAAAGACCTTCTAGTCTTTACCGCGATATCTCCATCGTAGAGCTTCTATGTGGTGTCATTATCTCCTCATCAATGGCTTCAACACTTTCCTTACGAGTAATTATCTCTTACCATCTGTTGTTTGATTTCATCATACAATCAATTAAGCTGAATATAGCCATAACAAAGACTATATTAATTTACAAAATTACTAATCATTAATCTTTTATTTCTTACAAGTTCGTTCATGTATGTCTCTACTTTTTTTAGGGTTTAGTATTATAGAAAAGATGTATAAAGTTTAGTTTCTAACGTAATTGTTGTGTATTTATTAAAATAAAAAGATTAAAATTTTTATTAATAACAATTTTAATTTATATTCTGGTCTTATAAGATATATATATGTTAACTAAATTTTTTTATTTGTAAACAATTTCATTATAAACATGTAATACATGATAAGATTCAATATTAGACCTATGTAGCCAATCTCGAATAATAAGATAATATTTTATTGTTATTTTTTAATTATTTTTGTTGTTTTTTTTATATATATCTTAAGTCAATATATTACATCATATTTCTATTAATCTTTAAAAGATCACATATAAATTACTTTTTTTAAAAAGAAGCTATATATAGTGACTTAAAACATCTAAATAGGCCAAATTAAAAATATCGTGAAGAGCCATTTATATCCAAATCTCTTTGGGGATAGAGAAAGACAATCATACCAACTTATGGACCACTAAGTTACCTTTCCTTTTTACATGTGAAATATTATGAAATCTGAAATCTCTCAAAATAATTTTACAATTAGAAATAGTGAGTCCAAATTAATTATTTTGGAGATAAGTGTGCATTAGGGCTTGCACTACTTGAAGATTATCCCTCTCTAGTACAATGTTAAAAAAACCATGATCTAATACTAATTTGAGTGCAAAAAAACACGCAGAAGCCTCTGCCTTCTTCGCTGATGTTATTTTTTGGAGGAACTATGTTGCTGCAATCATGATGTTACCATCATCACTGCGAATCATCGTCGCTGCTCCGGTATTGCCTCCCACCAATCCCGTTCTTGCATTTTCGTCCGTAAAAAAAGAGGCATCGAAATTGATTATATATATATATATATATATGCGGTGGAGGTGGTTTTCAGGTAGTGTGATTGTTACTGTCAGATGCAGGTGCTACGGAAGAGAGTTTGTTGGCGTTGTTGGGCAGCGGCGTAATCCGTGGCCATATGTACCACATTGCGCACCAAATGCATTGAATCGAAGGTATGGTTTTTAAAAATTATTTGATTTCTATTTCACCACAAAGCATGAAGGCACTCCAAAAAAAATTTTTCTCTCATTGTTATCAAAACGATAAAGCAGTGAACTAATTCATTGTTGTATTATTTGATCTGCAGAGTGTGCTGTTTGGAGAGTAAAAGAAGAGAGATACCAAAATTGACGAGACCATTCACAGTCTTTAAAAATGTGAGTTTCAGTTTCCTCTTCAAGATAACATTTGGGACATAGGGTGGAATTACTAATACTTCTTTTTTGTAGATTTTTCTTAGTGGGTAGACCTTATAAGAGTAATCATCAAACAAAAGTAAGTGTGTGTCTTGGAGTTTGTATCATCCATAACATTTTCCATTGGACTGAGGCCTAAAATGGTGTTCACTAAATTCTGCAGCATGTTGCAACTGTGATCGTACGTATAAGATGATAATAGCATTTTTTACTACATATAGCTTGGTGTTTGTGTTTTTTCATACAAAATCATCTTGTTGCTGATTGATGTTAATGGGTAGACTTAGAATTTGTAATTTGTATTGCTTCAAAGTCATAAAATATGTGTCTGATTAGGCTCTCTTTCCAATACAAGGTATCGTTGTCAATAAGATTGTCACTGTTGCTTCCTAATCAAAATAAGAACACGGACTCCAAATTTTAAAATCGTTCTAATTAGGAAGTCACAGATCACCCCAAATACGAATAGTTGTACCGGATCTTATCCTCCAAGAATATAATCTCTTAAATTTAGTACCCATCTTGAAGACCATATGCTGCGCCATGTATAACTTGGATGGTATCGAATAGCTGATCTCAAAAAGGTTATCTGATTATAATATTTTGTCTTGAGTACTCTAGCAGCTAGTGTTTCTGGTGTTTGGATAAGCCGCCAGCCCTACTTAATTAACCAATAAAACTTGATTAAAAGCCTCAAAATTTTGAAATTCCAAGCTGCTTTCTGTTTAGCTTTACAGAGCTTTGTCCAGCCAACCTAATAAATTTTTTTTCCCGTGTTACTGTCCCAATAAAAATTACTTATTAAGCTCTCAATTTATTACCAGAGACTCCTAAATAGTTGAAATGAAATTGTTTGGACCACAATTTTAATTAGAACTTTTTTTTTACCTTTGAAAAATTTTTCTCCTTCCATCTCTTTAGATTTTTTTCAAATACATTTTTAGGCGAAATTAAAAATCTGCATCTTCAATCTACCAACAAAAATGGGTAAACCCAAGTATTTCGTATAATATTTTTACTGTCTTAATTTTTAACCAATTTTATATAAGTATTTGTTTAATAGGTGACATATTTTAACTAAACATAATTTTTTATTTGTCCAAATTGATCCCTTATCCAAATGCTAATTGGTAGAGTTGGTGGCATTTATAAAAAAATTTAGTGTTTGAAAAATTTAACAATTTAATTTTATTCTAAAACATATTAATATAGGTTAAATTAGACTTTTTAATAATTTTCTGCTGATATATTACCCCCAACTTGTGGCAACAAATTTCATCTTACACGTCAGCAATTACCAGTGACATGCCAACAAACTAACTTAACATGAGTATCGCTTTAATGTTAGAGAAAAATTGAGTAGTTGAATTTGTTTTCGGAATTAAATGGACTACTTATTCGTATTCTTTCACTACAAGGGAACTGGGAAATAGCGGCGGTTCCTGGAGTGATTTGCGGCGGTTTTCGACCGCCGCGAAACGGGATTCCAGCGGTTTGTTAAGCGTCGTCTATTAGGGGGTGGTTATATGATTTTGCGGCGCTTCTCAGGAACCGTTGGCACAACCGCCGCAAAACCCAAGATTAGCGTCGTAATGTTTAGCGGCGGTTTAAAACCGCTGCGATCTGGAAATCTGTGATCGACACGAAATGTTCGGCGGTTTGAAACCACCGCCATTTAATGGCCACGGTTTAAAGACTAATGTATTTACCGGCGGTTTGAAAACGTCGCGGTTTAACGGCCAATGATTTTTGAAATGTAACTGGCGGCGGTTTTAAACCGCCGCTATCTCTTAACCTGATTTTTCAAATTTCTAACGGCTAGTACGCAACCGCCACTATTTTCCGGTCAAATGGCCGCAAAAATACTATTTTGTACACTGGCAATCCACGCTGTTTTTTATTTCAATGTACATTTTTTCGTTTTTTTTAAATCGTTCTTAATATTAGTAAGTTAAATTATTTAAAATCCCAAAAAATAAATTGCAGGGTAAATGACAATAGCAAAACCATTAATTTAATTAATATAATTATTCGAATATCAACAAAGTGTACTCCTTACTAAGAGTTGCATAATCAACAAAATAAAAGTGTATATATCTGAAAGAAGAAAAGGTTCCACAATCCTAAGATCTACTTTCTATTCTGTCCCTCCAACGCACTCATCCATGTGGCGACGTCTGATGGCAGCTTCCTACCTTGCCCTTGAAGTAGACATAACAAAGCACTCTCCATTGCCTGCATCCTGACCTTCCCAACTGCTACTTCATCCTCCACTCCCTGTCTTTTGGTCTTCTCAGATGCTACTTCATCCTCCACCGCCTGTCTTTTAGTCTTCTCGGCTGCTACTTCATTCTCCACTGCCTTCCTTTTCAATTAAAGAAATGACTTATTTTGAGTATGGAATACATAGGATTGACTCATTATTTTGTGCATCTTGTGAAGTTGTAATTATTTTCACCTAAATTCTAATTAGCAGAGGTTGAGGTAAAGATGCCCTGTCTTTGTTAAAAGCCACTAACAGGAGCATGGACTGTTTGGAAATTGTTAAAAAAGTCAAAAGAATTGTTAGTATGCTCCTCTAAAATAATGATCAGACAACTATCTTAATAGTTTAATGACAAAGGAAAAACAAAGGAAGGAAAAAGGTCAAAGTATGATCCAGAGTTTACAACACTGAACGACATATGGATATTAGCATTCAAGGGTGATAACTAATTGATGGTTTCAGTGGCTAAGAGAAGGGGGGTTGAATCTTAGCCCCCTTTTTCGATGCTAACACTTGCTGACCTTCAGAGAAGACTTTTCTGTTTTTTGCTCGTTACTGGACACGAGCAACTTTGTTTTGTCTCGTCCCTTGCCACGAGACTTTTCTTTTTGTCTCGTCACTTGGCACGAGATAATTCTGGTTTTTGCTCCTGTGTAGTAGAAAACAGAAATGGAGTAGAAAGGAGAAGAAGATTGCACCCAGATATATCCTGGTTCGGCTGCTAAGTGCAGTGCAACCTACATCCAGTCTCCATCACAAACATGATGGAATTTCACTATAATCAATCTGATTACAATTTGTAAAGTGCTAACCCAACTTACAAGGGGATTCCCACAGAATCATGATACACAACATAGATGAACAAAGGAACTCTAAGACATCTATGGCTTTTTCTTTTAATTTTGCACTCTCTGTCTTTTTCCGCTCTATGACTTTTTCTTACAAACCTCACTGTTTGCCTTTTTCCATGAGACTCAAGACATGACAAAATTAAACAGAAAAATATTAAACAGAATACATTGAAGGAGAAGAGAAAACTGTTAGCTCAGGTAGCTCTGAGAACTCTGTGCCTTGCACTCTCAAATTTTCTCCTTGCTTCAAACAGTGGTTGTTCCCCCTTTTTAAAGAAGAGGAAAGCCTCCACACTTGAAGCCAAAACCGAACCAACTTCTTCCTCCTTCAACAACACAAAACCGGTTCGGCCACTTAGAGAGAGAAGAGATAACCATGCAAAACCCAACATGCAATTACCTCTAGTCCTTCCTTGATCATCACTCTTCATCAATCTGGGCACTCCATCCTTTGCTTCCTCTCCAAGATGGATTTCTGGCCCTTGATGCTTCATGATGATGATGACTTCATCTGCTTCAATCTCTGCCTTCAACCATCACTTCACCACTCTAGCTACTCCTTGTGGTGGTTGAGCAGAATCAAAGACAAGCCATGCTTCAAGAATCTCTCCTCTTGGCCGAATCTTCAACGTCCATTTTTGAGCATGTAAGGCTCAAGATAGCCTCACCAAATCTAACCACATTTGGTAAGTATCTTAGCCACAGCTCACTTTTATTTTTTTCTTGCCATCATTAGCTTGATGGTCTTGATGCATGCAGCTTCTTCCTTTTCTTGGTTGAAGAACATTTCTTCCATTGTTTCCTGGACAAGGACCGAAGAAAGAAGAAGAAAGAGATGAGAGAGAATGAAAGAATCTGAAGAAAAGCAATGTAGAGTGGTTAAACACATTAATTTGAGAATAGCTTGCTTTTACTTCCCTTAGCTTAGAGTGGCGTGTTTGTCATAATAGTCATCAATCAAATCAACTGAATTTCTCTCTCATGTTTCCCATGCATTAATTAACAATGTAATAGATTTTGAAATCCATCACATGGTTAAAGACTTGGTTCCGTTGGAAGCACTTTGCTTTCATTTTTCCTTGGTTTCGGACCAAGATTGGAACCCTTTATCACTAATAGAATTTGGGCTTGTAACATTGAGATTAATACTGGCCCATTTGGTTAACATTTGCTTTCCTGATAAAATTGATTTCGGATCAAGCATAGAGCACATAGGAAAGTATTTGTTTGGGCTTGCAACAATAATATTTATTCTGGCCCATTTAATAATTCAGCCTCATGTAGCAATGCTGATTTTCAATTTTGGGCTAGCAACATCTTTGTTTTCCGGCCCAAGGTAAAATCTGCACAACAAAATTATTAATTAAGCAAATATGAATTAAGATCACATTAATAATTTTGTAATTTAATATTTTAATAATGTTTGTTTATCATCAAAATTTAATAAGATTTTTCCAAACTCATCACTAGTAACTGACCTGCTTGTCTGCTCTTTTAGTTATAAGTTCATCCCACGAATATATTGCCAACCCAAACTTTTCAACTTCTTGCTTTTGTTCAGGTGTAACCTTCCCAAAGCTCACAGGCGCTGCACAAAGAAAAAGAGGTGATTGCTTCTTTTTCATGAATATATTTTTCTGTACAAATATCTGAAGGAATGGATAGAATCAAAGAAACTTCTTACTCTTGAGATACTTTGTGGTATTTGGAAATGTCTTCAATAGCTAAAACATTTTCAGGAAAAAGATAGATAGATAAGAGTCAATGTATTGTACATAGTAGCTAATCTTTCAAAAATAGTAAACCAATATAAAAAAAAGGTATTTTAATGGGCGAACATCCGGTATTTTCTTTTCTTCTACAAATGATACAGATACCTCTGCATGGCATATAATAAACTCTACAGCCACAGCACCTAAGTCATATCCGTGTGTCAAAAACAATGGTCATTATAATTAGAGAAAGTATTAGGATGCCACATATATCCATCCTTGAACCTTAAGCCTGATATAGAACCTAAACAACTTGTAATTGATTATCAATATCTGTACAATTGGATGTTCTTTAATGTAGAGTTTCAATTTTTCTGCATGCTGTTAAATTTTAAATGTCGTCATTGTTTTGAAAGATAAGTTACCACATTTGGTGTGACAGGTTTCGGTGCATGCTTAATAATTACAAAATTTCCAAACACAATGTAGCTTTATTCATAAATTGGTTAAGATTTCAAAAACACAAATTCGTGAACTAACTTATTTCTTGATAATTTTATTTGGAAATAATGTAAGAACTGCTAAATAACCATGGGAGTTCCCAATGCAAGTGTGAATTAGCCCTTGAATAATTCTTGTTCACCAAAGATAAATTATTCAAAAAAAATTGCAAATGGATTAGTGAATTCATTTATTAAATGTAAGAGTTACATGAGCCCCACAAGGCCACACATTTTTCAGTTTTATCACAAGTCCTGTGAAAACATATTGGAAAACGAAACTATGCTTGCAGTTGAGTAAAAGAGTCACCATGAAAAATGCTCAACAAGGTCTGTGTCTGCACATACCTAAGGTATCATACAAAGGAACACAATAAAGTCCGTGAGCATTGATGGCCTGCAATCATTACATGTCCAAAACCATTGAGTGGAAGAAGCTATTCAGCAACATATAAAAGGCTATTAGGTCGCCAGGAAGGCTGACCACATAAGCATAGAGCACCAAGTAATAGAAGTGGTCCTTACCAGAGAAAGTAGATATTGAACAGACAAGTACAACCAAATAAAAGCAAAATACTAAACATGGAAACAATAATATAGATACAGCGTAAAAAAAAAAGAAAAATGGTACCAAATCAAGAAGAAAAGGATTAAAGTGGACCAATTCGAAATACAACCTCACTAATGAGTCAATCACTAGTCGTTTGCCATTAATTTATAAGTCTTTTGATTAAAAATGAATACTTAATAAATTCCCGAAAAGACTTTGTGCAAGACTTTTTGGTTCTACTCTATTGATAATACCTGTCACAGCTGCAGGTACAGGAATACACCCCAAGTAAATTATTTCAGAGCTCCGATATACCCGCTCGTCAGAGAACCTGATTCAATGCAAACAAATTAAGTTCAGAGAAAGTCAGAATTTAACTCCGAGAATTAGAGGAAACACTGAACAATGGTAACCAAGATATTGATAAGCTGATGAGAGATCTTGAGATTAAAACCATGAAAAATAAACATTCATAACAGATTCTGAAAAAGATGTTACTAAGCTGGTAAATGATCTAGTAAAGAAACAGATGCAAACATTCATAACTTTCTCCACCAGTGTTGTTGCCATTCATCTTAAATGTTCCAACTTTTAAAAATATTATAAACAGAGAAACCACTTAATTATATATTTGAAGTACTAGTAGTGCAATCTAAAAATATATTGTTAGAGTCACTACTATCTAATTCATTAAGCTTGCTTATGTCATTATAATTCAATAAGTGTGCCAGTAACCCTTAATTATTTATCAGCCATAAAAGTAGCATAAAAATAATTTTTTGATGTATAGCAATACTCAGTTTAAAAAAAAAGGCAAGTATGCTAAAAATAAATAGCAAACATAGTCATAGCATATTTGGATACCAAATTAAAAATGGCAACAACCCAATAAAAAGACTGGGAAGAAATGGACAAACACACTAATTCACTCCACTCAATAATAATATTAAACACAAGACTCTGATCAACCACCTGATTTTACTTTGAGTAATGTAACATGACAGTTTGTATGTCTCTTTTCCTCTTCGTTTTAAATATGCAAATCTAATATCATCATCCCACCTTCTCCCTAGGATCCCATCTACCGTATGGTTGCAAACGTTGATTTAATCTTATTTCAAATAAAATTTTATCCATGTAATAATATTAATGATTAATAGTTTTGTCAATATTAGATTTTCTTATTTCTTTGTTCCAAATATTTTCAAAAGTGAGAAAAAGGCTGTAAAACTGGTTACTCACCTTTAAAAATATTAGGATCAAAATAAAAAAAAATTACAACGAGACTAAAACCAGAAATTATCGGTTTTACTGGAACAAAAAATTTATTTAACACGTTGAGATTTAGCAATAACAAAACAGGAAATAATATTGGTAAGCATGATTGAATTTTCCTGCACCAAACATCATGAACACTCACAATCAATCACCCTTCAAACATATGTGATCACATACATCCGAAAGTAACTATAAATATATTTACTCTTGTGCAGCCAAAAATAACCATAAAGATGCAATTGAATTGTGACAGATGCAGAACAATGGAAAACAAAACTCTTTGTTTCATTGTTTCCCTTGAAAATGAAAAAAGAAAAATAAGGGAGATTCATATCATCAGAAAATAAACAAATGCCCACATTATGAGAAATCAACAAAAATCACATTAACCTAGAAATTAGATTTTTGAGTATCAATGAACATGAACATTTAACCACATTAAACATCTGATCAAAAAATAATTGTTACAGCTAATTTTGACAAGTTTTATAGGTGTAAGTCATTAGCAAAGACTTGAGTCTGGCTAATACTAAACTAATCATTGGCCTTTGAAACAGGAAAATAAAATACAATAAATTAAGAAAACGGCTTAATGCACATCACTAAGTCAGAGGTACAGTTTTTGGGTTATACAAATTCCATTAACTTGTTATCAATTGTTCTAATAATAGAAAAGAAGATAAAATCTTTTGCAGTAATATACAAGTCACTTTCACTTGGTCTACCATGAAGACAAGAAAAGCCAAAAATTCACAAAATGCTTTATCATCTCTTCATTTTAAATAAAATACATAAACATCATAATTCTCAGAAAAATCCAAATTAGTTTAAGGGCTAGATGAGATATCCCCCAAAACAGAGAAAGTGATGATAAACAAAGAATAAAGAAATTAACTGGCCTATCTCAGCATATCATAAATACAAAGGATCATTTAAAAGTTGTTTGTAGTTATCTATTGATAAATATTTAATGTTAATTTCAGTAGCTTTGTAAAAGATGGGTTTTATAGGCATGGTTAGTGTCAGGTGTTTGGTTCTCTTAGGAGTTTTATTAATTTCACGAGTTTTGAAAGATATTGGGATATTAGAGGTATGTCTGCACTTTGATGATGGATGGAATTTTTGAGCGTATAATATGCTGCTACGTTCCAAGTGAGGTCACAAGCAAATAA
Source organism: Arachis duranensis (assembly GCF_000817695.3). Taxonomy (NCBI): domain Eukaryota; kingdom Viridiplantae; phylum Streptophyta; class Magnoliopsida; order Fabales; family Fabaceae; genus Arachis; species Arachis duranensis. The sequence continues at coordinate 8,359,531 of NC_029778.3, forward strand.
TTTGATAGTACAGACTTAAACATGTCCTCCCTCTTTATCATTTCAACTTAGCCTATTCCTATGGATCAATAAGGTTCATTGTTGATAATATCTTTTAATGAAAATGCAGATACTTTTCAAATATCCTCTTGGAAAGAAGCTAACAGTACCTCGGAAGGAGTTATGCTCCTTTTGCTTTCCTGAAGGTGTAAAGGTCTGCTTGAAAGCTATTTGTATTTACTTAGATATATCAAATGGTACCTTCTCTCATTGTCTTGTAACAAAAATGCTATCTTTCAAATTGTTTACTATAGTTTTCCATTATTTGCACTTGGTGCCACTAAATTGATCCTACTATCACCGTGTGTTTACTCTTGCTCCTTTGATAAATCTGCTTCACAAAGTTACTCTTTCATTTAATTTTCTATCAATAAACATCATAAATAGAGCTATTTTCGGAAGGTTCATACTTTGAATAGAGGAGCAAACTTGGAACACAGAAACACAAAAATGGCAGATATTCTTGCTTACTAAAAGTGGATTCTACTTAATTTAGTCAACCACACAGTCCCACAGGAAGTACATTAGTTTAATCCAAATTAAAAGTGCAAAACTGGATTCCAATATGAAATTGCACTAAGCACAAACGTATCAAAACTCAGGGATTCAGAAATTGGGAAAAGAAAATCAAATCTTCTCACTAAATTAGGAGAGAAAATTGGAACATACGAGGGAGAGGATCGTTCCTCACAGGCTTTTGACACCAAAAGTTCACATGGCACATGGATTAAATTGATGTTGAAATTAATTTATGAACAGCCACTCAAATTAAATTGGGGGAGGGGACAAGAACGAACCTGAGAGAGGGGAGAGGGGGCGATCGGCGCACAGCAGGGCAAGGGCAAGGGGGAAGGCTGCCGACGACGTCACGACGGTGGTGGAAGGAGACCCGCGATTGGCGCTATGCTCTGCTAGGGTTCACGCCAAAAAGAGGGAAAGTTATTGGCGCCTTAATGTATTGGTTGTGGTTCTTTAATGAAATAACCCACTTCTCCCACCTTATTATTAGATGCGGTTGGGACAAAGAGCGCAACCATTTTGGATTTGTTGGAGGCGGACCATCAAAACGCATGAAGAACTGCAGCAGCTCACTCGAACTGCAGTGCTCTAGAAAAAGGGCTGGTATTTTACCGCAGGTAACACCCCGGTTCAGTTTATTTGGAGCGGGGGAGTATTAACGCAGCAGAAATCGCAACAAATAAGGCAATTTGGAGCGGTTGGGGAGAACGGCCGACAATTTGGGGCTGTTAAGTCCCGCGCCTCTTGTAGTGTTTTAGGGACCATGTTATACATTAACCTGTGTTAATATATTTAAGTGTACTTGCACATAATTTAAACATACATAAAAAATGACAATGACATGTAAAAAATAAAATAAAATAAAACAGGGGAGTAAAATAATTAATGATAATTACCTATGCATGACCAAAGTCCAGTGTTTAACCACTACAACAAAATCGGTATTTAGCGGTGGTTTTGAACCACCACGAAATATTTTACAACGGTTTCATGAACCGCTGGAAGATGAAGCACGACAAAATGGATAGCGGCGATTTTAATCAACCACTAGAATAACTATTACTAAATGCCAGAAAAGAGGACAATACTACTGTATTGCGGCGGTTTTTAACCGCCGCCAAATTTAAATTTTCTATTAAAATTTTAAATTTTTTATTATTTTACCTAATTTGACAAAGTATTTTTATTAAACTTTAATTTTTTTATTTTTCAATTAATTTAAAGAAATTTCAACCAAGTAAAACAGCTCAATTAACATAACAAACTAAATTAAACATATATATGAGAAGAAAAAAACATTATATATATATATATAAGGACGGATCCAAAAATATTATAATGGGAGGTCAATAACATATATAATATTAAAAATTACGTAAAAAATTATATAAGATATATTACAAAAATATACCGATAGAGAATATATTTTAAAATACAAAAAATATGTGTCTATTTTTTACTAGCGAAGTGTTCGATTCTTCGAATCATAAAATTCATCAATAATAGAATTTGTGTCAAATTTTTTAGCAATTTTTTTCAATATAATTAAAAGACAATTAGCACTAAATTCATCTTTATTTTGTTTTTGAGTTATTTTTCACAATATTCATAATTAAAAAAGATTTTTTAGTTGTAGGAATTAAAATAAAAAGAATTAATACCAAATAAATAAAAAAATAATCACAAAAAAAGATATAATAATTTATTATTACTATTAATCTTTTAAAAAACAGTTGGAGGGCCAAAGCCCCACTCGCCCCGTCCGTCCACAATTATTGAAATGATGATATGTCATAATATATGGTTATTATTAGTTGGCTGGTTCAATTTTGTTTCTTCAATTTTGCATCATGCATGCTTATCACAAACAGCTGCATGCACCGCCTTGCTTCCCACGAGGTACGTGTAAAATTAAATAAAATTTTCAAAATTCTTTTTAGAACATTTATTATCTTTATACATGATTTAATTTAAATTTTTTATAAAATTATCAACTTTGAAAAAAAAAACCAAGAATTTTGTTGACACTTATAACACAGAGAAATTAAAAATAAAATTATATTTAAAAATGTTTCTATTGGTTTTAATTCAATAATAACAAATACAATAGATAAATTATTTTATCAGCATTTATTATGTACAACTATTTCTTATATTTAATAAAATAGATTTAAATAATATATATTGTAAATCATTTATATTTTCGTTATTTGTTGTTAGATTTTTTTTTATGTCTGAAAGTTAATAATATTACATATTTTTTAATGATTGACTCCTCATTCAATATTATTTTTCTTATAATTTGGTTAATTTATTATTTATTAAATTTTAATAATTTTTGTTGGAAAAAGCTAAGATATAAAATTTTAACAATAATGGAGTGGAGGATCTAAAAAGTAGTTAACGAAAAATTCAGAAAAACTAATATTTAGATTGTCAAAAACATGATATATAAGAGAAAAATTATTTTCAAATTTGAGTAAAACGGGACACTCCCCCACTAACAATGAAAATGAAAGTATAGAGATAAACATCACAATTCAGTAATAAATATAGCTGAAAGTGATTCAGTGATATGTTTATTTTATCTATTTTATTATATAAAAATTGAATTTTTATATTTAATGACAAAGTTGATGTGACATGCTTCTAAGCGTGTTTTTCAATTTATTTTTTGAGTAAAGAATAAATAGGTTCCTGACCTTTTTTTTTCGCAGACATACATTTTCAGCCTTAAGAAAGAGAAAATACATTCAAGTCTCTCACCCCCGAAAAACGTGGACATTTATGTCCTTCCGTTGAATACAGACGTTTGGACGGGACGAAAAGGTCTGACCTAGCCGTTACGTAGGCCACATAGCAGGGAGCATTTCGAAACAGGACATATAAGTTCCTGGAGATGAAAACGACGCCGTTTTTGTAACCTCCCCCAATCTTTCAAATTTCTCTGCCCTTTTCTTCTTCCTTCGTCCTTTTTCCCTTCCATTCTTCTTCCTCGGTCCCTGCCTCCATCGGCGCCTCCGTCAGCCACCATCAACGCCGACGACCTCCTCCTTCCTCTCTTTTGAACCCCTAACTCTTGAGTCATGAGACCCTGAAAATCGGAAGGTGGTGCAGCTGGTAGTGAGGTAGAAGGCTGTGGTGCTGTGGTGCTGTGGTGGTAGGCTGCTCCTCAGATGTCGGAAAGTTAGATGTGTCCTCTGCCGGAACTCTCATGTCGAGATCAGAGAAGAGACCAGTGCTCTCTTTAGCTAGTTGTTTCCCTTTCCAGTTGATTTCTTTCCTTTGGCAGATCACAAGCAGCTCACAAGTAGGACCTCTACACAATTCACACTCATACAATGCAACCATTCAAAACTATACGGTGGTGGAATTGAATGAAGAATGAGTGATGCACATTGACAGAAAAACCGAAGCTGATAAACCTCAAGTAAAAATTTGAATATACATGTGGCCATTCATGTAATTCACATTGCAAAAAGAGGTTGAATGAAGAAGTACACATCAAACATCAAAGCATCACACAAAAACTCTTCAAAGATGAGTGAAAATAAGGAATATTAAGCAGCTTAGTGAAATATAAGAATGGAAAATCTCAACTAAACAGAGAAATGACAAGCCAAGGTAGTGATTAATTGGCCTTGGCAACATTCAAAGCGAAAAGCGTGCATACCATGTCAATTAATCAAAGTGAAGATTGAGTTTTGAAAATAAAACTTTTCTAAAATTCGACAGCATATCAGTAGTACATAGTACATTTTCCAAAGTCAAACAAACAATGAATTCAACAGTCAATTATAGGTAGAGAGTGTAGATCAAATAATCAAGTCTCACTAAATCAAAATTAAAGTTCAATATGCATTAAGAATTCAGCATTACTAAGCAAGAACAAAAACAAGTAACATGAACCATAATCAAGCATAGTGAAAACCAAGTAGCACAATCAACATAAGTATAGCACAATGGCTTGAAATACAACACAAAGAACAAAAGCACCAAATTCAAGCAGCAATTCTCATCGAGTTCAACAATTATATGAAAAGTAAGCTACATGAAACCTAACAAAAGTGCATCATTGAATTAAAGGAATTAGCTCATTTTAAAACAGAGACGTAGCATCAGATAGCAAAATGAGCACATAAGAGTTCATTGTTAACCAAAACAGGCAATGAGAATTTATACAGCAGCAATGTAAAATATCAGTCTCAGCAATTTCCATTAACCAACCCTAATCCTAACAACTCAAGAACAATTGAACAAACTAAATATAATGAACTACAAACAGTGATTGCACAGACAGCAGCATTAAGTAAGCAAGACCTAATCCACTATCCACGCCAGATTCTCTAATAACCTAATGTAACTAACTAATCTAACCTAATTGAAATTAGCTAAACAAAACTAACTAAACAATATTAATTAACTAATTATAATAACAGAGTGAATTAAACAGAGAGAAAGAAGACCTGGGAAGCACATGGGTGGTAATGAGAGAGAGAGAGAGAGAGAGAGAGAGAGAGAGAGAGGAAATGATGGTTAGGCCCTAATAGCGACGGTAGTGCGCCGGTAGAGAGGCGGCGGCGCGGCGGCAGTGGGTCGCCGAGAAGGTTGTCGCGGATGAACGGTGGGTGGAAGGAGGGTGAGAAGAGAGAGAGACTAATGGGAGTAAGGGAGTGAGAAAGGGAAGAAGACGCGAGAAGAGAGGAAGGAGGAGGTCGCTGGTGCGGTATTTTACAACCCACAAACTTACCGGCAAGTGCACCGGGTCGTACCAAGTAATACCTTACGTGAGTAAGGGTCGATCCCACGAGGATTGATGGATCAAGCAACAATGGTTGATTGATTGGCTTAGTTAGGCAAGCAGAAATTGGTTTTGAGATGTTCAAAAGGTTTAAGTTCGAACTCAGAATATCAAAAGGATAGACAAATAAATAAGTTGGGAATAAAATATGGAGAAAACAGTTAAGGTTTCAGAGTTATCTAATTTCCGGATTAACTTTTATTACTAATTAATTTAATCATGCAAGATTTACTTTCATGGCAAACTATATGTGACTAGACCCTAATTCCTTAGACCTTCCTAGTCTCCTCTAAAATTTATTAATTGCCAATTCCTTGGACAATTAATTCCAATTAGAGGCTGATGATCAATTTCTAGTTTATATGCCAAAAGAATCATAATTATCCACAAATAAGGGGATTATATGTCACGTATCCCTTTAAATACAAACAATTAAAAATTCAGTATAATATGTTTTCAAGCTGTTGTTCAAGTAAAGAGCTTTTCCAAGTTTTACAAGAACTCAATTAGAACATGGGTCATACTTCCGTTCCACCCAATGTTCATAGAATAAAGAACGAAAATAATTATTGAAATATAAATCAAGACATGAATTAAATTAAAAAGATCAAACGAATCAATCCATGAAAATAGACAGAACTCCTAATCTTAACAATGAAGGATTAGTTGCTCATGGTTCAGAGTAGAAAACTAGGATTTAGGTAAACTGTTTCTGATATGAATATACAGAGTTCCTATTTATTACTAATCCTAATAGGTTTAAAATCTAAAATTAAAAATAATATCTTTTCCTAAAAGATAAGATTCGAATTTAAATTCGAATTAATTAACAGATCTTCAGTTGATGGGTGAAGACCACTTGATTTGTCCATTCTGCAGCTTCTAATCTGTGTTTTCTGGGCTGGAAACTGGGTCGAAACAGCCCAAAAATTGCTCCCAGCGTTTTCTGTATTTTTGCAGATCGCGCGTGTGACGCGTCCGTGTCGTCCACTCGCTCGCGTCATTTGTGCAGATTCCAGTCCATGCGTTCGCGTCAGGCACGCGATCGCGTCATTGCGATTTCTCCATTCCGCGCGGTCGCGTGAGCCATGCGTCCGTGTCGGTCTTCGCTGGTCATCTCTTTGGTTTCTTCTTTTTCTCTGCAGAAACTTCATCAAATCCCTCCGAATGCTACCTAAAATAAATAAAATTGCACAAAACTCAAAATAGCATCCATAATGGCTAAAATATAATTAATTCTTAATTAAACTCAACAAATTAGATTCAAATTCACTAGAAAAAGATAGACAAGATGCTCACGCATCAGTCGCTGGTGTTGATGGTGGCTGACGGAGGCGCCGCTCTGCGGCAGTGATGGAGGCAGGGGCCGAGGAAGAAGAATGGAAGGAAAAAAGGACGAAGAAAGAAGAAAAGAACAGGGAAATTTGAAAGATTGGGGGAGGTTACAAAAACGGCTTCTTTTTCATCTCCAGGGACTTATATGTCCTGTTTCGAAATGCTCCCTGCCACGTGGCCTCCGTAACGGCCAGGTCAGCGCCACCTCTGCCAGGTCAACGGAAGGACAAAAATGTCCACGTTTTTTGGGGGTAAGGGACTTGAATGTATTTTTCCTTCCTTAAGGACGAAAATGTCTGCGAAAAAAAAGGTCAATGACCTATTTGTCCTTTACTCTTATTTTTTTAATTCTTTAAATACAATTCATTACGATAAATTAATTATATCAACTAATTGATTTGATTAGATATTTAAATATCACACAATTTATTATAATTTATATCAATCAATTAATTTTAATTTATTATATCGATTATTTTAATTTATTAATTTATAAGGTACATAATAACATAGAAGATTTATTACTTATTTTAATTAAATACAATAAATATAGATTAATTTAGTTAAAAAAAATTATTGTCTCTTGTTTTTCTATTTGTTTTTTTAATTCAATCAACTATTTTTTAATTTATTTTTTTAAAATTTAACTACAAAAATAAGGTCGATTAGTTACTACAAAAATTATCGTAAAATCGTTGCTAATCTAACGCAAAATATAATTTGTGACGAATTAGTTACCGCCTAGCAACTAATGCTTTCCTCGCTAATTACAAGTCGCAGATTAGTGAGGCAAACACAACAGTCGCTAATTCATTGGAAAGTTTTTTTAGCGACCGAATAGATAGTCGTAAATCCATCACTTTTATAAAAGCTAATTTCATAGAAGAAATAGGCTAAACGATAGTCGCTAATTAGCGACAAACTCTACTGTAGCAAACTAATTGCTAAATCCAAACTAATTTCGTAGACAAAATGAAATGCTTAGTTGACGCTAATTAGCGAGAAATTTTTCCGAACCTAACTCGTCGCAAATTTGCCGCTAATATGATCGCAAATCCATCACATTTTGTAGCAAATCTATAGCTAATCTATGAAAAAACTTTAATTAAATTTGTAGGAATTTTTTCGCTAAACCAAAGTTATTCTAAATGAGAAAGCAAAATTACGAAGTAGTCACTAATGTGCTAGGAAATAATGTATAGTCAATTAATTACAATATTATCGCAAATGTCATCACAAATTCCTTTTAAACTAGTAACAAATCAATAGATATGTGGCAAATATTTCTCACAATATCGTCTTTAATTTGTCACCATCATCGACAAGTTTAGAATACCAATGTTTTTGGTATACTAAAATAAACCTCAAATTATTTTTTTATTTGAGTCATTTAAGTAAAAGATTACAACGTATACAAATATAATTAGTTCATCAAAATTATAAATATTTAAAAAAGTTCAAACCATGTTTAAAAAAATTGGATACTGAAACTTAACCTAATAATAACCAAGTCTTTGACTTGATTAAATGCCTATACTATCTATTCAATAGTCCTAAAAAACATGACTTAATTAGTAAACTAATAAAAAAAAAACCTTAGTTACAATATCATGTAAAAGTAAGTATTCACTCACTTATTTAGAGATGTAATTCAATCTCTTTGCATAAATGTGATCCTACTTCCATAAAATTTATTATATATTATACATCTCAATTTCTCATTACACATTAAAAATTAAAAAAATAATAAACAATACCTAAGACTTGGTAGTTTATTTACTTAGTAAATTCTTATATATCCATGCCATAAATACATAATTTAATGATTATGATGTGTATATTTATAAATCTTAATTAAATTATTAATAATTTAAACAATATTTATTACGAAAAATTTTACTCTCCTCTCTTAATAAATATTAAAATGAGACTTTTTTCTTTCTATTTATAAAATGTATATTCTCTTCCTTTATAACTTTTAAAAAATATTTTTTTAATTCATTTTAAATTTTTTATGTTAACTATTATTAACTTTATCTATTTAAGAAAATATATTTTTTTATAAAAATATTCTTTTTCAAAAATTTATTTTTTTGTAATTAAATTTTTTACCAAAATAAATTTTAATTATTTTTTAGTAACTAAATTATATTTTTACCAAAATATGTTTTAAAATATTTTTTAATAATTAAATTATTTTTTACTAAGATATTCTTCACTAATTTTTTAGTTACTATATTATAATTTTACCAAAAAAATTTTTAACAATTTTTTTTGTATATTTTACTATTAATATCATGATATCAATGAATATTATCAAAAATAATTTTAGAAGTTGGTTTAACATTTTTTATATTTTTCTATTAATCTCACAGAGAAGAGTTTTTTAATTTAATGTTAAACTAATATATGTATTGATATCACAATTTCATCACTAGGAAAATAATATTAAACATGTATCTTAGTAAAAAAACTAATTTAGTCATTACAAAATATTTTGAAAGATATTTTAGTAAAAATATAGTTTAATCACTAAAAATAATTTATTAAAGGATATTTTGATATACAAAATTTAATCACAAAATAAAAATTTTACTAAAAGGTATTTTTGTAAAAAATAATTTATTTTTTCTTAAAAAATAAGTATATTTGACATTACACTATAAGAAAAATATTGAGTACTGTAGGACTTACCGTTAGATTTAGCATCACAAAGTAGTGGTAGATTTACCAGCAATAACAATGTCGAATTCGTAAAGTTAACTAATTATCGACAGATTCTGTTTTTCAATGATAAATTCGATAGTAATATTTGAAAGGAAAATAAATTAATTTGACGCATCCTTTACTGGCGGGAAAATAAATGATACTTGCCTTGAAGATCTTTGGCTGCTTGTGCTATCCACGTATGAGGCCTTACAATCGCAACAAACTTCAATTCAGATCTGAAATAGCAATGTTCCTTGGTTATGGTAATATGCACAAGAGATACAAATGCCTACTGTCTTTAAGAAAGGTAGTGATCACTAGAAATATGATCTTTGATGAGAAGTGTTTTCTTTTCAAAGAACCAAACTCCCTCTTTAAACACTCAACTCAAGTCACAAACCTCTCATGTATATCAACCATCCTCTATGTCCTACCTATCACACCATAACCAAATTAATCCTTCCAACCCACATTATCATTCACTAATTCTACTCAGCCAAATCTATCCACCTCTGCACATAATCAAACCTCAACTATACCTACCCACTTTTCTTAATCCTCAACCTCAATTTACCTTTTCATATGGTTTAGCTCCTCTTTCAACCACTCTCTGAGAGGCACCTGTTGCCCAAGCTATTTTTATCCCTATTCAATTTTTTGAAATTATTTTTTCTCTCTCTACCAATCCATCAACTCAAAATCTTTACCCAATAATCACCCAAAGCAAATCAGGCATCTTAAAGTCCAGAGCCTTTCAAGTCCAAGTTGAACCCAAATCAGTGAAGCAAGCCTTATTTGATTTCAAATGGCGAATAACTATGGATACTAAGTATTCTGCACTCATGCAGAATAATACTTGGAAGTTGGTCAAATTGCCACCAAATAGAGAGCCAATTGGTAACAAGTGGGTGTTTCAAATCAAGTGCAAAACTAATGGATCCATTGACAGGTACAAGGCAAGGCTTGTTACACAGGGGTTTCATCAAAGACCAAGCTTGGATTACAAGGAAACATTCAGTCCTGTTGTTAAACCAGCTTCAATTAACATCATATTATCTGTTGTGCTTGCTAACTCTTGGACTATAAAGCAGCTTAATGTCAACAATGCTTTCCTGCATGGTGATTTGGCTAAAGATGTGTACATGCATCAGACAAGAGGGTATGAATAAGGTGATGGCACCATAGTTTGTAAGCTGTCCAGGACTCTATATGGCCTGAAGCAAGTTTCCCGGGCTTGGTATGTGAAGTTGATGGGAGCTTTCAAATGTTTAGGATTCACCCCCCACCAAATCCGACACTTCATTCTTCACAAAGATCACAACCCAATCTAGACGTTATGCTCTTGTCTACATCAATGATATCATCTTAACCGGTAATTCGAACTCAGATATTGATCAGGTTATTCATCAGCTAAAACTCAACTTTGCTCTCAAAGATTTGGGGGAATTACATTTCTTTTTTGGTGTGCAAGTGCCAAAGACAAAAGATGGAGGTTTAACTTTAACTCAAACTAAGTAATTTCAAGATATTCTAAAGAAAGTAGGTGATGAGTTTGGAAAACTAAGATTTATTTTGATGATCAACAAACATTATTGAAATGATTGATTGCAAAGTTATTAATTATGATTTTCATATAACATGTGTTGATTAATAATTTTGCTATGCAGGTGTTAATATTGGGTCAAAAATAAAATTCTGGTGTAAGCCCAATATGCTTTCAGCCTTGATGTTAAAATGATCATAGTGACTGAAACAATGTTTTGTTAATTGGGCCAGCAATTGTGATACAAGCCCAAATTAAATGTCTTGGTACAAGACCAAAACTTGCTTGATCCAAAAATCCATCAGGAAAGCAAATGTTACCATTTGCCTTATGCTCTCCAATGGATTCCATCTCTCATTAAGGATGGATTTCAAATTTTAATTTGGTGGCATTAGAAACATAAATGAGAGAGAGAATATGAGTGACATGATTGATGTGTTTAAACTACACGCCACTCTAAGGGAAGTAAAAGTAACTTTTTCAATTATATTGATTAACTCATTTAATTGCTTTCCTTCCAAGTTGTTTATTCTCTCTCATCTCTTTTCTTCTCTGCTTCGGTCATTGTCCAGGAAGCCATGGAGACTACACCTACTCACCGAAAAGAAGAAGGAGCACGTCTCAAGACCATCATGATGATGGCAAGAAAAACATAACAAAATAAAAGTATGCTGTGGCTGAGATTTTCACCAAAAATGCTAAGATTTGGTGAGGTAATCTCGAGCTCCTCATACTCAAAAAGAAAGAAGAAGATTCGGCCAGCAAGGAAGAGATCCTTGGAGGCATGGCTTGTTTCTGATTCTATTCAACCATCACAGGAAGTAGCTAGAGTGGCGAAGTGATGGAGGAGACAGAGATTAGAGCAGATGAAGCCATCATCATCATGAAGCATCAAGAGCCAGAAATCCATCTTGGAGAGCAAGCCAAGGATGGAGTGCTCGGATTGATGAAGAGTGATGACCAAAGAAGAACTAGAGGTATTTGCATGTTGGGTTTTGCATGAGTTACCTCTTCTCTCTCTGTGGCCGAACCGGTTCTGTTTTGAAGGAAAAGAAGTTAAGCTTGGTTTTGTTTCAACTGTGAAGGCTTCTCTTCTCTATAAAAGGGGTGAACAGTCACGGTTTGATTCAAGGGAGAAAGTTTGAGAGTGCAAGGCACAGAAGTCTCATAGCTACCTAAGCTTATAGATTTTCTTCTCCTTCAATGTATTCTGTTTTGAAATTTTTCTGTTTAATTTTTTCATGTCTTGAGTCTCATGGAAAAAAGACAAACAAGTGAGGTTTGTATGAAAAAGCCATAGAGCGAAAAAAGGCAGAGAGTGCAAAATTAAAAGAAAAAGCCATAGATGTCCTTAGAGTTCCTTTGTTCATCTATGTTGTGTTTCATGATTCTGTGGGAATCCCCTTGTAAGTTGGGTTAGCACTTTACAGTCTGTAATCAGGTTGATTATAGTGAAATTTCATCATTGTTGTGATGGAGACTGGATGTAGGCTGCATTGCACTTAGCAGCTGAACCAGGATATATCTGGGTGTAATTCTCTTTCTCTCCTACTCCATTTCTGTTTCTACTGTCCATGAGTAAAAACCAAAAATATCTCGTGCCAAGTGACGAGACAAAAGTAAAAGTCTCGTGGCTAGGGATGAGACAAAAAAAAACAGAAAAGTCTCCTCAAAGACCAGAAAGTATAATCAAACAAAAAGGGGGCTTAGATTCAACCCCCCTTCTCTTAGCCACTGAAACTATCAATTGGTATCAGAGCTTGGTCTCAAAGAGATCAAGCTTTGTAGCTTGGAGAAAAGATCCTCATGGCAGAAAGCAGTGGCTCAAATCTGGTGTCCTATAACCTTACAGAAGGACAGTCAAGCAACAGACCGCCTCTTTTCAATGGGAAAAATTATACCTATTGGAAGGAGAGAATGAAGATCTTTGTGCAAGCAGTAGACTACAGACTATGAAAGATTATCCTGGAGGGTCCTCAATTTCTAATCAACACAAGTGCTGAAGGAGTAGTCACTCTTAAACCGGAAGCAAGCTAGACCGAAGAAGATAGAAAGAAAGTAGAGCTAAATGCCAAGGCTGTAAATCTACTCAACTGTGCTATCAGCTTCGGGGAGTACCGACGGGTATCACGATGCACAAAGGCAAAGGAAATCTGGGATAAATTGCAAATCACTCATGAAGGAACCACCATTGTAAAGAAGACTCAGATAGACATGTTAAACAGGGAGTATGAAATGTTTACAATGAAGGAAGGAGAATCCATTGATGAACTTTTTGAACGGTTTAACACCATCATTGTTGGCTTGGATGCTATGGGAATAACACATTCCGATTCTGTGCTTGTGAGAAGAGTGCTGAGATGTCTCGCTAAAGAGTGGGAAACAAAAGCTTTAATTATTTCTGAGAGCAGTAACCTTGATTCCATGACACTTGATGATTTGAGAGGAAACCTTCTTGCTTTTGAAAACACTTATTTGAAAAAAGAGTCAAAAAAGAAAGGATTTGCTTTTTCTTCTGTAACTAACCCCCTGGATGATGAATCCAGTGATAGCTCCTCTGAAAATGAATTTGTGTTGTTTGCCAAAAAATTCAGGAAAATGGTAAAGTTCAAAGGCAAAGGCAGCAGCTCAAGAAAAATGAAGAAAGACCTTAGCAAAGTCACTTGTTAAAACTGCAAGGAAATGGGGCATTTCAAATCTGATTGTCCCAAGTTGAAGAAAGAGGAGAAGAAAAAAGGAGGGAAGAAGAAGGGTCTAATGGCATCATGGGAAGACTTGGAAAATGACTTAGACAGTGATGAAGAATCTGAAACCAAGTCACAGCCTTGTCTCATGGCAAATCATGTAGATCAGGTATTCTTTCAAAACCCTGACACTGAAGACCTTCATCTTATGATAGATCACCTTTCTGAAAAAATAAGATATTTTCTGCTTGAAAATCAAGATCTTGAACAACAAATTATCATTTTTAAAGCTGAAAATAGTTTTCTTAAAGAAAAAGTGAGGGAGGCCGAAACTGCTTGTGATCTTGTAGAAGAAAATAAGCAGTTGAAAGCTCAACTTAGAAGTTGTGAAAGTGATCACTCGGTAGTTGCATATGTAAACTGTTTTAAGGAAAATGAAGAGTTGCTGAAAAAGGTTAAGAGTTTTGAAAATGATTTAGCCAAATTTACTCAAAGTTCTGAAAATCCAAAATAAATATTGGCTAGTCAAAAACCACTCTTTGATAAAGCTGGTTTGGGGTTTTATAAATCTGATAAGAATCCTTCTTTTAAAGAAAGAAGCTTCTTCATCCAATGACACAAGGTTTCAAGATCCCACCTACTTTAACAAAACAGCAACTCCAAGGTTTGTAGGTTATGCAACCGAAGTGGTCATTTTTCCATTCAATGTTTCTTTGGTGAAAGAATGATTAGTGATAAAGTTTACAAAGTTGTTTTTGATTACAATGATTTGGGACATAGGAGATGGTTTAACATGAAAAGATCCAAGAAAATTTGGATACCTAAGGTCACTTGAGCTTATTTTGTAGGTATGCCTAGCATCCAAGAGGAAGGAAAATATGTGGTACATAGACAGCGGATGCTCTAGGCATATGACCGAAAAGACAACCTTTTTCATAAAGCTTGATGAATATGATGGAGGACTTGTCACTTTTGGTGATGATGGAAAAGGAAAGATAGTGGCCATTAGAAAAGTTGGTAAAAGTTTTTCATCTTGTATAAATGGTGTACTTCTTGTAAATGGTTTGAAACATAATTTACTTAGTGTAAGTCAATTATGTGATTTAGGATTTGAAGTAATTTTTAGAAAATTTGTGTGCTTGGTTGTTTGTGAAAAAACTGGGGATATTCTTTTTGAAGCTAAGAGATGCAACAATGTGTATGGATTAACTCTTGAGGACTTAAAAGAACAAAATGTAACATGTTTTACATCTCTTGAATCTGAAAAATGGCTATGGCATAGAAAGTTGGTCATGCTAGCATGTACCAAATTTCTAATCTAGTGAAGAAAAATCTGGTTAGAGGAATTCCTAAAATCAAATTCGATAAGGATCTTACTTGTGATGCTTGTCAATTAGGCAAACAAGTTAAATCCTCTTTTAAACCAAAAGATGAAATTTCAACCAAGAGGCCATTAGAGATGTTACACATTGATCTTTTTGGTCCAACAAGAACACAAAGTCTAGGAGGTAAACACTATGGTTTAGTAGTGGTAGATGATTTCTCTAGATTTGGTTGGGTACTTTTTCTTGCTCATAAAAATGATGCTTTCCATGCTTTCTCAACTCTTTGCAAGAAAATTCAAAATGAAAAAGATTTAAAAGTGGCTCATTTGAGAAGTGATCACGGAAAAGAATTTGAAAACTAAGACTTTGAAAAATTATGTGATGACTTTGGAATTACTCATAAATTTTCATGCCCTAGAACACCTCAACAAAATGGGGTTGTTGAAAGAAGGAATAGAAGCCTTCAAGAAATGACTAGGGCTATGTTATGTGAGAATGAGGTTCCTAAATTTTTGTGGGCTGAAGCCGTAAATACGGCATGCTATATTTTGAATAGGACAATAATTAGAAAAGGGTTGAAAAGAACTCCATATGAGCTATGGAAAGGAACCCCTCCAAATCTTAAGTACTTTCATGTTTTTGGATGCAAATGTTTTGTGCTTAACAATAAAGAAAATCTTGGTAAATTTGATCCAAAATCTTATGAAGGAATGTTTGTTGGATACTTTACCACTAGCAAGGCCTATAGGATTTATCTCAAAGAACATAGAATCATAGAGGAATCCATACATGTCACTTTTTGTGATTCTAACTTAATTCCAAGCACTGTGATAGATAATGATTCAGATTGTGAAGAAGCTAGAACAAGTAAAGAAAGTTCCAAGTCTGCCTAAATTGAAGAATCTGCCAGTCCAGATTTGTCTCGTCAGATTGGAGGAGACATTTCCATTTTGTCTCCTGAGAAAGCACGAGAAACTGAAACAGTGAAACCAACAGAAACTCATCAAAGCTCAACACCACAAAGGAAGCCTAGAGAATGGAAGTCAATGAGGAGTTATCCTCATGACTTCATCATTGGTGATCCCTCCCAAGGAGTGACAACAAGATCCTCAACCAAAAGACAATCCGAACCAAGCAACTTTGCACTCTTGTCACAAATGGAGCCCAACAATGTCAAACAAGCTCTTGAAGATCCATCATGGGTCAAAGCCATGCAAGAGGAACTTGCTTAATTCAACAAGAATGAGGTTTGGACACTAGTACCTCATTCGGATGGTAAGAAAGTTTCGGGTACTAATTGGGTGTTTAAAAATAAACTTGGTGAGGATGGACAAGTTGTTCGTAACAAGGCTAGATTAGTGGCCCAAGGTTACAATCAAGAAGAGGGTATAGATTTTGATGAGTCTTTTGTTCCGGTAGCAAGAATGGAAGCAATTAGATTGCTTCTTGCCTATGCTGCCCATAAGGGTTTCAAAATATTTCAAATGGATGTTAAATGTGCCTTTGCTTTATTGATAGAGAAGTGTACGTGGCTCAACCCCCCAGTTTTGAACATAAGGATTTTTCAAATCATATTTTCAAACTCTCTAAGGCTCTTTATGGTCTTAGACAAGCTCCAAGAGCTTGGTATGAAAGGCTTAGTGCCTTCTTATTGGAAAATCAATTTCAAAGGGGTACCACGGACACAACTTTATTCATTAAAGCATCTAATGATGATATTCTTCTAGTTTAAGTTTATGTGGATGATATTGTGTTTGGATCGGCCAATGAGTCCTTGTGTGAAGAGTTTGGAAAACTCATGACTAGTGAGTTTGAGATGAGTTTAATGGTAGAGCTAACCTTCTTTCTTGGCCTCCAAATTAAACAAACTCCTAGTGGTACTTTTATTCACCAAGGAAAGTATGCAAAAGAGCTTATCAAAAAGTTTGGCCTAGAAAATTCTAAACCAATGGGAACACCAATGCATCCAAACACTAAACTTGAAAAGGATGATGATGGAAAATATGTGGATGAAACACGGTATAGAAGAATGATTGGTTCACTAATGTATTTGACATCCTCTAGACCAGATATTGTTCAAAGTGTGGGTGTATGTTCAAGATTTCAATCTCACCCAAAAGAATCCCATCTTTCGGCTGTTAAGCGCATCCTTAGATACATTAAGGGAACAAGTGATTATGGCTTGTGGTATCCAAAATCTGATGACTTTTGTGCAGTAGGGTTTTGTGATGTAGATTATGCGGGAGATAGAGTGGATAGAATGAGCACATCCGGCATGTGTTGCTTCCTTGGAAGCTCACTCAACATGTGGTCAAGCAAAAAACAAGCCACAGTAGCTCTATCCACAGCTGAAGCTGAATATATATCCGCATCTGCTTGTTGTCCACAATTAATTTGGTTAAAAACACAGTTGGAAGATTACAAATTAAAGATCAATAGTATACCATTATTTTGTGATAACATAAGTGCTATAAATATTTCAAAAAATCCTTTTTGCACTCAAGAACAAAGCACATTGAGATCAAATATCATTTTATTAGAGAACATGTGCAAAAGGGTACTATTGATATTCAATTTGTAAAATCTGAAGATCAACTTGCTGACATTTTTACAAAACCCCTATGTGAAGACAGATTTTGTTCATTAAGAAAAAGCTTGGGAATGATTGATCTTGTTTCTGTTAAAAATTTGTGAAATTTTAATTATGCTCAGTTTTGTCTCGTAGGAATGGACGAGATAAAAATAAAAGCATGTTGGAGAGGCTGTGGGGAAGCTGCACAGAATTTATTTTTCATGGGCCCCACAAAACCTCTTTGACCCTATCATGACCATTTTGTTAGTTTTCCATTTTGTTGAAAATCAAAATCTTTTTGTGGTCTTATCAAATCTAGTTGAAAGAGGCATAGTGTCAAATCAAATCTTTCCTTTCAACTAATCCCTTGATTTAAGGAAACCACTTTTTAAATTTCTTGGAAACCTCCTGGTTAATAACCGCGCTCATGATGATCATTAACTTCCCCCACTACCTCTCTCCAATTAGCATTTAATGCCTCTCTAACCTCTCTCCACTCACCTCATCCTTCGGCCTTCCCTTCAACCTCCATCCCCATTCATCTTCTTCACATAATGAAAAAGAAAACTGCACCAAGGAAGAGTGAAAGAATTCGGCTCTCTCAAAAACCCTCCACTCCTCAAACTCACACTTACATCCATATTCACTCCACTTCCTCATCTTCTCCCTCACCTCTCACAAAGCAACCTGAATCCATGAGGCGCAAGGTCATAGCGCAGAAATCCTCTGGCAGGAGGAAAAGTGGAAAGAATAAAGAACCAGCGTTGAACAACAAGAAGAATCGCACACCTCGCCGATTCCATCACCGCTACCTTCTCCTCCAAAGAAAGCCTCTCCCGGAAAGAGCTCTCAGAAGACTAAAGGTTTCGTGTTGCATGAGACTAGAGAACCCGAAAACCTTGAATCATTAGAATTCAAGAACAAATTTCACAAGCCACACTCTCACTATGATCCATCAAGATTCACTACATGTGCATTCTATGAATTCCACCAAGAAGTTTTAGAAAAGAGGCATCTGTGTCTCTCATACTTGGTGAACCTTGACTCTCTGGCTGCCAAAGGGATCAATCTGCATCCTATGTTTGAAAATCTCAAATGGTCCTCACTGCTTCTCATTCACAAAATGGTTTATCCAGGGTTAGTAAGGCAGTTTTATGCTAATATGCGTCTGATTGATGGTAGTCTTCACTCATATGTGAAGCATGTGCACATCACCCTGAACGCTGAGACCATCGGCGCTGCACTTGGTTACACAGATG
The DNA here is from genome assembly GCF_000817695.3 of Arachis duranensis. Classification (NCBI taxonomy): domain Eukaryota; kingdom Viridiplantae; phylum Streptophyta; class Magnoliopsida; order Fabales; family Fabaceae; genus Arachis; species Arachis duranensis. The sequence goes on from NC_029778.3 coordinate 8,378,317, forward strand.
AAGGACCGAAAGTTTACATGTTTGACAAATGGGACTCACATGTTGGGTTCACATACAAGCAGGTTCTTCCTCATATCTGTGCAAATATGTCTGGACTAGACGGAACTGTTCCTACACACAAATTCCTTGGACCAACCAACTCACTACTGCACTGAATCATAACTCACATCTTGACCCCACAGAGTGGTTCTCACAACAGGGTAACAGTATCTGATTCTATCATATTATTTGCTCTTGTTACTTCATCTTCCATTTCATTTGCCTACCTTATGATTAGACATATGTGGGAATTTGTAAAAAGTACCAAGAAGGATAATTTACCTTATGGAATGTTTCTCACGTGTATTTTTGAGTACGTTAAGGTAGATTTCACAAATGAGGATGTAGAGAACAAAGTCTCTATGATCAAAGGAGGCGGAGCTGCTAAAGGAACCAAGGGTAAGAAATCAATGCCAACGGATAGTGACCTTGAAAGTCAGCCTGAATCCTCCAAAGCAACCAAATCAATGAGAGAAATTCTCACTGAATCCTCCAATATGTCTGAGCTAATGGTGCAATCTCATAGGGCGGCTCGCAAGCTAGCCTATGAGAATGAAAGGGCTTGGGAGAGATGTAAAGATAGAGTGGGTCTAATGCTGAAAAACTTGGAGAATGATCTGGGCATTGGTAGCGAAGAAGGCACTGAGGATTCTGATTTTAATCTTTCTGATGATTTATTTCTGTTCTCTTTGATATTGGCACTCTTAGGCTCAATTTGATACTCTGTTTTGTTAGGATAGATACTGTTAGTACCATACCTTGTGATACTTTGTTGAAACTTCTGGGGTTATATTTTGCATATTCTATTTTTTTTATCAAGATCTGTTTTGCAGGTGCCCCTTTGATGACAAAATGGGGAGAATAAATTTCTGAAAATTAAAACTGGAAAACATAGGATGAAACTCTCTTTGAGAGTTCATGATCACCTTTGTTAATGATTGATAATGCATGTTGATTATGCATTTGGTTTATGATGTTTAACAATGCATTTAGTTTTATCTTGATGGCTGCCATTATTTGATGTTTATCTTGATAAAATGTGTGTTTACTGTGTTTATAATACATTTGAGTTACCATGATAAAATGATTTATGTTGGATTTATCTTTGACAGTTCCTTTAAGTTCTTAATGATGAAAGTTGCTGTGTTTGGAAAAGATTATATCATGCTTGAAAAATATTTTTCCTACTAAGATTGCTCTGATTTACTGGAAAATATTTTTAACAGCAAGTCTTTTGTCAAAAATAGATTTTGATTGATTATGGTAAGATTGAGCAGAAAATTAAACATGTGATAGCAAATAAGTTTTGTATATCATTCAAATCTGCTCATAAATCAAGCATTTAGCATCATGGAATAAATATGCTAAATAACATTGTTACTTGAAGCTTGATTAAAATGTTACAGGTTAGTGCTTCCCTTGGTAAAATAAGCATACATTAAGGGGGAGTCATGTGATATTTAGAAAGGGGGAGAAATTCAAAAATTCAAAGGGAGTATTCTTTACTCAATCTTAAATTTCTTTCCATTTCAATTTTAATAATGTTTGTCAACAAGGGGGAGATTGATGAGTTTGGAAAACTCAGATTTATTTTGATGATGAACAAACATTATTGAAATGATTGATTGCAAAATTATTAATTATGATTTTCATATAACATGTGTTGATTAATAATTTTGCTATGCAGGTGTTAATATTGGGCCGAAAATGAAATTTTGGTGCAAGCCCAATATGCTTTCAGTCTTGATGTTAAAATGATCATAGTGACTGAAACAATGTTTTGTTAATTGGGCCAGCAATTGTGATACAAGCCCAAATTAAAAGTCTTGGTACAAGACCAAAACTTGCTTGATCCAAAAATCCATCAGGAAAGCAAATGTTACCATTTGCCTTATGCTCTCCAACGGATTTCATCTCTCATTAAGGATGAATTTCAAATTTTAATTTGGTGGCATTGGAAACATAAATGAGAGAGAGAATATGAGTGACATGATTGATGTGTTTAAGCTACACGCCACTCTAAGGGAAGTAAAAGTAACTTTTTTAATTATATTGATTAACTCATTTAATTGGTTTCCTTCCAAGTTGTTTATTCTCTCTCATCTCTTTTCTTCTCTACTTCGGTCATTGTCCAGGAAGCCATGGAAGCTACACCTACTCACCGAAAAGAAGAAGGAGCACGTCTCAAGACCATCATGATGATGGCAAGAAAACATAACAAAATAAAAGTATGTTGTGGCTGAGATTTTCACCAAAAATAGTAAGATTTGGTGAGGTAATCTCGAGCTCCTCATACTCAAAAAGAAAGAAGAAGATTCGGCCAGCAAGGAAGAGATCCTTGGAGGCATGGCTTGTCTCTGATTCTGCTCAACCATCACAGGAAGTAGCTAGAGTGGCGAAGTGATGGAAGAGGCAGAGATTGGAGCAGATGAAGCCATCATCATCATGAAGCATCAAAAGCCAAAAATCCATCTTGGAGAGTAAGCCAAGGATGGAGTGCTCGGATTGATGAAGAGTGATGACCAAAGAAGAACTAGAGGTATTTGCATGTTGGGTTTTGCATGAGTTACCTCTTCTCTCTCTGTGGCCGAACCGGTTCTGTTTTGAAGGAAAAGAAGTTAAGCTTCGTTTTGTTTCAACTGTGAAGGCTTCTCTTCTCTATAAAAGGGGTGAACAGTCACAGTTTGAATCAAGGGAGAAAGTTTGAGAGTGCAAGGCACAGAAGTCTCATAGCTACCTAAGCTTACAGATTTTTTTCTCCTTCAATGTATTCTGTTTTGAAATTTTTCTGTTTAATTTTGTCATGTCTTGAGTCTCATGGAAAAAAGGCAAACAAGTGAGGTTTGTATGAAAAAGCCATAGAGCGGAAAAAGGCAAAGAGTGCAAAATTAAAAGAAAAAGCCATAGATGTCCTTAGAGTTCCTTTGTTCATCTATGTTGTGTTTCATGATTCTGTGGGAATCCCCTTGTAAGTTGGATTAGCACTTTACAGTTTGTAATCAGGTTAATTATAGTGAAATTCCATCATTGTTGTGATGGAGACTAGATGTAGGCTGCATTGCACTTAGTAGATGAACCAGGATATATCTGGGTGTAATTCTCTTTCTCTCCTACTCCATTTCTGTTTTTACTGTCCAGGAGCAAAAACCAAAAATATCTCGTGCCAAGTGACAAGACAAAAATAAAAGTCTCGTGGCTAGGGACGAGACAAAAAAAAAACAGAAAAGTCTTCTTAAAAACCAGAAAGTATAATCAAACAAAAAGGGGGCTAAGATTCAACCTCCCTTCTCTTAGCCACTGAAACCATCAGTAGGGCTGAAAAGCTGCAAATCTTGCAAAACTCCTTTGTCATCTACTCTAAAACTCACTGCAAATGGAGGTATTACCTTTGATAATCCCTCTTTGTATATAAGTGTGGTTGGTAGCTTGTAATATCTCACCACGACCAAGCCTGAAGTTGCATACTCAGTTAATAGAGTGTGCCAATTTATGCAGTTACTATCAAAAGATCACTAGAAGGTGGAGAAGCGAATCCTCCAATACCTAAGTGGTACCCTTCATCATGGTTTACATCTGAAGAAAGGGAAGAATATGCTTATCCTTGCCTATAGTGATTCAATTCGGGGAAGTGACCCTGATAACTGAAATTCTACTAGTGGTACATGTGTCTTCCTTGGTTCCAATCCAATTTGGTAGTCCTCTAAGAAAAAAAGTGTTGTAGCGTGCTCTAGTACCGAGGCAAAGTATCGATCCATGGCATTAGCAGTGGCTAATGTGATATGAATACGGAACCTGCTGGCTGAGCTACAACGTCCCTTAAGTACAACTCTCTAGCTCTTTTGTGACAATCAAAGTGATGTGTTTTTAGCTGCATTTGTCAAAGCACTTTGAGCTAAATCTTCATTTGTTAGGGACTATGCAGAAAAATGCACCATTCGAGTCAACTATATACCAGGCTCAGTTCAAGTTGCGGATGTTCTTACTAAAGTCGATTTTTTCTCATCATTTCTTGACTGTAGAGCCAAACTCAAGGTTGCAACCTCACCAATCTTAAGTTTGAAGGAAAATGACATTGTATATGAATCTACAGTAGCTAATATAGATAAGAGTGTAGCTTATACTAATTAAAACATGAGATGGTTGTTAAATTTGTTAGTTTAGTTAGCACCAGTTAATTATACTCAGTTACTATATATAGTAATAATGTAATTATATTGTGTAAGCTTATTTAACAACAGTTTATTATTCTTTTTCATTTTCTCTTTCTTCTCTTTTATAAACTCTCTATTAGGTTTAAGATTGATATCTTTTAGAGTTATTATTTTTGGATATAATAACAATTAAACCGCTGAAATAACATAAAACAATAACTGTTTTAACAAAAAAAAAGTTGACGTTTGGAGATTTTTTAAAATGATAAAAATTTATTAGAAGTCAAAGTGTCTAAAATCTAAAATTATTTAAAAACCAATTTGAGTGTAATACAAAACCACCTAACACAAAAGGCACACATGAATAATGGATAAAATATCCTTTTAGTATACATAACTTGGTACACTCAACAAGAAACCATTAACATTACATGAAATAAGTTAATTCCATTCCAATAAAGGATGAATTAACAGATGATGAAGCAAATATTAATGCATATCCATGATTGCACCACTGCGTTATTTAGATAAACACACTTAACCTCAAGCCAAACATAACATAAATTATTATTCATACATAGATATAGATGATATACTTTTTTTTCCTTTAATTATAATGGTTGGAGAGCTATGCCTTTTGAAGATGATCACCAACTTCTACAGTACCCTTCTCTAAAAACTCCAAGTAGCCGTATGGAGTTTTAACATCCTCAGTGATCTTCTCGTATTCAATAGTCCATTTAACACTAGCACTCTCATTGTTTGTCTCAGTCACTTGAACATTGCACTTAAAGAGTTTGTAGTTTTGACCGATATCTCCATCAAAGAGGCTGTATTTAATCAACTTCTTCTCTTCATCGATGGCTTCAATTTTCTCTTTACATGTAATTACTTTACCATCTATTATTTTACACAATAATTAATTAATTAAGATAAATAACCAAAGATAAAGAAATATCTTACTTCAAAAAATAAGATTATAACCAAAACTTTATCATTTTAAGTTGAAAAAATTTATTATTAATTATTTATAAGTAAAGTTTGACTCTCTAAATATCAAAATATTAATAACATAATCAATATTTTCATACAAATTTTAGTAATTTTCATATAAAAAATTATTAGAGAGACGAATTTCATTAATCTTTTAGCTTTTCTAAAAGAATCTCTCATTTACAATTAAAATAATGCAAATATAATTTCTATTAATGAAATAAAGCTTAATTACCTACTAGACAAGTCCAATTTTTGACCGAATCAGTGGAATGCCAGTCATCACCTTGGTGCAAGTTGGCTCCATGCACTCTTTCACAAATGTTTTGGATATTGTGGAATTCCTTTGCCAAAATGTGGAAGAACTTTGAAGCTGGTACTTGGATCACAACTTCAACACTAATTTTACCTGATATTGCCATGTTTGAAGCAAGAGATAATGTAGAGATAGAGATCACTAGATCTAGAATGAGAGGTTGTAAAACAAGTTCAAGCCTTATGGAGACTTATATAGAAAAATACTATATTGCCATATCAATCATTGATTGAAAAAAAGACTTTTAGCTATATGTAATTATTTATGTCATCTATTTTAGATTGGTTAATGTAAGGTCCACATCGGTTGGGAAGGGAATAAAACATGCCTTATAAAGGTGTGGATACCTCTCTCTAGTATGACTTATTTTGACGAGTGAGTATAGGAGGTTTCAACTATCATCCCTCTTGTCAAAGACAAAACCGTAAAGACTTATGTGCAAAAACAGATAATATCGTGCTAACGAGTGATCTAGACTTTTACAGTTAAAATGAATTATGATTCATAAATCAGCTCAGTTCACCTGTAAAAACAGATAAGTCAAGCTAGTAAAATCATATCTTATTATTTAAAAGTAGGTCAATTTGGTTCTGTTCAAATAACTAACAAATTAAATAAATTCAAATTAAATAGGTGCGAGTTAGCTCGTCTAACTATTTTTTGTTGTTTAGTATACTAAGTTTAAAGAATTTATATTATGCACTTTATTATAGATTTATTAACTATGTTTTAGGTTTTAGATAATTTATTATCAAAGTATATAAATGTATGGTATTTTTTATTTGTATGGATATTAAGCGAAAAAATGGCTAAAATTATGTAGTAATTAAAAAAAAAAAGAAAAGTGAGACAAACGAATGTTCTTAACATACTCACTAGCCCTTTTTCATAAAATGATTTTCTGTTTAAACCATGTTAATCTTAACAAGCTAAGTGTTCTTAACACACCCATTAATAAGACTCTATCCATATAAACACATGAATTCAATGAAATATTCAGAATAGAAGATGAGATTTAGAACTTATTAAATGCTGCTCCCCCACCCCTATCTACAAAAATATGATTGAAGACTTTCTTACGATGCAGAATCTAAAACAAATAAAATCACGCGTGCTGACCCCTTGTTATGTATTAGCTATGCATGTGTTGTGTACGACTATATATGAGGCTGTGGATTTTCCCTTTTTTCAGTTTTTGTATTACTATTTTCTTCAGAGTAAATGTGTTACTGTTTGTTAATTTAAAATAACAAAATATAACTAAGTAATAAGATTATTAAATTAAATATGAGATCAAAATTAAATTTTAAAATTTTCAGTTTGAATTAGATCAATTCATTTGATTCTAAAATATTTTTTCAATAATATCATTCCTAAAATCAATAACCTATTTAAACAAATTAAAAAAAATGCACACTCAACATGTCCAATGCAACTTTCTTCATGAAATAATTGACATGGCCACTTGGGCTTCTCAGAAATTAAATCCTTTCAATCTTTTTTTCAAATAATATTATCAAGTGCAATTATTTATCATATACTTTTTAAATAAGATTAAAAAATACTATTTGCACATCACAATCAGCTATTAAATTAGTTACCATGTAGTATTTGGTTATAAATACATATATAATTTAATTTATTTTTAATATATATTTTATATTTTAATGTGTATTTTATTGTAATAACTCATTTTTGTAGTTAATTTTAGTATACACCTAGTATAATTGAAGAAAAAATATATAAAAAAATGTTGTATTGTGTACTTGATAACAAATTTTTTTTAAGGATGTTACTGTTTGAATCAGATAAATTTCGTTGATTTTAATTTTTTTAATAATATTGATCCTTAAAACCAAAAATAAAAAGTAAAAAAGAAAAATGAAATAATAAAAACGCAAACTCAAAACATGTCCAACTTTCTTCGTGAAAACTGACATGGCCACTTAGAAGGAACTGATGTTGGGGCTATATGCAATGCGGCAATGCCCAGACCCAGAGGGATGATTAGGTCTCTTCATTTTGTGTGTTTTATTTTGCGCTTCGGTTCTCTTATGTGCCCAATTTAGAGTTTATAGTTTATGGTTTTTTTTTATTTCATTAGAAAAAATCTAAAAATACTTATAAGAGAAAATATTAGATCTAAATTTAAAAATATATATTTATTACATTAAAGTATGTATTAAAAATGAGTACAAAGTTTGATTACAAAAAATCTTAACTAATAGAAATATAGACATTTGCGAGCTTTGTTAGTTCTTAAATCTACATAGAATGTGATTGTAAAATTTTCTCTCTTCTCTCACTAAACTTAAGTAGTTTCCTTATCTAGAAGTATTTTCATAAAAAAAAGCTCCTTTAATGTTAGAGTTAGGCAACCTTTTCACCTAAAAAGATCCGCAGATTCGGAATTGGGAAGAGTACCAACGTTTGAAGAGTGAATCTTTCACTATTTTGGTAGAAAATTTATCAAAAGATGTCTCGAAAAAAGAACTGTTTAATCTGTTTAAGTGGACAAGGCGGATAAATGACATATATCTGTCTCACAAGGAGAGGTATGAAAAAATTCATTTGTTTGCTTTCATACGATATACTATGAAAGAAGGATGCAGATAACAATAGCTCTTTTGCGGAAGGACTCTTTGATCGTGGGAAAAATTATCTGCCCAGGTAGGATTGCTTGAAAAGCGTGAAGACAATAGGACCAGTAACAAAAGGGATCTCTATTATTGAACACAATTACACCAAGGATGTTGAAGCACGTAATGAACTGATGAAGCTGCATTGGGACATGGCGGCAGAGATGATGATCCAGGGTTCACGGGAGAAAGATCAAGATAAGGGCAGAATGGTCATTACCATTGCGAATTTGGATGAATGGCAGCACAGATTTTCGAAACAAAAAATGGATAAGTATAATTCGAAAGGTAGTTCTGGTTTGTGCAGATTCTATGAGATCTCATTCAGGTAGCGATGAAGGAGTACGCTCACCCAGACGACACCAAGAGGAGCTTGATACGGGTAGGGGAGGATCACCGTTTTTTGTGGGAGTTGGCATGGTTTCGGATGCAATGATGGTGTTGTTGCAGTGACATGCGACGGTGAGTACTCAGTCTTGCGTCTCCATAAGGCTGTGTTGGTGGTCGTCGCGGGGGCATGTGACAAAGATACTGCCATATTGAGGAGGAGCAAGGTCGAAGGGTCTGGCCTTTGTGCAGGGAATGTGGAGGGCGCGACTCAATATAGGGCCAATGGGACTGGTGGGGGAGAGGCAGTGAAGGGGGCGAGAAGACCAACAGGCAATAACGGTGACTGTGTGGAGTTCTGGAGTACGCTGGTGTTATATGTAGTGAAGAGCAAGAACCTCATGGAGTCACCGCTGAACAAATCTACACCGGGTTGGGGTCTGTCGAAGGTGCGGGAATAATATAGCAACAAAAGAAACTGCGGTAGAGATGCGGGCACATTCTAATGAGTAGATGACCATGATGCTCATTGATGTTGGTACAGATGTTCAAACAAATAGTGACTTGGAGGACTCTAGAGGTTCTGGAAAGGATATAGGTAGTGAACCGGATCTAGAAAAGCAAGGAGGAAGTTGGAAAGATGATTTGGTTGAAAATAGAGTGGCTTGGGATTTGGCAGTGAAATCAAGAGTTGTTCTTTATGACGAGGAAGAAGACGTTATGGCTATTCTTCAAGCTCAGAATGAAGCGAATGCACAGAAAATGAGGCAAGCAAAATAAAAAAGAGAAAGCAAGAAGGAGTCGTCCTAAAAATTAAAACAAGGTATGTAATACAGTGCTTAAATGATTTACAATTGTCAGAATATGAGGGGTTTAGGGGGTGTCAGAAAGTTGGGAATGGTGAAAAGTTTTCAGAGAAAAAATAAGGTAAACATGTTAGGATTGATAGAAACGAAGAAACAGGTAGTGAATAAGTTTGATGTAGCGCAAACTTGGGAAAATGATCCGGTGGGTTGGGAATTCGTGGGATCGGATAGTGCTTCTGGGAGTTTATTATTGATGTAGGATGACATGATATTTATGTCAAGTAATTGTTATAAAGGGGAGAGATGGTTGTGTGTGAAAGGGGTATTGACGAATAATAGTTTCAATTGTGCATTTTGCTTGGTGTACAGTGCCTAGCTAGAGAGGACAAGATGAATGTATAGAAAAAGTTGAGTTTTATTTCTGGGTTATGTCAAGTCCCAATTTGCTACATGGGTGACTTTAATGAGGTTGTAATAGTGGATGAGAGGAAAGAAGCTAGTACATTAACAGCAGCAGTGGAAGATTTTAGAAGATGGATATAGGATATGGAACTGGTGGATTTAGAGATGAATGACTGTAAGTTTACTTGGTTCAGGGGCCAATCGTGCCGTCGCATTGATCGGGTGTTGGTTAGCATGGAATGGGTTGAAGAGTTTCCTGAGACACGGCTTAAAGGTGGGCAGAGAGGTTTATCGGATTATTGTCCGTTGATAGTGGAGGATAGTAGAGTGCAATGGGGGCCAAGGCCGTTCCGAAATTTGGATTCTTGGTTCACGCATGATGGTTTTCTCAAAATGGTAAAGGAGGAATGGAGAGGGCTAGGAGAGGTTTATTTTACTGAAAAGCTGAAGGCTTTAACGATACCTTTGAGAAAATGGCATAAGGAGAAGTTTGGAGATATTGAGTTGAGGATAAACAACCTGGAGGATAAAATCTGGAAGGTAGATGAGTTGGCTAGTGATGGATGCTCTGATGCAACTATGGAGGCAAAGAGGAGGGCCCTTGTTAGCCTTTGCAAGAAATGATATGTCAGGAAGGAGATTCATTGGAAGCATATGTCAAGGTCTCGACATGCTAAACACATGGATAAAAATACTAGATATTTCCATAATTTAGCCTCAACCAGAAGACGGAGCAATCGAATCGATGCCTTAGTGATAAATGGAAGGCTGGTGAGGAATCAAGACAGGATCAAGCTTGCCATAAGAGATTTCTACAAGAACTTGTATCATCAGGAAGCGTCACCTTTGATAGGCTTTTGTGATGGGCTAGTTAATAAGATACAGGAAGAGGAGTCTGCAGAGTTAGAGAGGATGCCTTCGGTTGAAGAAACAAAAGATGCAGTGTGGGATTGCGAGTCATCTAAGACGCCTGGGTATGATGGCTACAATATGAACTTCATTAAGAAGTGTTGGGGAGAAATTGGGTCTGACTTCACTAAGGCTGTCATGGATTTCTTTCAGTCAACAGAGCTACCAAGAGATTCTAATATTACTTGGGTGGCGCTGGCTCCGAAGTTTGTTGGAGCTAGGGAGATCAAAGATCATCGGCCGATTAGCATGGTAGGATGTGTGTATAAGGTCATATTGAAGGTGCTAGTTCAGAGAATGCGGAGGGTAATGCCAAGATTAGTAGGAGAGACTCAGAGTACTTTTGTGAAGGGTAGGAAGATACATGATGGGGCTTTGATTGCGTGTGAGATGGTGTAGTGGTTGAAGAAGAGTAAGAAGAGGTTGGTGATAATCAAGCTGGATTTCTAAAAAACTTATGATAAAGTGAAGTGGACTTTTGTGAATATTTTACTTCAGAAGATGAGGTTTGGGCAAAGATGAAGAGAGTGGATTAAGGAATGTGTTTGCACAGCGTCGATGTCGGTTCTGATAAATAGGTCGCCTTCTAAATCCTTTAAGATAGAACGAGACTTAAGACAAGGTGATCATCTTTCTCCATTCCTATTTGTTCTTGTTGTTGATGTCTTTCATAGGATGGTAGGAGAGACAGTAAGAAATGGAAGGATTACTCCTCTGTTGGTTGGTAAGAATAATATTGAGTTGTTCCACCTGCAATTTAGGGACGATACCATACTATTTTGCCCACAGGAAGAGAAGACTTTCAAGAACTACAAGCGGCTTCTACGGTGTTTTGAGATTATGTCCTGTCTGAGTATTAATTTTGATAAATCTAACTTGATTCCGGTTAAATGTGAGCAGGAGTGGGTACAAAGGATGTGTAGAATGTTGGGGTGCAAAGAAGCTTCACTGCCAGTCAAACATCTGGGTATTTCTCTGGAAGTAAATCCGAGATTGATCAAGACTTGGAAGCCAATAATTGACAAAGTAAAAGAGAAGCTCAGTTTGTGGAAAGCCAAAATGCTCAATAAAGCTGGTAAGCTAATTCTTATCAAATTTGTACTGAATAGCCTGCCAATTTACTACCTCAGCTTATATAAGATACCCAGAACAGTAGCAGAGAAGTTGATCTCCTTGCAGAGGAAGTTCCTGTGGAGTAAAGAGGATGGCAAGCACGGGTACCTTTGGTAAAGTGGAAAATTGTGCAAGCTCTAAAACGGCTAAGAGGGTTGGGAGTGGGTGATGCAGTTGTTCGGAATGCAGTATTATTATTTATGTGGTGGTGGTGGTTCTCGAAGAAAGATTGTCCAATATGGAAGAAAATTGTGTGCTCTTGCAATGACATGAACCCAAATATTTCACTCTCTGATCAGCCTGTACCTAAAAAAGGATGTCCATGCAGGGATGTTTGTCAGCTACAGATAAAAGATCAACAAGTAAGGTATAAGATGGTCAAAGAATTATCTTTGGAAGTAGGGAGTGGAAGAAGAATTCGATTCTGGGAGGATAATTGACTGGCTTGTGGTGTGCTGAAGGACATCTTTCCATGGCTGGTCTCAGTTTCAAACCAAAGTGGATCTGTAATTAGAGATTGTGGGTTTTGAGATGGGTTAGAGTGGATATGGAATTTTCAATGGAGAAGAAAACTATTCCAATGAAAGTTGGAATTAATTAGTGAATCAGCTTTATGGGGTACTACAATCTATCAATTTAGCATATGAGAGAGAGGACAGGATAGTATGAAAATTTGATAGATCAGACATTTATTCTACTAACTTCTTTGTGCAAGTTTTGCAGGTTGAAACACTCTTGGATGACATTTCCAATTATCACTTCACTTGTTCAATGCGAAGGGGTTGGTTCCACCAAGAGTGGAGTTGTTCACTTGGTTTGTGTTAGTTGGCAGAGTCAATACTAAGGACAAATTAAGCAAATTTGGCATTGTTGGTCAAAATGATCCTGATTGTGTGTTGTGTAAAAAAGATTAAGAAAATGTTTATCATTTATTCCTGAGTTGTGAGTTTACTTGGTAAATGTGGTATGCTTGGTTGTTCGCTTATAAGAAACTATGGTTTACTCCAAGAACAATTAAACAACATCTAGAGAGTTGGACAGAGACTCCTACTAAGAAGGATGAACGCAATAGATGGTTGATTGATTTTTGTGCTATCATCTGAAATATTTAGCCGGAAAGAAATGACAAAATATTCAGGAATCAAGAAGCAAGTGTTGCGGAGGTTATCAACAAGTCAATTAAGAGCTACAAAGAGTGGACTGATTTTGATCTTTCTAGTTGTTATTGATGATGCCTGAAATAACTACAGTTTAATTAAAAAAAAAACTCCTTGAATGTATTTTTTTTTTTACATGAAAGATTTACGTCTTTATAGTTAAATCTTTTATAAAGAAAAAAAAAATAAAACTCTATTTCCAAACAAAATACTTAACTAAGTCTAATCAAATTGTTATAATAACTTTTTAAATCCCGCGCTTCTTTCTCCTTTCCCTTTAAATATAATACCCAACCAACAATCATCATCATTCTTCAGATCTGTGTTTATTTTGTTCTTATACCTTGGTTTTAGGGGCAAGGCCTGCCATGAGTGCTGCTGCCGCTTTTCCTGCATTATTCTCTTTTATAAAACGGATGGTGGAGTTTATGATTAATAGCACTACTATACCCAGAAAATCTTGCCAATCCGGTGGCTCATTCTGCATATTTGTGGAGGAAATTAAACATGATTAGACAAGGCCAAATTAGGATATCGTACGTTACGGAATGTAGAACGCAAAACGTACCCCTCCAATTGCTAATGCAATGGCGGCCATGATGGCAGCTAGTTCCATCACCCATAAAAGAGGGTTCCAAATGAAGCCCAAGAACTTGAGCACCTTGCTCTCCTGTTTGCCACAGCAACATGGCAAGGTAGTTATGGTTGATGCAATTACTCACACAAAAACATAACAATATAACATACAATTATCTTAGAAAGGAATGAATGAGTTTGATGGATTGCCTTCTTTTCTTCCAATCTCTTTTGGCCTTCCTTATTGGTGAGTCCATCCTTGGTACAGTTCAATTCTCGGAACGCTTCTTCAACAGGAATCCGCTCCTGCACACACACACACATTAATGATATACATATCTAGAGAAACAAGAATGTTAGAGGTAGAAAGGAAAAGAACTAACAAGATCAACAATCTCCTTCTTGATGTCTTCGAGGCTCGTCATCTTATTGTTTATTTATTAAGTTGAAAGTGAAAAGCAAAGAGGAGAGCAGAGAGAGAGAAGAAACTTTATTAGTGATTAAGAAAAAGACGAGCACATGAGATTATATAATAAGGGAAAACAAGTGAAAAATTATAATTAGCATCACAGAGTGATGATTGGATTATTCACACACTTGGTGTCAATTTGTGCATGCATGATTTCAATTCTCTCTCCACAATCACACTAAAATCACTCATTCCCACTCATTCACTAACAAACTCCTCTGTCTCACTTTAATTAAAGAGCGAAGCAGCGGGATTCGACTAAATTTCCCCTCTCAAATTTTAGATTAAATTAAATTTTGAAAAAGTCTAAAGCTAGCAACTTTATTAAATTTTGGCCAGCATATAATTAGCAAAAAAAATAAGTTATTGGATGAAATTTTACATTATTAAAATCATCTTTAATAACTATTTGATGGCTACAAATCACAAAAGTTGCTCCCCTTAAACACTCTTCTTAAACTTTTAGTCAACCTAACTAATTGAGATTCACATCATGTACGAGATGGTATATAATAAATATTATATTGTTTAAAAGATAATTAAAATATATATAAATTAATATTAAATATTTAAATTTGATGTATTTTTATTTAAAATATTTTATAATATAAAAATTTTTAATATTATATAGAATTATACAAAATTACATTTATTTATTTTTTATTTTTGTATTTATTTTAGTCGATAGACTAAGTTTTTGTCTATAAAAAATATTTAAATTTGTTCATCATATTTTTAGAAGAAAAAAAAAGAAAAAAAAAACGAAAGAAAAAAAAGAATCTAAATGCACGAATTTAAAAGGAAGAGGAGAAGGAGGAAACATCATAAAAAAGAAAAATTCATCACAAAAAATTATTGAATTTGAAAATCTAAAAATTAAAAGAAGGGGAGATAGGGGATTTTTTATTTTAACAAAAAAATTAATTATAATAATTATCAAAATAAATAATTTAAAAAATATTTACTGAAATAAATATTTCTCAATTTTACATGTATCTCGTTTACACTGTAAACGAGATAAGACAAGTGGATGAGAAACATGTATATCTCGTTTCTAGCATACATGTATTTTTTTAAAAAAAATTTGAAAATAATTAAAAATATTAATATTATCAATAATCTAAACTTTTAACATGTAATTAGTATATAAAAAAGTTGGTAGAATAAATTAACATGGATATGTTTGATCAATTAATATTCAAAAAAGTTAATGCATGGGATAGTGGAAAGAGAATTGAAACGATTGTCTCTCACGTTATCTCCCACTATCTACGTGAGATAACCGTTTCAATTCTCTCCCCACTATCCCATCAATTTCTCCTAATAATTGGTAAACGGTTATTTTTATTTTTCAAATTTAAATCAATCCAATTGGATTATAATTTAATTTAAAATTTTAAAAAATAAAAATACTCGTTTTCTTTGATTTAATTAATCTAATTTAATTTAATTTAAAAATTTAAAAAATAAAAGTAACCATTTGATTTAATTTAATTTAAAATTTTTAAAAATAAAAGTAACCATTCCGTTTGATTTAATTTAATTTAATTTAATTTAAAATTTTTAAAAAATCAAAGTAACCGTTCCATTGCTAATAAGTAATAGTTCAAAGGAAAAGTATAGGGAGCTAATGGTCTAAGCGTACAATGTGTACAATGGAGGTTTAGAAAATATTAAAAATATGACCATTAGTGTTACATTATCCTGTCAGGTTACGCTTTTAGGATGAGTGGGTTCATGACATGGTATTAGAATTCTAAAATATTTTTTAAATTATTTATTTTGGTAATTATTATAATTTATTTATTTATTAAAATAAAAAATTCAGAAAGATAGGAGGAGAGAAAAAATTGAAAAGAAAAGAAAAAGTGAATAAGAGAAAGGAAAATGCAAAGTTTGAAGGGATAAAAAAGGAAAAACAGGGTTGAAAAAGATAGAAAAGGAGAAATAAAAAAAAGCAGAATTTATAATTTGAAAAATATAAATTGCATGCCTGCACGTTTAGGACAGGATTTGAATTCTTAATATTTATTTAAATAAGTCAGTGAATTAATAACTAAATCAACCTAATTTAGTCAAAAGAAAGTGTTCTTTAACATATGTATATATTCTCCAATTCAAATGAGACATTTAGTTTTTTCTTGGCCAAAAATAAATGATTCTTATGTTGTTTTCATTTGCTTTGTCTATGGGGTTTGTTAAAAGTTTTTTTTTTCTTGTTGAGAGTAATAATGAACGATTAAGTTCTTTAACACATTACTAAGTTGGGAATTTTTTTTATTTTTGGAAATGCATGTATATTGAACTTGATACGAAGCGAAGAGATTTAATTCCACACAACATTGATTTTCCATCTTCTAAAGCTTCAATGCCAATAATGAAGTTAAAAAGTATTAACAACAAGAAAATATGTGATCAGTTTAATTTGCTTCATTTTTACTCTATCGATCGTTACAGTAAAAAAAAAATATTATTTTAATTTACTTTACCTTTTGGGTAAATTCTTATACATCCATGCCATAAATATATAATTATGATGTGCATATTTATAAATCTTAATTAAATAATTCATAATTTTAGACAAATGATTTTAGACAAATGAGAGAACATGAAAAGATATTACATCCAATTCAAAACTTTAAAGTAAAAAATTAATTATTCTTTTTTGTTTTCTTTAATGTAGGACTAACTTGGTGGCACTCCTCACACTTGTAACATTAACAATTATAAACACATTACATCATTTACTAGTTATACATTTACAATTTGATATACTCATTACTCAACAAGAAACCATAAACATACATGAAGAAGTTAATATCATTCCAATAAAGGATGAATGAGCAGATGATGAAGCAAAAATGAATGCATATCCTTGATTAAACTAATTCAATTCATTATTTAGATAAACAAACTTAACCTCAAGCCAAGCACAACATAAATGATTATTTAGAGGTAGATGATTTTTTTTTTTTTGTGTTTAACTATAATGGTTGGAGAGCTATACTATGCCTTGAGAAGATGATCATTAACCTCTTTAGTACCCTTCTCATAAAATTCTAAGTAGCCGTATGGAGTTTTAACATCCTCATTGATCTTCTCAAATTCAATGGTCCATTTAACACAAGCACACTCATTGTTGGTCTCAGTCACTTGAACATTGGTTTTAAAGAGTTTGTAGTTCTGACTGATATCTCCATCAAAGATAATGTATGAAATTGACTTCTTCTCCTCATCGATGACTTCAATTTTCTCTTTACATGTAATTATCTTACCATCTATTATTTTACACAATCAATAATTAATTAACATAAATAACCAAAGAGAAATATAATAATTTTTGTTAATCTAAAGCTTATATTATTAGTTACCTATGTGACAAGTCCAATGTTTGACCGAATCAGTGCAGTGCCAGTCATCACCTTCGTGCAAGTTGGCTCCATGCACTCTTTCACAAATGTTTTGGATATTGTGGAATTCCTTTGCCAAAATGTGGAAGAACTTTGAAGCTGGTATTTGGATCGCAAATTCAACACTAATTTTACCACATATTGCCATCTTTCAAGAAAAGCAAGTAATTAATATGAAGCAAGAGATGTAGATAGCTAGAGAGATCACTAGATCTAGAGAATAAGAGGATGGAGAATAAGTTGAAGACTTATGGAGACTTATATAGGAAAAGACGACTATATTGCAATATTAATGGTTGATTCCATGTGATAGAGTAAATCAATTAAACAGAATTGGTTAGCTTCAGTTAAGTGTGGATAGTTAGTTAGAGCTAGCACGTGGTTAGTTTTGTGATAACTAAATTAGTTAGCTGAGAGATGTGTACTGTTCATTATTTTTCCACTTTACCAATTCACAACACAAGAATCAGCTTCTCACTCTCACTCTCTCTGTTCTCTCTGCTTTCACATTCTCCTTTCTCTTTGTTCTTCTCGTGTATGGGCCTGATCCTTCACCATGGATAGAAAGATTATTATTAGTTATATGGC
The DNA here is from genome assembly GCF_000817695.3 of Arachis duranensis. NCBI lineage: Eukaryota > Viridiplantae > Streptophyta > Magnoliopsida > Fabales > Fabaceae > Arachis > Arachis duranensis. The sequence goes on from NC_029778.3 coordinate 8,396,212, forward strand.
TTTTTAGGTATATAACTACTATGTATATCTATTATTTAATAATTTGATTTTTTAGAATAAGTAAATATTTATCCTAAAAATTTAAGCAATTAGGTAAAGATACTAAATAATGGTACATCTAACACGTGATAATAATTTTTTTTTGGATTTAGCTAGATATCATATATTTTTAGAACACATGATAAAATCATTATTAATAAAAATTAAAAAAAAATCTTCTAATAAATGTAAAACAAATTCATTAAAATTTTAAATTTTATATATTTTTAATAAAAAAAATTTTAATTTATAATTTTAATATATATTTTTAAGACATACACAAAATAGCTAAATCTTTTTTTTAGAGTCATTTTTTTTTCAAATATAAAAAAGATAATATTAAAGTTCTACAATTGTTAAGTGCAATAATATACAGTTATCTATTAAAATAATTAATATTTAGGCGAGCTTTGTTTTGTAGAATGTTTTGACAATTTAGACTTTTTTTTTATTGAATCCATATTGTTATATATAATATCATTTATTAGTTTCTAATTAATTTCTTACCTTTGAAATAAAAGGTTTTACGATATAATTTCAGAACTTTAAAAAGTTCGATTTTTATTAGCCAAAAATTTCAGCAGACAAAAGTGGACCACATAGCTAGTATATATACTTTAAGCCAAAAAATGTTGGACTCAGCACTAAATTGCCTAATAACTTAAACTTTGGGATAGAGTGATTTTATGGCATATATGCACAAAAAATTATTAGTTATGAAATATATATTAAGTGCGATTATTATAGTAATCTTTTATGGAATAATGTTACATGAATACTAATTTTTTTTTAATACTTAGTTAATAAATATAACATTAGCTTTTAAATTTTAAATTTTAATAATATAAAAATAAAGTATTAATTTAAAGTGTTGACTCATATTAAGGTAATTTATTTTAATAAAATGATTGAAAATTAAAATTAGAAAGATGTTCTGATTAAAATTTGGTTACATGTCTATCCTATTTTAATCTAATATAAATCGAACCAGTTGAGTTCGATTTGCATATTTACACGTAAATCGAATCAGTCAAATTTAATTTATAATTAAAGCTCAAATTTATATAAATAGAATTAAACCAATTCGATTTAATATTTTATGAATTCAGGTTCAGTAACATAGTAAATCGATGCAGCTAAATTCGCTTTACATATAAAGAAAAATATAGGTAAATTAAATCATTATAATTCAAATTTTGTCTTAACGTGTTACGAAGTAAGGTAATTCAATTTAATAAGTGATAAGTCTTATAAATACACTTAAAAAGTTTGCTTTTGTCTAAAATGACATTTATAATAGCTAATGATGATAATTTTTTAATTCTAGTGTATTACGGAAAAAAAGATAAAACAAAAATGAAAGAAAAAATAAAATTTATTGATAAGAATCTAACAAGCGTCATTATCTAACAATTAACTAGTTTTGATGAACTACAAAGTACTATAGTACAGAAACTAAGAGTCCATGACATATTAATAATGTGAAAAAATTATTTTATACGATTTTCGATTCTCTTACACGAGATTTTGTGAAGTTCGACTCTTTTATTGTATTCAAGCATTATTCATTAAATTAAAACATTATTGTAGGATCGTATTATTACTACTTTCAGTTATTCACTGAATTGAAGCATACCGCTGTAACACCCCCATTAACTTGATAACACCAATACAATTTTCAGTATTTTCTGCTTCCACATGAGCAGAATTGATAGCTCTTTGTGCCTCTTCAATAATTTCAAAAATGATATTGAAATTAGAAATCATAACAAAGTATTTTCATCAATAATTTTAACAATGATATTAAAATAAAAAATTATAAATCATAAACCATAAATTTCAAAAAAACAACAGTACTACCACCAATCAAAAAAATAAAACAAGACATTTTAAAACCTTAATGTAAAACTAGCCGTTCCTACGAAAAAAGAATAAGTAAAAGGGGATACTGCCACTATTTGACGGAATAAATAAGAGAGAAAGAGAGAGATTGGGAATATGACACAAAAGGTGTGCCACATTTCTCAATTCACATTTAGATTATCACCGTAATGTCCAAAACAAATTTACAAATAAACAGCTCATTATGATAACAATGAGAGAACTAGCCGGTGAAATCTATATAAACACATAGAAGCAGCGACAGATTAATTTACAATTATTCAACCCATAACAAATTCACAGAGTATTCAATAATAATTATTCAATAATTATTGTAAAAGAATACCTAGAAGCTAGAAGCATAGAACAGAGCATAGCAAAACCTGAGAAAGAGGGGGAACAGTGCTGATCAGTGGAACAGAACTGGCGCCAGCGAAGGTGGAATAGAGCTGCGCGACGAAGCAGGAGGCAAGCCCAACAATAGTACTTCCAAGGCTAAAACGGCGACGATAGTGAAACAGAGCTGCACGATGGCAAGAATGGCTTCGAAGCTCCAACTTATGATGACGGCGGGAGCAGTCCAGCGGCTGGATGGAAGTGACGGAGTCAGCTTGCTGGCACTGAGAGGAAGGATGAGCCTGACAGTGATGGGAGGGAGTGTTGCGCCGTTGTGTGGAGTTAGGGTTGTTGGGTTGGGTTGGATAATGGTTCAGGGGGCTTAGGGAATTAAAATGGTGGCGGTTTTTATTAAATTTAGAAAATCAGTCGATTTGTGATTTGGTTTGACTGACCGATTCTTGGCTGATTTGATGGTTTAATGTCGATTTTTTTTATTTTACAGTTTTGCCATCCATCCGAACCGCTATTCTTATCAATTTATGGTTCGACCGGTCAGTTCAAATCAATTTTCAGAACCTTGGTTTTTTGAGGTGAGAACTTATGAATTGTTGGTCACAATTGAAGATGTGGTTGCTAGTTTAGGCAGATCGAATTATAATCCTAAATTTGTAGGGCTTCCAAGAGCCTCTAGCTCAATACCTATAGTTACCTTTAGCTTCGTGTCTACAGTTGCACCCGAAGTAGTGATGCATGTGCATCATTGGTGGTTTTTAGTTGTTATTTCTATAGTTTTAGCTAGTTAAGTTTCATACAAATTTAGTCAATAAACAAGTGATTGCATGAAATATTCTGCATGTAATGAATTCTCAAGCATAAGTTGAAATTGTAGCTATTTCATTAATATACAAGATGAATATGATGCAATAGATTATACTAAGTGAAGTTGTGATTATGAGCATTATTATTACAGCATTATTATTACACTTAGTATATTAAATCATCTTATATATTACTTTGATGCACTATGTTTGAATACTTGATAGGAAAATGAGAAAAGGCATGCAGAGCACTAGGCGCTCGAATTGAAGTTGGCGCTGCCTTAGGAGAAGAGACGCTCAAATTGACGCTCGTTTGCACGCTCAATTACTCAACGCCAGCTAAAGGTGGTCACGCGTACGCTTAACAAGAAAATCCAGCGCTAGATTGAACGGGCGCTCGAATTGGCACTCATTTACTGAGAGCCCACAATAAAGGCCACGCGTATGCATGGACGACGCGTACGCATGAGGATGAAATTGTGCCTCCTGGAAGTGAGACTTGGCATTCGAACTAGCACTCGCTTGCATGCTCATTTAACGAGCGCATTCAATAAGGATCACACGTACGCGTGACAGGTGAAATGAGTACTCGGATTGAATGAGTGCTGAGTTGAGTGCTCGTTAACTAAATGCCTATAACGAGGGTCATGCGTACACGTGGACGACGCGTATGCGTGACAAGTGAAGACAGTACCCAACATAAAGGGCGTTCGACAAACCAACACCCAAAATAGAATAGTTGACTTTATTTTTAGAATTAAATGGACTACTTATGCGTATTCTTTTGGGACCAGGTTATACATTAACCTGCTTATATATTTAAGTGTACTTGCACATAATTTAAACATGGGTCGCTCTAGTGTAAAGATACAATTTTATACAGATATACAGATGTACTTTCTTTTTATATATGATGCTGACACGTGTTGTTTTTAATTCACAAGATCAAGCATGTCTTCAAGAGGTTACTGGTGCTCATGGGAGGCTAATTGAGCCGAGCTGGTGGCGTGAAATCCAATGGAGTTTGATTGTGCTGGGACCCGTTGGTGGGAGCTTGTTGAATTGGACTTTGCTGAGCGCAGAAAAAAAAATTGGAGGAAAGACAGTATCAACGTGGGTCTTTGTTCCACCCTTCACCTCCCTTCACCATATTCACCATATTGTATTTATTAATCTTGAAGAGCATGTATTTAAAAGTGCCACTCATATGTATGTATTGATTGTGAAAGATCTATGCTCTAAATAATTTATCAATATGAAAGATACAAGTATTTTCTTTCCACAACGTGCCAAAGTTAGGTTAATTTAATAATTTAATTTAGAAAAAATTTTATTCTCTTTTTTTAAGAGATATTAAAATAATTTTTTTCTATTTATAAAATGTACATTCTTCTGAGAATTTTTAAAAAATCTTCTCTTTCAATTTTCTTTTAAAAATTATTTTCTACAAAAAACTCTTTAAAAAAATTTATTTTTTTTGTCATTAAATTTTGCTTACCAAAATACTCTTTAGTAAAATTTTTTATTGATTAAATTGTATTTTTATCAAAATATTTTTTAAAAAATTAATAATTAAATTATGTTTTTCTAAAATATTCTTTAATAATTTTTTAATTATTAAATTGTGATTTTACCAAAATTTTTGTTATCAATTATTTTATATTTTACTATTAATTTTCTGATATCAATATATATTATTTTAACATTAAACAAAAAAATCTTAGTAAGATTATTTTCTGATATCAATATATATTAATTTTTATACATTTTAACAGTGGTATGATTTTTTTATTTAATATTAAAATAATATATGTTAATATCAGAAAAATAATTGTAAAATATAAAAATAATTATTAACAAAAATTTTGGTAAAATCACAATTTAATAATTAAAAAATTATTGAAGAGTATCTTAAAAAAATAATTTAATTATTAATTTTCTTTAAACAATATTTTGGCAAAAATATAATTTAATCAATAAAAAATAATTTAGTAAAGGATATTTTAATAAACAAAATTTAATGGAAAAAAATAAAATTTTTGCTATAGAATATTTTTATAAAAAACCAATTTATTTTTTCTTAAAAAATGAATGAAATTAACATTAATTAACACAAAAAAATTAAAATGGAATAAAGAGAAAAATTTTTTAAAAATTATAAGAAAAATGTATATTTTACAAATAAAGGAGAGAAGAATGTCATTTTAACATCTTTTAAGAGGGGAGAGTAAAATTTTCTCATTAATTTATTACAAAATGCTCCTAACAAAAACTGCATAATTCATAAGATCAAAATATTTTTCTTTTAAAAGACACTACTAGAAAACTAGTTATTACAGACGGATATTTTCGACGGATTTTATCCCACGGAAATACAGACAGAATTTCAGAGGGATTTTTTGTCGGAAAATAAAAAAAATGAATTAGCATAAATTACAAACAAAAAATAAAATCCGTCGATAATTCTGTTGAAAAAATTAATTTTTTTTAATAGAAAATAGTTACAGACGAAAAATCCGTCTGTAATTAAATAGATAAAAAATTGTATTTTATTAAATTATTACAGACAGAAAATCCGTCTGTAATTTAAAAGTTTCCGTCAGAAAATATATTGAAATTAGGGTTATCACTCATAGCTCCTCCATTCAATCACGATCCTTCTACTTCTCCACACTTATCTCCTCCAAATACTCCGTTAGCGGCGCCTCTAGCCTTGCACCGCCGTCGCACCGAACCTCCGTTGTATTGAACTTCTGTCACACGGAAGCTCCATTGTTCAGGGACCAGTGCGCACACCTCCTCATCCCTCTCAACAAGTGCCGCCAGGCCGAACTCTACCTTCCATGGAAGTACGAGAACAAGCGTCACTCCTACGAGAAGTGCCAGTACGAGCTCCTCATGGGGCGCATGCTTCAGATGTAGAAGATCAAGGAACGAGCCTCCCTTAATCACTCCCAATCCAAAGGCGCCACCTTTCCCGTCATCCCTAAAACCGTCAATGCCTGATTCATTTCAGGTTTCTGCTTCTCCCTGATCTAGGGTTTTCGGATTCATTCCTCATTCCTGATTGATTAATTGCTCTCTTTATCAATATTCTTGTGTTTGGATTTATTAGGTTTATGGGATTGTTCACGCTTTTACTTGATTAGGATTAGAGAATGTTAGTTTGCATAGGTGTCTTTTTGTGGATTAAATTGGGTTTGCTGTTACCATAGGACCATAATTTTTGCTATTACACTGTAATTTAGTGTATAATTTGCTTAAACAGATCTCAAGTTTGTTTTTCTGAATCTTTCATTCAAATCTTCATGAATAAGTAACAAAGCTTCAACTTCGATGAACAAGAGAGATTGAATCTGGTTTGGTCATGACTGAGGATATAAACTATGCATAGTCCTCATTAAAACCTTCTGTAATGGCATTGATATGATCCTCCAAAGCAAGAGTGTATCCAATTGAGACGAGAAATAACTAGGTTTCTTTAAGTACTCTATTACAGTAATGCCTTACAGCTTTATATTCTTCAACTGTGTTTTCAGTATCTAAATCTTGATCTTGGAAATTATAGAAAAATAATCTTGAATAGTAACCGTGTTATTAATTAATGATCCTTCAATTTTCATTCTATGTATGCTTTTGATTTTGTTCCTTGAATCCTTGCAGCTTCTGATTCAAATTGTTCAGTGTGTGGATGAAGATGATCTCCCAAATCATTTCCAGTGATAACGTGTAAGGCAAGTTGTTGCCATGTTTTAAAAGAGTTTTCATCCAATTTATCTAACATTGGTGTTGTAAAACTAGAATTGGTTGTAGTGTTTGATTGATGAGGAATAAGAGCACCAGCCATGGATTCTCAACTTGAAGCTTTGACACTATGAAGAGATTCTAGTACGAGATGCGTGAATTAAAGAGGGACGAGATTTGTGAATTGAAACTAAACTGAATGCATATATGAGATTATTATAGTGTTGTAGTGATGTCAGCTTAGCTTTCTTATTATATATAAAAATGCGTAGCTGTTAATCTGTTACGAACTACTAGCTACGGCGGTAACGAATTCTTCTTGATTTTGATCTTGAATTCTTAATCCATTTCTTTATTTAATTATTTATATACTTTCTCTCCTGCTTGTTTAAATTTTTTTGTAATATAGTTTTTGCATTATTGAAGATATGTTATCTTCTTTTACATTTATTATTTTTTTTATATTACTTTTGCTATCAGACATTGAGACGTTTGGCTCAAAACAGAGAGGCCACAAGAAAAATCTGTCTAAGGAAAAAGGTGTGTCCTATTATTATAAGGTTGCACAAATTCAAAAATAGTTGTTAAGAGATAAGATTAAAGCATATTACAAGTAAAGCATATTACAAGTATAACATCAAAGAAATTTGTATATTTACCTTCTGTTTACTAAGTTGGCCAAGTATTCAATTTTGTGTAGGTCAGGCTCAAGAGGTACATGGAAATGTGGGGTGCTGATGGGAGAACTTCAGACATGATGTGTGCTCTGCCAGCATTTTGGGTAATTGATCTAATCCCCTGCATGTTTTTCCTTCACATTGTGAACTTAAAAGTAAAAGTATATGCATTACTTTTATTAATAGTCTGCAGGCAATAATAAGCAATCCCATATCATTGTTGTCATCTTTCCTATGTCAGGTAGGTCTGCTACATGACGAGGTTTTCCTACATAATGCTCTAGATATGATTGTTCATTGGACCCCCGAGCAGAGACAGAATTTAAGGAACATGGTAATGACTAGTGAATCAAAGCCAAACATTTATGCGGGAAGAATAAAATTCCAGTGAATATAGTGTGGTTGCTGGTCTAGGCCCCCTTCTGTGGACTAAAATTTTATATTTACTGTATTGGTGAGTTTTCTTGGAGTTTATGATTACTCTGAAGACTTAAAATAGATCTCATATTTTTTTGTGCTTTATAACTATCTTATTAGGTATATTATGCCTACTAAATAAAGCTTGGAACTTATGGTATTTTTTAATTAGTAATCTAATTGTGTTTTAAATGGTGCTTATTCTGGTCAATGGTCATGTGCAAATTGCAAAACAAGGATAGGATGTCTTAGTAAGGATCTGACAAACAGAGCCAACAGTAATGATGATCAATCTAGTTAAGGGGTGCTTTATGTCATTCCCTATGTCATTTGTCTTGGTAATATAAGTCAAGATGAACACTAAATAAATATTGATTCTTCGGTTGTATGTTTTGTCGATTCTTATTCTTTCCATATAGGGAATATGATAAAATTGGGGTTCAATAATTAATGTTGCTTCTTATACATGTTAGGCTGCTCGTGCATTGGCTAATTTAGCTGCTCATGGAGATAGCAATAGTAACAATGCTGCTGTTGGACAAGAAGCAAGTGCTCTTGAGGCACTTGTTCAACTTACACGATCTCCTCTCTCCTCTCTCTTTAAAATGTGTAAAGAGTTTGCGAAAAAAAAGCTAAATCCATTCCTCTCTTAATAAGAATTTTTTTTCCATGTCTGTATTCTTACAGGCAAGAAGCTGCTGGTGCCTTTTGGAATTTGTCATTTGATGATAGAAACAGGGAAGCCATCGCAGCAGCTGGTGGAGTTCAGGCTTTGGTATGTGTTGTTCCTTGTTTAGCTTAATACTTTCTGTTAAGATTGTGGGACTAGATTGGAGAGGAGGAAAAGAGAGAATAATGACTATAAACTTTACCTCCAAGATCAACCACTCCCACCGTCCTTGAATACTTGTTTCCCAAGTTTCCCAGTAGATAGTTTAGTGCCACCTATATACATAAATTAAAAGTTAGATTCAAATAATCTTACCTTTTATTGATAAATTTAAGAAATAGAATTTAATAGAACATTCTAATATAATAACAGATATTTTTTCATTACAGTAGATCTTGAGTAATGCGCATATTGGGTGAATACTATAGCTACATATAATTGTATTTTTAAGGACACTCTTAAAGAATGTGGCAAACTCTCATGAAGAGTGTGGTAATATGCATACATTTTTACTATGGTAACGATAAATATGGTATAACACAACACTACTATCTTCCACTAAAAGGAAGTGAAGTTCACCCGAATAGACAAAGAAGGGTCCAATTAAAAATTCAACAAAAACTTATACGAAAACCATGTAATCAAAAGCTTATACGAAAAAAAAAATATATATATATATATATATATGGGAATGGATACATAATTTTTTTTCAAGTATTTTGTATTTGTTGTCTTTTCCTTTCAAATATATGATATCTTCTTTATTCCAACACTCCCCCTTAAGCTAGAGCTTACTAAGCTTTAAAGCTTGTTACAATTAAACCCTTAATAATACAAACTAATCTCCATTGAAGATTAGCAAGGAACTTAAGGTGTGTCTGAATATTAATCGAGGAAGCTAGAACGGTTGTCAGCCTGAACAAGCCTTTGGAGAATTGCATTACTAGGAAGGAGAAAAGGCATGCAACTATCAATGGAGTTTCTGTTGGGAATAAGACACCATTCCCCCTTGAGAAAACACCTTTGACAGAGAAATAAAATAGATACAATCACAACACAAGAATTTAACGTGGAAACTCCAATTACCGGAGAAAAAACCACGGCCGTTGTCAAATGACAACCAGAGAATATCACTATGTGAAAATTGTTACAACACATAGACTTCTTTCTCTCACCGGCACCCCAGTACACCCACACTCTCTCAAAGCAAATATCTAACTACACCTCACAACACTCTCTAATCAAAGAGTATAGAGGAAAAGAAAAATCAGATACAAGCTTAAAGTGTTTCTGACTGGTGCAAAAACAAATGGAGAACTTAGCCTCATATTTATAGCCTAGGCCATCCACTCCATTTGCTATCCTAAGCAATGTGGGACTAATTCAACCAAATCCTAACAATCTCCACCTTGATTGAAATAGTCACACACCTTCAGCTTCCATTGTCAACACCGACAATTCTTTGCTGCCATTGTCTATACCGACAATCATAGTTCAGAGAACTATCATACTCCACCATGAAAGTATACTCACTTGGAATTAGACTACTCCAAGCATTTTGCCTTGGTACAGATCGAAACCTTGCTGAAAATTCATGGTGCAACTTCCAAATTGGCTTTTCCTAGAAGTTCTTCAGCCATCGACCTAACTCCGCCACACACCTTACATCTCAACGCCAACCAATGCCCGTGTGCAATTGTGGACCCGATTGCCACAACTTATCCTTATCCATGGCAGTGCGGTAATACCATGAGGATACTTCTTGTCTTCTAGAGAACATCATCTTCTCTCATAAAGAGAGCAATCAGAGATCTTCTCCTTCAACGCCTTGTGCAAACCTGATTGTATCAACACATCCATGACTTGTATTTGCCACAAGCCAAAATTGATTCTTCCATCAAATTTCTCTATTTCAAGCTTCACAGCACTTGAATATCCTGACATTGTTGCAACCGTATACTGGAATAGTATAACTCAACTATAGACCGTGCACTAGGAAGAGTCCCCAGGAAAGAGAGGTCGGTCACAATGGACACACTTAAATACCAAGTCTTTCCTTAGCCAGAACCTTTTCCAAACTGCACTCTCACAGAGTCACACTGCCTTCCAGCAACAACAACAGCAACCAAAGATCAACCTCAAGCCACAGGACAAAATTCTTTTCTGATGTGGAAGGTCAGACTAGGCTGCAACCACAGAGCATACTAAGAATAAACCCCACCGAACTGAAGCTCTGATACCACTTGTTGGGAATAAGACACCATTCCCCCTTGAGAAAACACCTTTGACAGAGAAATAAAATAGACACAATCACAACACAAGAATTTAACGTGGAAACTCCAATTACCGGAGAAAAAACCACGGCCGTTGTCAAATGACAACCAGAGAATATCACTATGTGAAAATTGTTACAACACATAGACTTCTTTCTCTCACCGGCACCCCAGTACACCCACACTCTCTCAAAGAAAATATCTAACTACACCTCACAACACTCTCTAATCAAAGAGTATAGAGGAAAAGAAAAATCAGATACAAGCTTAAAGTGTTTCTGACTGGTGCAAAAACAAATGGAGAACTTAGCCTTATATTTATAGCCTAGGCCATGCACTCCATTTGCTATCCTAAGCAATGTGGGACTAATTCAACCAAATCCTAACAGTTTCCAAATATCAATGATGGCTGTAATGACAGAATTAATCTAGCAATATGAGATTCCAGATTTTATGGGAACTCTCAACCTTCTTGGCCTCCTTGGTGGCTTCTTAGCTTATACTAGCTGGCATTCAAAATTTATATAATGCTATAAGAACAATACACTGAGTTTATGTTTTGAATTATAGTTGGTGTATCAACACATTTTGTTAATGTATAGTTGTTATTTATTATTATAGTTGATGTATCAATACACTTTGTTTATTTTTTGAATTATATTGGCTTCCTTGTTTATAGTATTTTTCTTTTAGTTTGATAATACAATAAATTTGTTTATTTTTTAAAATATTATAAATATTCGAATACAAATTAGATAAAAAAATTTATTTATTAAATTTATATTTATTTTGTATGAAAAAAGGTGTATTTTGCAATGAAAAAAAAATTACCTTACTAATGGATTTACAGACGGATTTTCTGTCTGTATTCAAAATTTGAAAAATTCGTCTGTAATTATAGAGGAAAAATCTGTCAGAAAATCTGTCTGTAATTACAGAGGAAAAATCCGTCGGAAAATCCGTCTGTAATTACAGACGGAAAATTCGTTGAAAAATCTGTCTGTAATTACAGACGAAAAATTCGTCAAAAAATTCGTCTGTAATTACCGATGGAAAATCTGTCAGAAAGTCCGACGCCTAAGGAAAATGGATGGAGAATTTACAGAGGGAAAATCCATCGGTAACTAACAGAGGGAAAATCAGTCGGTAACTGGTAAAAATTCGTCGGTAATTTTCCGACGGAAAAAAATCCGTCGGTAAATAATTTCCGACGAGGCTTTTACAGAGGGACAAAATCTGTCGGTAATTTCGTCGGTAACCAAAAATCTGTCTGTAATATAGACTAAATCTGTTTGTAAATTTGTCTGTATTAAATAATTTTCTAGTTGTGAGATAGCATGCGTTGGACGTGAAGAAATAAACTCTACCTTATGGTTATTTTAACTAAATAGAATGTTTTATAATATATTCAAATTATCTTCTATCTCATGGAGAAATATATATATCATTTTAATTAGTTAAAATAAAGCATTATGAGTGTACGGGATGTCGGATATCGGACTGTTCGTAGGGGTCTCAAGACGTGAAGGTGGGTTCCCGCCTATCTTCAGCTGGTGGTGTGAGCGAAAAAGCAGCCGAGCTTCCGAGTACTTCAAGTGGAGAGGGGGGTGTCACCTGCAATGACACTCCGACGCTCAAGTCAGTAACATGTAAAGGTGATGTGAGAGTTGAGAGTAGAGTGACGTACCATGGGAGAGGGGTATGACCCTCCCTTAAATATCATGTCAGTAGAGCGGGCCCCACAGGAGGAGGCTTCCTTCCTAAAAGCTTCCTTCCTCACAGCTGTCATACAGCTAGTAACAAAGGTGTGCCTGGGTCGCGGACCGGTCGGATCGGGTGCGAGAACCCGACCAAAAATTGCTCTTCTGCAAACGACAAGATCACTAATCAAATAGTAGTTAAAAATTCACTGATGAGTGATGACCAACTGTAAATGCAAAATAAATTGATACTCAATGTTAATTACTATAGCACCAACAATAACTTATATCATCTTAAAAAAAAAGAAAAGTAACAAGCTTACGTTTGACAATTCATACAATTTATTTCTACTAATTACGTCAGTTATTATTCTAATAAAAATAATATAATAATTATAAACTACATTGTCAGATATTAAAATATAAAATACTTACTTCAATACGATAACAACATATTAAATATTTCTTATGAAAAAATACTATAAATTTATAAAGTTCTATAGTAATAACTGAATTATAACTTGTTAAAAATAACTTACTGAAAGTTGATTAAATTGGCACAAATATTAATGAACACATCTATTTTAAATTTTAGTTTTACACTTTTGACTATTTTATATTTTTTATTTATGCAATACCAGTTCTATCGGTTTAACAAGTAATTAATCGATTAAACCAAATAAATAGTGAACTAGTAATTTCATCGGTTCGATTCTTACAACTATGATTCAACCCATTTTACTGATCGGTTTATTGGATTATGGTTTACGGTTGACTGACTTCGGAATAAGAATTTTAATTTATAGATTCGGATTCAACATTCACATCTCATCCTTTATGGTTCAGGTTCAGGGTTTACGGTTCAGCGTACATTATTACGACGTCCTTTTACTAAAAGAGATAAATACATCAACTGCGATTTATGATTCCGAGTATAGTTTTACGGAATTTGGTTTTCTGGCTCCCAAACCATGGTTCACCGTTTTTACGGTTGCGAGTTTCTGGGTTCGGCTTGCGGGGTTTAGGTTCTAGAATTAATCTTGCTGTGTACTGTTCCAAAAAAGAATAACCAAATCAACGGACCTTTTACGGTTCAGGATTTGTCTTCTAGAAATTTGTCTATATTGTTTTGTCTCTCATGGGTATACGAATTGTGTTTTGTGGATTAGGGTTACGATTTTCGTTCTTTAGGTCTTTCAAGTTTGGAGTTCAAGGCTCATGGTTCATGTTTCTTGGCTCAAGTTCAGGGTTCAACTTTTACGCTTTCGTGTTTACGGTTATAATGTTACGGATTAGTGTGATGATTTAGTTTCAACACAACGAATTAACAACTTGTTTGCATTATTCATGAATCTCATCTTCATTTTGTCTCGTCCTTGCTTCTTCCACTATTTCATAACTTCCACTGAGAATATACTAGAGACCAACTATTTTCTTATTTATATTCTATGCATCAACAATTCTATTTTCACATCAAAAGCGTACCCACATGTACTCTAATCAAAGTAACTTTTCCTTTTGTCTTCTTTTAATTAATAATAAAACTTAGAAAGAAAAAATAAGACATGGAAATACAACACACTGGACAAAGAGTTTTGCATTCAGTAATTATAGTACCAACTAATGATGGATACTAAAAAATTTAGACTCCAAAACAAAAAGTAGTATATGAAAATATTAAAATAATTTATATTTTTAAATCCTAAACACCAACTCCAAACCTCTATTTTCTAAATTTTGAATCCCAAAATTTAAACCTTAAATTCTAAAATATATTACGTTCAAAAAAGTTTCTCTTTATAATATTTTAACAATATAAACTGGTCATACTTCTATTATTAATACAACAGTGTCTAATCACATATTAAATATTAGTTAAAAAAAAAAAAAAAATCAAACAGAGCCATCCACCATTTCAGCATAGGAACTCGGTTCTGTGGTGATTCTGCACAAACCTTAGTTTTTTCTGCACAATTTTACGCTGCTTCCACTATTATGATTTATGGACACGTGTTATTATTGTCTTCTTTTAATGGAAATATCTGTAAATCTTTATATATTTGTATCTGTACATTATAATTACCTTCAAACATACATCAGAAAGTGACAATGACGTGTAAAAAATAAAATAAAATAAAATGAAATAAAATAAAATAAAATAAAATAAAACAGGGGGAGTAAAATAGTTATTGATAATTAGCTATGCATGACCAAAGTCCAGTACTTAACCGAATCATTGGTGTGCCAGTCATCACCTTTTCATGCAACTACTGGCTTCATGAATTCTTTCATTGATATTTTGAACATGGTGGCACCAATAGATTATATTGATAATTTTTTTCCTTATTTTTAAATGTATTTATTAATTATTATTAAAATAAAAATAATTTTAAATATAATAAATTTTATTATATATTTACTATATTTAAAATTATTTTTATTTTAATAATAATTAATAAATACATTTAAAAATAAGGGAAAAAAACTATCTATCCCTCTGGTTATCATGAGGCCCAAACATTGCCATCGCAATTATTGAAATGATGATATATCATAATATATGGTTATTATTAGTTTGCTGGTTCAATTTTGTTTCCTCAATTTTGCATCATGCTCATCACAAACAGCTGCATGCACTGCCTTGCTTCCCACGAGGTATGTGTAAAATTAAATCAAATTTTTAAAATTCTTTTTAGAAACATTTATTATTTTTATACATGATTTAATTTAAATTTTTGATAAAAAATATTTTGATAAAATTATCAACTTTGAAAAAAAAAACCAAGAATTTTGTTGACACTTATAACACAGAGAAATTAAAAATAAAATTATATTTAAAAATATTTCTATTGGTTTTAATTCAATAACAAATACAATAGATAAATTATTTTATCATCATTTATTATGTACAACTACTTCTTATATTTAATAAAATAGAATTACATAATATATATTGTAAAGCATTTATATTTTCATTATTCGTTGTTAGATTTTGTTTTATGTCTGAAAGTTAATAATATTACATATATTTTTTAATAATTGACTCCTCATTCATATTATTTTTCTTATAATTTGGTTAATTTATTATTTAAATTTTAATCATTTTTGTGGAAAAAGCTAAGATATACATAAAATTTTAACAATAATGGAGTGGAGGATCTGAAAAGTAGTTCACGAGAAATTCAGAAAAATTAATATATATTCAGATTGTCAAAAACATGATATATAAGAGAAAATTTATTTTAAAATTTGAGTAAAATGGGACACTCCCCATTCCAATATGAAAAATAACAATGAAAATGAAAGTATAGAGATAGACATCACAATTCAGTAATAAATATAGCTGAAAGTGATTCAGTGATATAATCATTTTATTTGAAATACGAATTAAGATAATATTAAAAAATATTTAAAATAATATTTAAGAAGGATTATCTAAAAATTAATTAAATGATAATTTAGTTATTATTTTAAGTTGAATGATAATTTAAAATAAAAATGAAAGAATTTGCGAAAATTTCGTGTTTTGAATATGTAAACTCCGGTTAAATTAGTAGATAATTAGTCAATAAATTAGTTTTTAATAAGGAGGATTAGAAATGCGAATATTATATCAAAATAGGGTAGAACTCATCGAAACGAGAATTTTGACACTAATTTCAAAGAAAACGATCCAAAATTGACTAAATGGACCAAACCGATTGAACCGGACCCGAACTGGGCTGTCGGTCCAACCGGACCAGCCCTATTAAATGAACCCAGCTTTGTCTTCTCCCTCGTTACTGCAGCGACGAAGCCTTCAGCTTCTAGGGAGAAGAGAAACGAGAAATATCCCGCAACCCTTACATTAATTTCCAACTCCCATAACTTCTCCGTCCGAGCTCTGCTTGCCGCACCGTTTGCGGCCACGCGTTCATAGGTAACTTGTTATTTCATCTTAGTCTCTTCTTTTCCCCCAATTTTTGAATTTTTAATGGGAATGTTGAATTTTTTTTTATTTCTGATATTTTAGGATTCAATTAGCTTGAGGAAAACGTTCACTCTTGCTTATGTGAAGCTTGGGTAAGGTGAGGATATGATAATTCTATTTTAATTTTATTGAATTTGAGCTTTGAGTATTAAATTGGATATATATGTGTTATGAATGTGTATTAGGTTGTGAATAAATAATTGGAGTTTGAAATTGTGAATACTGGAACTTGGAGGAAGCGGATTAGTTGAGTTTTGAGGGGCTGCCTTGATTTTAAATAATTTGCTTTGGTCGTTACGTGGAAATCGGCCAAAGTATGGTTTAGGTTTCTTGCATTTAATATATAATGTTCTGTGAAAACTTAGGCTAGATGACCATAGGATAAGTTGGAATGCAGGTGTATGTTTAATGTTTAGTAATTTGTCTATGAATATATTTGGTTGAAGTTTATTGGATAATTAGTTATTAATTTTGGATGGTGAATGTTGTATGTTAATTTGGAGAGAATTATGGTTTAATGTTATTGTTGTTGAACATAGCTGGTTTGGTGCTTGTTGATTAATTAATGATTTGGTAAATTATTGATTTGAAGTATAACTATTGTGGAGGCTGTTGTGATAATGAGGTATTTTGTGTTAGAAGCCTAGGATTAGTGAACTATGATCCATAGTTGAATTTTGGTTGTTGGTTTTGAATATGGTATGAGTATAATTGTTGATCTAAGGTAGATTTATTGTGGTGACTGTTGTAATGATGAGGAAGGGTATGTTGAATTGAAAAGAAAGCAGGTTTGGACCCGAAAAGGGTGGCAAAGTCCGAGTTTTAGAGGAGGTGGTGCCAAAATTTTATAAAAATTAGAGATTTTGTTTATATGATTATCTAAAAAGATTTAGATTCAAAGGTTATATGGTTTGATTTAGAGTTATTAAGAAAATGAGTATGTTTTAAGTTTGGAGTTTGATTCTTAGAAAAGAATGAATTATGTTTTGAATTAGAATTATTGATGGACGGAATGAGAGGTGTGATAATGAAGGATAAGGATCGAATATGTTTAATGTATGATGATGAATGAGATGCAATTGAGAATGATGTGGATGTTGATGAATTATAATTGAATTATTTATATGGCTTATGAATTTGAATGATCTGAGATACGAGATTCTCTAGATCAAATGCCGTGGCTTGCTACCACGTGTACTAGGTTGAAAACTCGATACTCTGTTGATCCTACGACGTAAGTGTGACCGGGCACTATATAAATTCCCGGGAATGTTACCCCCATTGAGCAATATTGATTATTTGAGAAAAAACTATGCATAGACTCTTGGGGATGCACGTCGGGGGACAGTCTAAGGACAATTCAGACTTGTCAGGTTGGCTGGATAACCGACAGATGAGCCTCATCAGCCATAGGACAGGCATGCATCATATGCATATTACTTGAATTACTTGCTTGTGTGTTAACTGCGTGTGCCTAAATGTACTTGCCATGCTAAATGTATATTTGTTATCTGCAGTACTTGTAACCTTCTTGTGTTTGTCTTTGTCTGTTTAGTTGTCTGTGAAAATGCATGATGGAGTTGGAGGTAAGGAGGAATGGCAGAATGGGATTTAGATTTAAGGTTAAGTTAAGTTAGGTTTAAATATCCTTAGTAAACCACCTTTTATGGCTTCTGTTTAATACTTTAAGCTCTATAATCTGAGTGTCGGCATTCTAGGATTGCCTCTGGCATTCCCAGGACCTTATATATTATGTGTGTGGCACCTTTACCATACTGAGAACCTCCGGTTCTCATTCCATACTATGTTGTTATTTTTCAGATGCAGGTCGAGAGGCATCTTGTTAGGCGTCTGGACTCTTGAAGCGGAGTGGTTATTGGGTTATTTTGTTATGCTATGATGTATATATATGTACTTAGCTTTCTCTCCACATAACTTATTCTTTTTGATCCTCCTAGAGGTGTATGGAGAGACAGGATTTTGTTTATGTACATTTGGGTTTTGGATATGTATATATATGTATATATGTGTGTATATTCTCTGGCCAGTCTTGACTTCGCAGGCTGAGTCAGGAGCTCATTATTTTGTATCTTTGACTCTCTGCTCTTGTTTTGGGTTACTTTACACTTGACAGCTGTAGCTTTCTTAGCACCAAGTTAACTCATTTCTCGAGTGTTGCGCTTTTATATTCGTGATTTTTATTTCCTCTATTCTTCAAGGCTCCTGGAATATTATAATTCTTCTGCTATTATATGTACTCATTTTATTTTAGAGGTCGTAATACCACACCACCTCTATTTTACGACTTAAGTGTAAAGCTTAGTGTGGTAGTGTGTTACATTATGGTATCAGAGCATTTCGTTCCTATAGAGCCTGAAAGATGAATAATTGTACTTCTGTGCATTCTCTGTGTATGTGTTTATGTGCTATTAGGATATCTGACTGATATATATGGCATAAACGTTTGTGAGCATGCATTTGGAACTTAAAGCATTAGACCTGCGATATTGAGACTGATCAACTTAATATCACTTATTTGGTGTGTATAGGGACCAGATGTCGACTCGCGGACGCGGTTGCGGGTGAGGTAGAGGTAGAACATGCACCGTTACTCCTGCCCCTATAGGGACTGATCCAGTAGACTTTATGGCTGCCTT
Organism: Arachis duranensis; assembly: GCF_000817695.3. Taxonomy (NCBI): domain Eukaryota; kingdom Viridiplantae; phylum Streptophyta; class Magnoliopsida; order Fabales; family Fabaceae; genus Arachis; species Arachis duranensis. The sequence continues at coordinate 8,415,397 of NC_029778.3, forward strand.
GGGAAATATGGCTGCAGCTATGCAGGCGATAGCTGAGGCACTGGGTAATCAGATAAATCAGGGTAATTATGGGAACAATAATGATGAGGGCGGTCTAATGACACTTGCTACATTCCTGAAAGTTCACCCTCCGACTTTTAGGGGAACCTCAAATCCCACTGATGCAGATAATTGGATTCAGGCTATGGAAAGGGCGTTACAGGCACAACAAGTTCCTGAAGAGCAATGGGTTGAGTTTGGAACCTATCAGTTGCAAGGTGAAGCTCAGTATTGGTGGCAGGGGACACGACGTATCCTGTAGCCTGATGGTGCTGCGATTCCTTGGGAGGTTTTCCGGATAGAGTTCTATAAGAAGTATTTTCCTAATTCAGCCAGAAATGCCAAGGAAATTGAATTAATGCAGTTAAAGCAGGGACATATGACTGTTGCTGAGTATACTAGTAAGTTTGAGGATTTGTGTCGCTTTTCTCGTATCTGTCAAGGTACGCCTGAAGATTTTGCTGAATGGAAGTGTATTAAATATGAAGAAGGTCTTCGAAGTGATATTTTGAGCTTTGTTGCCCCAATGGAGATCAGGGTGTTTTCTGAATTGGTAAATAAGAGTAGAGTGGCTGAGGATTGTGTGAAGAAGGCGGCAGCAGAGAAAGGAAGTTTGAGGGTGCCTTTTCAGAGGCCTTCTGGGAGAAACTTTGCTCTGAGAGGTAGGAATTTAAAGCGTAGAGGTTTTATTCCGTAGCAGACTCAGGGTTAAGGTAATTACAAAAGGCCGAATACTAATTCTAGTCAAGGAAAAAGGTTTGGGAAGTAGCCACAGCAGGATCTGAATTGTCAGAAGTGCGGAAAGTATCATCCTGAAGTTCCGTGCAGATTAGGACTTGGAGTATGCTATTCCTGTGGATAGCCCGGGCATATAGCCAGTAATTATTCGGAGAAGAAGAAGTATGAGACTAGTAGGGTGCAGTAGCCAGGGGGAGTATACACCACTTCTACCATAGGTGCTGAGGGATCTGAGACACTGATTAGATGTAATTGTGAAATGGCTGGTAAAATTCTAAATGCTTTATTTGATTCAGGAGCAAGTCATTCATTTATTGCATTTGAAAATGCCCATGAATTAGGATTGAGAATGGTGGTTTTAGGTTATAATTTGAAAGTATATAATGCTACTCATGAAGCTATGGTGACTAGGATAGGATGTCCACAAGTTCCCTTTCGAGTACAACAGCGTGAATTTGTGCATGATTTGATTTGTTTACCTATGACTGGTCTTGATCTCATTTTGGGATTAGATTGGTTATCCAAGAATCATGTTTTGCTTGATTGCTCTGAGAAGTCAGTACAGTTTATGCCGGAAGGGTCAGAAGCACCGGTTGTGGTAAATAGTTACTATTTGAATTCTATGATAGTAAACTGTTCTGGAACTGAATGTCAGGGTATTATGTTATTAACTGCGGGAGTATCAGGTGATGATCAGAGTTTAGAGCAGATTCCGGTTGTATGTGAATTTCCAGATGTGTTTCCAGATGATATTAATGAATTCTCACCTAACCGAGAGGTTGAATTTGCAATCGAGTTGGTACCTGGATCCGGTCCAATTTCAATTACTCCTTATAGGATGTCACCTTTAGAAATGGCTGAACTAAAGGCTCAGCTGGAAGATCTGTTGGGTAAGCATTTCATCCGACCAAGTGTTTCTCCGTGGGGAGCACCAGTGTTACTAGTAAAGAAGAAGGATGGGAGTATGCGGTTGTGTGTCGACTATCGGCAGTTGAATAAGATCACTGTAAAGAATAAATATCAGTTGCCTAGAATCAATGATCTAATGGATTAGTTACAGGGTGCTGGTGTGTTTTCTAAGATTGACCTGTGATCCGGATATCATCAGATAAGGTTTAGAGACGAGGATATTCCAAAAACTACTTTCAGAACCCGTTATGGGCATTATGAGTATACAGTGATGTCTTTCGGGTTAACTAATGCCCCGGCAGTTGGTGCGCAAAATTGTGAACAATACTTTTCACAACTCTCATAATCCCCGGTCATGAACCCCAAAAACTTGGTGTTCAATACCATGGCATTAACACAACTTCGCACAACTAACCAGCAAGTGCACTGGGTCGTCCAAGTAATAAACCTTACGCGAGTAAGGGTCGATCCCACGGAGATTGTTAGTATGAAGCAAGCTATGGTCATCTTGTAAATCTTAGTCAGGCAAACTCAAATGGATATGGTGATGAACGCATAAAAACATAAAGATAAAGATAGAGGTACTTATGTAATTCATTGGTAGGAACTTCAGATAAGTGCATGAAGATGCCTTCCCTTCCGTCTCTCTGCTTTCCTACTGTCTTCATCCAATCCTTCTTACTCCCTTCCATGGCAAGCTTATGTAGGGTTTCACCGTTGTCAATGGCTACCTCCCATCCTCTCAGTGAAAATGTTCCTATGCTCTGTCACAGCATATGGCTAATCAGCTGTCGGTTCTCGGTCAGGCC
>NC_029778.3:8424885-8425360 GCF_000817695.3 Arachis duranensis
AACCAGGTACCCTGGCTGGCGTTTAAACGCCAGTCTGTCCTTCTTCACTGGGCGTTTTAAACGCCCAGCTTTTTCTGTGCAGTTCCTCTGCTGTATGTTCTGAATCTTCAATTCTCTGTATTATTGACTTGAGAAGGCACAAATAAAATAAAAAAAATATTTTTGGATTTTTAATAATCGAAATGCAACTAAAATCAAGTAACAAAGCATGCAAGACACCAAACTTAGCAGTTGTATACTACTGACACTAATGAGAATGCATATGAGACACATAAACACTCAAGTCAAGAGAATTCAAAGATCAAAGTAAGAAATCATCAAGAATTACTTGAAGATCCTTAAGACACATGAATGAATGCATGCATTTGACACCAAACTTAAAATGAAACACTAAACTCAAACAAGAAATATTTTTGGATTTTATGATTTTGTAATTTTTTTTTGTGTTTTTCGAAAATTAAGTGGAAAAAGGTAT
>NC_029778.3:8437649-8438141 GCF_000817695.3 Arachis duranensis
ACATTCATAACTTTAAGGCATAGACACTAAGACACTAATGATCACAAGACACAAACATAGATTAACATAAGCATGAAATTCAAAAAACAGAAGAATAAAGAACAAGGAAATCAAGGAACGGGTCCACCTTAGTGATGGCGGCTCTTTCTTCCTCTTGAAGACCCTATGGAGTGCTTGAGCTCCTCAATGTCTCTTCCTTGTCTTTGTTGCTCCTCCTTCATGATTCTTTGATCTTCTTTAATTTCATGGAGGATGATGGAGTGTTCTTGGTGCTCCATCCTTAGTTGTCCCATGTTGGAACTCAATTCTCCTAGGGAGGTGTTGATTTGCTCCCAATAGTTTTGTGGAGGAAAGTGCATCCCTTAAGATGAATCTCTCCATCTCCCATGACTCGGAGGTGAAAGCTTTTGCCTTCCCTTTCCTCTTTCTAGAGGTTTCTCCGACCTCAGATGCCATAAATGGTTATGGAAAAACAAAAAGCAATGCTTTTAC
>NC_029778.3:8438216-8438724 GCF_000817695.3 Arachis duranensis
AGATGAGGGAAGGCTAACCTTGCCAAGGTAGAGGACTTGTCCGCCACCTTATAGAGTTCTTGGGCTATAACCTCATGAACTTCTATTTCTTCTCCGATCATTATGCTATGAATCATGATAGCCCGGTCTATGGTAACTTCGGACCGGTTGCTAGTGGGAATGATTGAGCGTTGAATAAACTCCAACCATCCTCTAGCCACGGGTTTGAGGACATGCCTTCTCAATTGAACCGGCTTCCCTCTTGAATCTCTCTTCCATTGGGCGCCCTCTTCACATATGATTGTGAGGACTTGATCCAACCTTTGATCAAAGTTGACCCTTCTAGTGTAAGGGTGTTCATCTCCTTGCATCATGGGCAAATTGAATGCCAACCTTACACTTTCCGGACTAAAATCCAAGTATTTCGCCCGAACCATAGTAAGATAATTCTTTGGATCCGGGTTCACACTTTGATCATGGTTCTTGGTGATCCATGCATTGGCATAGAACTCTTGAACCATTAAGATTC
>NC_029778.3:8445757-8449013 GCF_000817695.3 Arachis duranensis
TGTTCTTCTAATAACTTCTGCCATCTCCCTCCACATTTCTTCCGCGCTTCCATTCCCATCCCATTTTGCCTCTTCTCCTACCCGTCTTAGGAAGCTTTTTTGTTCCTCACCTTTCATCTGCCACCACCTCGTCCTTGGGTTCTTCGTATGATGTCTTTTCCTCAACTTTTGCTCAACGCGAAAATCCATGACGAGCACCCTATGTTGTGTTGTCAAACTCTCTCCCGGGATAATTTTACAGTTAATGCAAAATTTCCGGTCGACTCTCCTCAACAAGAAGAAGTCGATTTGAGAGCTTGTCATGCCACTCTTATATGTTATAAGATGTTCGTCTCTCTTTTTAAAACATGTATTTGCGATGAGAAGATCAAAAGTTGAGGAAAAGTCCAAAATAGTTTTACCCTCGGCATTGATCACCCCGAAACCATGGCCTCCGTGAATACTCCCATATCCAGTCACTTCTCTCCCAACATGGCCATTTAAATCTCCTCCTAAGAAAATCTTATCTCCAAAGATATGCCTTGAACTAAACTCTCTAGATCCTCCCAAAACCTTATCTTGTGTTGTTCGTCCGAACCCACTTGCGGTGCATAGGCGCTAATCACATGGAAAGTACATCCCTCCACCACATGTTTGATAGAGATGATCCGATCTCCCACCCTCTTGACATCCACTACGTCCTTCTTCCACTGCTTATCCACAATTATTCCAACCCCATTCCTATTCTTCACCTTTCCTGTATACCAAAATTTGAAACCAGAAGTATCCAACTCCCTAACTTTTGCGCCAACCCATTTCGTTTCTTGTAGGCACATAATGTTAATCTTCCTCCTTGTCATGGTATCCACCACCTCCATGGACTTTCCTGTTAGAGTGCCTATGTTCCATGTCCCAAATCTCAACCTTTTGTCGTTTCGACCTTTACCTTTTCCTTTGTGAACTAGCTTATTTACCCTCGTCCGTTCACGAAAACGCAAGAACCCTTGCTCATTTAACACTACATCCGGGCACCGATGCAGTGGCTCTTGCTTTGACACCGTACTCGAGCCATACGGCGCGTTACTTCTGGGTAACGACCTAGCTTTAGCGCAATAATGTCTTTGATTCATGTCATGGGGGGTTCGGCTATATTTTTACGTTGGTTGCCGAAGACCTAACACAACCCTCCTCCTTTATCCGGGCTTGGGACCGGCTATGTACCGCAAGTGTAACATAGGTGGAGTTATCATTTGTTCTTGAGATGACTTTGTTTTATATTTTTGAACATATTTCTTTTTTTTTATGGAGTCATCAACTTGTTTATTTGGTTCTATTCCTAAAAAGCTTTGTATTCCTTTTTATTTGTGTGATAAAAATGTCTTTAAACAAATTTTGAAGTTATAAAATGCTTTGTGAAATTTTTTATGCTAACTGCGAGTATATCTAATGTAAGAATTTTATCTAGACCAATCAGTAGCCATGTTTACAAGGGCTAATTAAATTCTTTCTTTGTAGCCACACCAGCATCTCAAAACCAGAGAATGATTTCATGAGGAAGATGTAAGTGAAATAAATTTGTTGAGTATATTTTGTTACTTATAATATTGTATAGCAACTCATTAGCCTTCTTTTTTGTAATTTTCAAAAAGGAATATTTAGATTCCTCAATAGATTTTGATTCAACAGTGCAATGTTAAACTCCTTAGGTCTTCTTAAGTTAGAAAGAAAAAGTTTGTATTATGTCTTTTTTAGCTCTTAGGTCTCCTTCATTGGTTTCATGTACACTATTTTTTTTCAGCACTATGAAAAATTCTTAACGTGTCAATTTAAACACAGGTTTTCACAGATTGCTTATTCTTATGGTTCATTGAAGCTTTTTAATTTCTCATTATGGAAGAAGTTTTTTTCTTTGGAGTAAATATTTACGTTAGTCTTTTAATTTTTATAAACTAAATTGTTGTCTAAAATTTTTATTGTTGTTTAAAAATTAAAATTAGTCTCCGGTTTATTTTTGTTTTATAGAAAATTTAACAGTCTAAATTAACAGAGGTCAAACAAAATAAATACGTAAAATAAATTAGAAATTAACTTGATTCAGAAATAAATATTTGATAGATAATTTGATCATAAACCTTAAAATTTGAGGAAGTAGTTTAAAATTTTGAAGTTTAAACTACTACTATTTATTTGTTACATGTGTATTTCTTCGATTTAAGTTCCTCAACTTAACACAAGTTTTTGTTTGTCTGAGTTTGATTTTGATTGGTATAATCTGTTTTTTCTATATTATATTATTATATATCTTTTGTGACCAATATTAATGTATTCATTCTACATTTGAGTCAGCATAACATTTGATATAATAAACTTAAGAGAACTTAAGTGACCAAACCAGAGGTCATCCTGTAGAGGTCACATTATTGAATCATGCATCAACAATTATTGAATTGAATTGAATTTTCAAAGGAGTCTACATTCTATCTACTAGTATATATGTGATGGATATGTTGCAGTGTCTCATATTAAAATAAACAGAGACTAAAAAACTCAAATAAAATTGTTCAACAAATAAACAGATAAACTATGAAATTGTCACAAACAAAATTGTTCAACAAAATAACAAATAAACTATGGGCATGATTCATTGAGTTCGATGAGTTGAAACCAATACTCACTAGCATTGTTTATAATTGTCTCTCTCAATTTATTAGTGAATCCCAAAATTAAATTTATGGTAGTTATGATTAACACCTGATCTTCAGAAATCTAAAAAGCAACAAACAAAAAGGAAAAACCATTCAATAATGCTATACCAATGAAACTAATCTTTAGATGTTTGAATAGTGAAATTGCCAAACTAAAATCAAATTCAGATCCATATTTGTCTCATCATTCTTAAATTATCCCAACAACTTCAATAACTATATTTCTAACCCCAATTGCCAATTCAATCACAGTAGACAACCACCACAATGGAAGAAATAGATACATGTATGCTAAAGTATATCACCTCCAATGCAGCACCTTTGTCCTTACTTTCATGATGTTGCGTTGTTTTTTAAACATTCATATCTAAGTGAAAAGAATCATTTATAGTAAAATAAACATCCTGTATAGAATGTATGCAAAATCAAGCAAATTAAGTAAAATATTAATACTATATTCAAATAAACATTCACTTTAGAATGAAAAGAACCATGAGTATACATAGTTAAATGAACATTTTATTTAGTTGATAAGAAATAAGTAACGAGACAACAGCTGCAAGGGCATCAGA
>NC_029778.3:8449095-8449371 GCF_000817695.3 Arachis duranensis
AAAAAGATTTAAAATTAGATAAAAATTAAGGTGCACTCGAATTCATGTGAAGTTGATAGTTGAGAGTTGTTAGATGAAAATTTAGTTAAATTAGTCAAATCATCTAACCGCTCTCAGTAATCAACTTTACGTGAAATCGACTGCATCTGAGTTTTCACCTTAAAATTATTATTAAACCTTATTAATTCAAAATTTAATTTTTAAAATTAAAATTAATTTTTTTAATATATTGTTTAGGGTGTTAAAAAAATGTTGTTCTCGTATACTTTTTCAAGG
>NC_029778.3:8449533-8470533 GCF_000817695.3 Arachis duranensis
AATTTTTTTAGCACCGTATTCAGTATTCAGATATAAATGCACGTGATTAAGGGTATCATCATCAGGTGATTTTTCCGTAGAATTCGCAATCTAACATGCCATCTTGAGCGTAGCAAATACTACTTAGAACTCTGAACTTTCAAAATTTTTAATTAGTAAATTAAACATAGCTTTTAATGCGTCTTGTTAGGAAAAGAATAAGTAATCGGATAAAAAGTTATGAATATTGTCATTTTTATTTTGATGATATTATGCTTTCTTTTTATAGATTTATGTGAATATATAATATAAAAAACTGTGTAATATATATAGAGGCATTATCAAGAAGAGGAGTGATAATATCTTTTTCTTAAAGAAAATTATAAAAACAATTTTATCATTTCCATTTTTTTATGAGTTTAAATTTTGAGATAAATAATTTTATGATATAATATTAATTTTTTTATAATAAATATAAATTATTGTTAATTTAAAAAAATTAAGGATAAAATAAAGCAAAAGAAGAAAAATACCCATGTAAAATTCATTGTATTAATAGACGTATTAAATATATAATTATTTATGTATTCTAATGTGTATCTTTTAGTTAATGCGTATTTTTGTTTTTAAAATAATAATATAAAATTTTATTTGAAAAGGATATACCATAAAATTAATAATTCCAAAAGTTTAAGCTGCTAATTAAGTAAAGTATATAAATATAAATTATTATATGCCTAACACGTTTTTACATAATAAACTTTTTTTATTTGAATCTAAATTTTAGATAAATCTTTTTTATCTTTGTATTTGTCTTGCTAAAATTCTTTCTTTTTTTAAATAAAACTTACATTTTAGATTTTTTTTTAGTCATAAAAACTCTTATATTCCATCATATAAAATTATTATCCAAAAATTTAGACTATCAAGTAAAAATATATAAATAATTACATCTTTAATAATAATTCAATTAAAAAAATAAAAATATATGTATGTTCAGTAGAAGTAGAAAAAGGTTAGATAACTGTGTTTAGGTCTGAATAAGTCGAAGTCCAAATTATTTTAAAATTTTAAAATCTTTATTAATAATAGATCAAGTCTAAATTTACCAAATATTTTGTTTGACCTGTGAGGCGTTAATAGAGTAATTAAACTTTTAATTTTTTTGGCACACATGATGCTTTATTCTAACCTGTTGAAAATAAGGTTTAATTACTCTATCAATCCCTATAATTTTATTGAATTTTCAATTACGTCCCATATTTTTTTTTTTTATTAAATCTCTACACTATATTAGATTTTATAATTAAGTCTCTATTGTGAAAAAAACGCTGGAATTAACGGAATATTAAAACATAACGAATATTCTGTTAATTTCAATGTTTTTGTTATAGTAGAGACTTAGTTACAAAATCTGATATAGTATAAAGACTTAATTAGAAAAAAAAGTATAGAAATCGAATTAAAAATTTAGTAAAACTATAAAACTCGATAGAATAATTAAACATAAAAATATTACAGTAAGGATTTTAATTTATATTTTTTATAATATTGAAATACTTTTATTCACTAAATTATTGATGACTTTAATTATATATATCTTTTATTTTTTATTATCTTTAATTTTATTTGATTATTTATTTATTTGTTTATTATTTTTTAATTTTAAAAATTATCACATCGTTTAATAAATTTCAAGTTATATCAAACTAGACTTCACAACATACCAATGCAAATTTAATATTTATAAAATATATAACAAATTACATATCAAACTCAGACTAATAGATATTTTATTATAAATTTGACTTATTAACGATATAGTCAAGCCTGATTTTTCAAGTTTTAATTCAAATGTTATATCAGTAAAAAATAAAAATCTACCGTAGAAGTAAATAAAAAGTGAATTTTTTTATGAATTTTAAAGCAATAAAAGTCCTGCTTAGAGGGACTCTCTTTCTTTTAAAAAAATGATATTTTATTAATAAAATTAATATTTTATATACATAATATATATATGAGCTGACCCTTAGATATATTATACTTTACATATATAATTAATTATTATAATTATTAATAAATTAATATGATTTAATTATTTTATGATTTATATTATAATATTTAGTTAGCCGTTGCAAAACTAGTTATTGCAAAATTAGCTGTTGCAAAATTAGCCATTAGAAACTAGCCATTACTATGTTACCGTTATTATTAATAAATTAATATTTTGTTACTTTATATATACCACTTAGATACACTTCTATTCTCACACTTTCTACTACTCTTCTTCATCTTCTTTCAAGTTTACGAAATCAAAGTTCTGTTAATATTATTTTTGTTCGGAAAAATGAATCCAAACCAACTCAACTCTTTCTTCAATTACTTACAAAACTTTTTTCAAATTCCAAATACCCAACAATCTCAAACCTCAAACTCTCAGGTCCCAAATCAAAACTTCACACTACGGAATACATTTCAAAATCCAAATCTACAAAATCTTTCTAATTTTAATTTTCAAACTCCTTATAGTAATCAATTTCCTATATTCTAACCGCAAAATCAAAATTCACAAACACCACATTTTCCATTTTCATCCATATTTAACCCTTTTATTGAAAATGTTACTCCAACTTCTTTACTGTTTCCAACTCAATTCAGTGCATCAAGACATAATTCATTTGGTGTTGGTGGCTCTTCTAACCCATCCTCTCAAACTCCTATACAATCTAGTCCAAATTCGCAATATTCAGATTTTACCAACCCTCGTGAATTAGATGCTATCGACCTCAATGACGATGATATTGAAGATCGGAGGCAAGATAGTATTCAACACTGGCATTGGGAAGAGGATGAGATGTTGATCAGTGCATGGCAAGATTGTAGATGCTCTCTCAAACGTCTATCCGTATTTCTAATAGAGGGTTGATGCAACTAGAAGAAGAGGCTTGTCGCCACTCCAAAAATGTACCGTTGCGATACGGATGTTAGCATATGGCGTAGCGGCTGATGCTGTTAATGATTATGTGCGCATAGGCGAGAGCACTACAATTGAATGCTTGAAAAAATTTGTTGAAGGTGTCATTTCGGTGTTCGAGGATGAATACTTGTGAAAACCCAATCCAAATGACGTACGACGCCTGCTACAAATGGCAGAGGGTCGTGGCTTCTCTGGCATGTTGGGTAGCATTAACTGCATGCATTGGTAATGGAAACATTGTCCAAAGGCGTGGAAAGGTATGTAAATGAGTGGTTATCGTGGGGTTACAACCATAGTACTTGAGGTTGTAGCATCTTCAGACCTTTGGATATGGCATGCGTTCTTTGGAGTTTCTGGTTCAAATAACGATATCAACGTGTTAGATCGTTCTCCAGTGTTCGATGATATTCTAAATGACCGTGCTCTAGAGGTAAATTATACTATTAATGATAATAATTATACTATGGGATACTATTTAGCATATGGTATTTATCCTGAATGGGCCACATTTGTCAAATCAATCTCAAAGCCACAAGGAGAGAAACGCAAGTTATTTGCACAATATCAAGAAGGATAAAGAAAAGACGTGGAGCGAGCATTCGGAGTGTTGCAAGCACGCTTTACAATTATACATGGTCCAGCTCGCTTTTGGAAAAAGAAGAAGCTTGCCAACATAATGAGAGCTTGTATTATATTGCATATTATGATTGTTGAGGATGAAAGAAACACTTATGTAGGAAATTTTGCTCAAGGCTTAGAGTATGATGATGTTGAAAATGGCTTATCACAACCTCAGCTGGAAGAAGAAGATTTTGCACCATACCATCAATTTCTCCAAAGAAATGCTCAACTTCGAAATAGGCAGTAGCATAGACAATTAAAAGAGGACTTGATTGAACACATATGACAATTTCACAATGCTTGTCATCAACTATAAAGTTTAATTATGTTTTTTTTTGTATTAAGTAATTTTATAAATTAGTATAATCCCGAATTATATATTGTGTATTATTGTTATATATGAATTTATTTAATATTAATATCTTTTAATAGTGAATTATTTTTAAATTTATAAATTTAAATTATATTATTAAAAAATTAATTACATTAATTTTAAATATTTTAATTAATTAATTAAGTGGGACCACAAGGGACTAAAGTTAATTCCTTCTAATGGAGAAGAGAGAGATATTTTGAGTTTTTATTTACTATTTATGATGCAAAAGTTGAGGTGGAGTTACTTTTTATAATAGGTGCGTCATAAGTAGAAACTGAGATGTTTATTGATTCATATATATTAAGTGGTTTGTCAAAATTATTTATATATTTCTGTCTAATAATTTGACTTGTAGGAATAAATATATAGTTGTATGATATAACTAATATATATTAAAATTTTTATAGTGTAGTTTATTTTTTTTTAAAAAATCATTATAAAATAAATAAAAAATTATATAAAAATATTAAAATTATAACTATTTATATATCTTTTATTATCTGCTAAATCTTTTAGATAAATACTTTCATCACATTTATTATATATATTATTACATTGTCTGAAATTACACTTCATGCTATAAAAGGTGATATGGGGTATGGGTTGATTATATCAAATTATCAAATCCAAGAACTTAACCTACGCATGCATGTACGTATGGTACAAAGGATATCAAATGAAATTAATTAACAATATCAACACACATAATAAGAAAAGATGGGACTTTTCGTTTTCATCCTGATCATCATAGAGCTCGTCATTTCATATATGACCATTAATTTATACCGGTCTGTGTCTCTATTCGGAGTAGGCCAATGTATTTATTCATTGTTTCTTCCTTCAATTTAATGTGTATGAATTGTTAGCATCAAAATCAAAATGCATTCTAAAGTTGGATAGGAGGATCGGAGCAGGTCATGAATGGATAATGCTGCAAATCATTTCAACTACCAAACACATAATCGATTAGATATAGTTTATTTAATTTATTACTACTTTATTATTTGGTACAAAAGCTACTACTTTCCCTATTTGACAATAAGTCTTTAATTTGGTTCTTTAAGATTCTAAAATATTCATATTATTTATAATTTTTAGGTAGTACTAATTTTTTGTATACATAATAATGACGATGTAACTTTTAGGAAAGCAAATAAATATAATATTAATTAAAATTTATCTTTTATAGGCACGAAACACTAAGACAAACTGTTTGTTGGGCATTATTATCTTAATAAAAAAAGATATTTTTTAATAAAAAAGAATTTTTTTATTTTTTAGTGTGTTTGTCAAATTTCTAGTAATAAAAATAAAAACACTAGAAAATTTAAAAAAAAAACATCTTTTTTGAGAAGTTATAATTTACATCTTTTTTGAAAGGGTGAAATATTAAATTGTCCCTTATGTTTGGGCATAATTCTGTTTTAATCCTTAATGTTTAAAGTGTCCTATTTGAATCCAAAAAAGTTTCATTTAGCATCAATTTAGTCCCACAGTGAGGTCAAAGTTAAATAATTAACGAAATATCATATATAACAACAGTACAAGAATAAAATCAATAATCTAGAGAACAAGTACAAGTTTCAGAGGCATAAAATCAACCGTTGATGCATCAATACATTTATTTATTATTTTTCTTATAATATAAATAAAACATTTTCTATAAAAATAAAGAGAATGATAAATAAATGTATTGATGCATCAATGGTTGATTTTGTGCCTCTGGAGCAGGTACTTGTTCTCCAGATTATCGATTTTGTCTTCTACGGTTGTTATGTAGCACATTCCGTTAATTATTTAACTTTAACCCCACTATGGGACTAAATTGATGCTAAATGAAATTTTTTTTGGATTCAAATAGAACACTTTAAACCTTAAAAACCAAAACAGAATTACGTCTAAACATAGGGGACCAATTTAATACTTTACCCTTTTTTAAAAGATCTTTTTCTTTAAAAAAAATGTTTTTCATATATTAAATAAATAAAAACATGCTTTTATGTTATTATATCCAAACATAATTGATAGATAAAAAGATCTTTTACATGAGATACCCAAATATAAAATTACTTTTATTTTTCTATAAGATCTTTTTAAAAAAAGGAAGAAGGGACAAAAGTACACCTGAAAGTTCATATGCTGGACAGTAATACACTTGAATCGTTTAATGAATCACGCGTACACAGTAATTATATACTCCGGCAGACAGAATCACCATTCCGGCCATCAGCGTGTGGCGTGGTTAGTGAGAGTGGACATGTGGCTCTATTTTATCCTTGCTGGCACGTTAAGAGTTAGTGAGCTGGCCATTTAGTGCCAAATCAGATAAAATATTTTATTTTAATGTTTAATTAGGCAAAATTAACCATGAAACCCTAGCACCTTTGTTCTCTTTTATCTTCAAAAGAAAGAAGCTCTGTGTTGAAATCCTAACACCTTAACCAATAACTAAGAACATGGCCTCAGTGAAGGAAAAATCAAGCTCTTTATCCCTAAATTGTGGCAGCGCTGTTGGTGGCAGGTCTTCGTTGTTGAGGAACAAGAAGAAGAAGAAGAAGTTTGAGTACAACAACGGTAAGTGTTTGCACGAATTTGAAGCTGCGGTACTCAAGTCTGAAACACAATGGAATCCAGACAGATTATTTCTGCGATGTCCTCTGTGGGAGGTAGGTTTCGAAATTGCCTTTCTTCTTGTTACTGGCGTTATCCGTTTGTTTTGTTTTTCACCCCTCATTGTATTGTTGTGTCTAATCTTCAGAGTGCTGAACATCGTTGTGAGTATTTTGTTTGGCTGGATGAAGTAGAAGGAAAAACAAGAAACGTGTGGACAGAGGTTGTATCTGAAGAAAGGCCATTGACACAATCATACAAGAAGATGAATGAATTTATAAAGTGTTCCAGCAAGTTGGAAGAAGATGTGCAACTGTTACAGAAGACAGTTGATATGATTAGGGGTGAAATAACTTGTATTAAGAATATGGTTATGGGTGTTTGTTTAGGGTTGGGTTTTTGGGCATTGTTGATTTTGATGATATATTCTCAGAAGTGAGGATCCTGTATAATAACTTTCAAACATTCAAAATTGCATTGAATAAATGGAAGAAAAAAAAGGTCTCCTTTTTTGTGAATCACATTTTGTAAGTGGTGTAACATCAACCATTGACATAAGAGAAAAATATAAACCTGTGAGAATTAGGTTGAAAACAAGCAATTCATAACCAAGCTAACTCATACAATATCCAACAATATCTTGTAAAATCAGAAGTCTTTGCTTCATTGTAATCACAAAATAGGCAGAGTAGTTACCATAATCATCGAGTTTTCATACAAGCCAGAAATACCTGATTAATAAGCAAAGTCACAATGTATATGTATATAACATAACATACCACATACTATTAGATTACAAAAAAAGGTCCCAAAGTTTATGCTGATAAACAAAACAGCCTTCCCCACGAAAAACAAAACATGCACATCAGTCTTTAATAAAGATTCTACGTCTCTGTTGCACCCCTTGCATGGTCTCACCTTCACTTGGGCCAAGTTGATCAGTTGTTGCAGCTGGGCCATTGCTTCTTCCAGGAACTCCTCTTGACACTAGCTTTGATGGTCTTGGGCCCGGATTTGGTTGGTGCCTCAGAGTTGGAGTTGGCATAAATTGTTCAAACCTCTGCCTCATTGCTAGGCTTGCAGCATTCATGGTTTCAGTGGAGACCATTGGTTTAGACTTGGGTCTTGGAGCAATAGCAGTATCATTAGGGTTCTTTTGTTGGGGTGGTGGTGGCTGTGCAGGATTATTGGTAGCAGCAGCAGCTTCCTCTGCCTCCATAGCTGCAACCTCATCATTCATATCAGCATGCTTTTTTTCACAACCCCTACTATTGTGGCCACTCTACAACAAATAAACATGAGAAAATGTAAATATAACAATATCAGTGATCTCTAGAACCAACTCATAAAATATGATATTCATACCTCTTCACGGTATTTACAAATGATTGTTCCATATCTCCTTTTAAGCTTATGTGGGTTGGAATTTGGTTGTGTCTCATTTTTCTCCTTTCTTCTCTTTTTTTGTTGGTCTTCCAATGGGTGTCTTATAGTGAGGGGGCAGTGGAGGATAGCCTTAAGCTTTATCCCAAAATTCTTTTCTTGGAACGGGGTTGATGTTATGTTGGTATGCTGAGTTATATGCAGCCATTCCCAGCCAGTTATGGATCTGGTCTTCTAGCCTACGACCCCTCAGAGCAAGTGTTGCACAAGCGTGTCTGCAAGGCAAGCCTGTAAGCTGCCAAAATCGATAGGTGCACTTCTGATTTTCCAAGTCAACAGTAACCACCACTGTATACTGTAACCCTTTTAGAATTTCTCTCCAACCTCCCCCCATGATGATACACAAGTGTGATGTGAGTTGACATCTATGAAGAAAAACAAAACCCTCATAACCACAACTAAACCCAGAAAACCCTAACTTTTTTTGGACAGCCACAAACTAGTTACTAAACAAACATCAAATAGCATGTTCGATCATAATAGGTACAATGAAAAGTTCAAAAGATGTTACCTTTAGATCGTCCCTGCCTCCAATGTGTGATCGTCGCTGTGGTCGTGTGAGTTGACTTCTTCGAGTACTCCTCCAATGATGAACTGACTCACCACTTCAGAGCAAGGTCATTGCTTCTCTGCTAGGGCACTCTAATTTTCTCAACGTGCAAACTATGTTACCACCAACAAAACCTTGAAGTTCATAAAAGAGAACGAAGCGTTTCATGGTTAATTTTGCCTAATTAAACATTAAAATAAAATATTTTATCTGAGTTGGCACTAAATAGCCAGCTCACTAACTCTTAACGTGCCAGCAAGGATAAAATAGAGCCACCTATCCACTCTCACTAACCACGCCACACGCTGATGGCCGGAATGGTAATTCTGTCCGCCGGAGTGTATAATTACTATGTACACGTGACTCATTAAACGATTCAAGTGTATTAATGTCCAGCGTATAAACTTTCAGGTGTACTTTTGTCCCTTCTTCCTAAAAAAAATAACTCAAAAAAAATATTTTGTTAGAAGTTCACCCCAACAAACCTAAAAATATTGAGACACAAAATTAGTTGTATATGTTACGTTCAGGTTCATTATTCTCTCAATTCTATTTTTCATCTCTCTTGCTCTGTTCATCACAATTCAATATTGATTCTAGATTACTGAAAGGTATCAAACTCAAACAGTTAGAAGCAGACAAATAATTGAGAAGGTGAGGAATTGAGAAAGAAAGCAAAAGAAAAAGGGGAGAATAGAGAAGAGATATTCTATTCTTGAGCTAAACTCTTAATGTCAGAAAATATATGAAATGAATAACTGATTGCTATATTAGTTACAATGTAATCTATATTTAGACTCTTTACAAGTGACAGCATAATAGAACAACTGAACTCTAACTAACTCTAACTGAACAACTAGCTACTAACTAACTCCTTTCTAACCGCATAACTAAATTTGTTCTCTCTCTATCATGATCCCTACTTACTGAACTTCTTTCTTAATCAAACTACTTCCTACTCAACATTCTCTCATGCTCCTTGCTCTAATGCTCTCTGACCCTTCTAGCTTCTTCTCTACTCCCTCTCTGCTGAGTCTTTCATTGTTCTTACCATTGGACTTCTTTAGGTCTTCTACATTTAACTTGCTTCGAAACTCTCAAAAATTTTTGGTTGGCAAAGCTTTAGTTAAGACATCAGCAACTTGTACTAAAAAATGCAAATATATTTTAAAGAGCTTAGATTTTGAATGTAAAATTGGGTTAACTTTCAAGAGAATTGTACTGAAATTATCACAATACAGAAGTGCAATCTTCAATTCAGCCATCAAAGTTTCTATTTTTGTAAAAATAAAATCTTCAAGCAATTATGCATTAAATATTTATATTAGCTACATATACATATGAATTGAGTTTTAATTTGGTCTCTGAAATTATACTCAAATTTTAAAGTGGTCTTTAAATTTTAAAGTTATTCAATTTGGTCTCCAAAATTGTTTTATGGGACTCAATTTGGTTCTTGGACCACTTTTCGTCAATGAGAAGTGATAAAAAAAACTAATGTGGACACACTTATCACATTACCACATTTTTTTGTCAATTTAATCTTTAAATTCTTTTTAAAAAATTCTAATCCTCAAATTAGTTGCACCATTTCCAACTGTTCTTCTCCTCTCTGTTTAGTATTGCAGGTTATGTTGAATATTTTAAGAATTTTAAAGAAAAGATTGGCATCAAGATGACATGTTCTCAAGAAACTAAACCATTGGGAAGTGCAGGCCCTTTGCTCTTGATAGGGATAAGCTGATAGATGAATGGATGTGGTGAGATGATTGTATTACACAAATCCCATGTTGAAGAGGCTTCCATAATAGTAACAAAGGTACCAATATTTATCTCCCGAAAAAAATAACAATGAAAGAAAAAGCTAAATATGAGACCAACAATAGGAAACCAAAATGGTATTAGTCAAAAATCAGCCAAATACCTATGGGTGAATCTAAAATCTCTACGAGTTAATATATATGGATGTTTCTTCTGCTAAATATCAGAATGTTTCTTTTTCAGACTAAATGGATGTTCTTTTATATATTTTTCGAATTTTTTTGTATTACAAACGTAAATGTCTCTATTTCTTTAAGAATCTCATAATTTTTTTTAAATTTTATAAATATTTAATTATTTTTGCTAAAATATAACAGGCACTACAACATTTTCAGGTTGAGGCAACATTTAAAAAGTGTTGCTTAAAAGCTGATAAAAAGTTGCTTTTGATCTATGGCAACACTTTTGGACCTAAGGCAATGTTTTTGGGAAACGTATATGCAGCCGTTGCCTTAGATCAAGGCAACACTTTTTTGCTTCAAAAGCAACGCTTTTGATGGCAACACCTGGTAAGTGTTGCCTTTGGTTGAAAACAACAACACTTCAGATGTGTGTTTGAGACAACACTTTTGCAGTATTGTCTTTTCTCTCATATTTTGACCACTACTAAAAAGTGTTGCCTATTTATCATAAAATGCAACCGTTTTACGTGTTGCTTATAAGTTTAAATTTGCAATCCTTTAAAGTGTTGCCTATTAGTTTTGAATATGCAACCTTTAAAAGCATTGCCTTTTCTTTTGGATATGCAACCTATACAAGTGTTGCCTTTTCTTTTAGATATGTAACCATACAAATATTGTCTAATATTCAGAATATGCAACTAATAGAAGGGTTGCCTTTTTGACAAAAATAAAAGTTACTTTTGTAATAAAAATACAAAAAGTAATAAAATTTTTCGTTCATACATGTGTAATTATTTTAATTAATAAATAAGTTTGGACACAACAGAAAAAATTTATAAAAAAGACAAAATAACTAATAATAACATTCTAATTAAAATAGATATTAAAATAGATATTAAAAGGTTCAATTAGTATCTCAAATACATATTTATCAAGTAGCTGTTCCTCTTAGAGCTGCAAACATTAATAATTAAGATCAGGTTCTTAGTTCACACTACTTTGTCCTATGAGGAGCTAATTGACAATGCAACTATACACTTGTTGATTCTTGACAGTGTCATCAAGGAGTGCTACCTGTTACAGTTGCAGTGGTAAGAGTAGTGATATCATCATGAGAGCGGACATTGATAGCTGAGCTAACCACAAAAGCTAAGTGATCTCTCTAAGCCCCCATTGCCTCAGCAGCCTCAACAAACTGCGTGACCACCAATGTGGCTGCAGAGGCCATAGCCATGTCAATCTTGGCCATTCTCTCATCCTTGCTTGGTGCAGATGAAGCAGCCATTGCAGCTGCAATGGCTGCCACGGCAGAAGCCACTGCAGCCACTGAGATGGTAGCATGCAGCTGAGCATTGTGATTTCTTGTTTCTTCTTTCTTTTTCTCCCTTCTGTCTCCCTGGCCATGCTAGTAAGTCAGTGCAAATATCTAGCATAACATCTGCAAATTCAAGATTAAAAAGAATTTAGTTAATATATTACTATATCAAGGATCATAAGTAGAAAGCTTTGGTTCCAAAGCATATGGTCGAATAATACAAACATATAAGAAGGGAAGGCAAAAGACAACGTATCCACTTATTACCTCAGCTACAACCACAAGTAACCTGCACATATATCAATGAAGCTTAGTTTTTAATATTGAGATGCATAAAATCTCTTCACCATAACAAAATTATCTTAAAGCTATACTGTTACATTAAAAAATCAAATCACTAATGATCTGACACTTGAGAATCACACCCATCGCCTCTCTGTGAATCAAATTCTACCTTTGCAGCTTAGTCTTGTTCATATTGAGATGATAAAGATGTTTTCATGATCCTAATAACACCAAAAACTATCTTTATGCCTAAGATCAGAATTTCAAAACAGTCGCACAATCACAAAATATAAAGGGGAAAGTAAAAACCTTGGTGCTGGATGGAAACAAACAGTGAACATTGTATTAGTTGTTCTCTCGTCAAACCAATCTTTTCTTCTGTGAAGTTCACATATCGTCACAAGCGCTTTCTTAATTCATGATTTATCCTCTTCCTTTTGAACACAGACAAAGAACAAACACACACATAAACATTCATTCAAATTGTTCAATAAGCACAGCCATCTGAGGACATCACACAGCCAACATAACCAAAAGGTTCATCTCAAATTAAATGAGTCCTATAGCATTAAAAATAAGACACTTTCAAAGCATGGTTCTTCGCTTTTTTCTTATGCTTCTATTTCATGCACTTAATACTGTGAATTATGTGAGCTGCTAAAATAATAGATACTGGCCAGAACTATAGTTGGGGACTAATTGGAGTGTACTTGAGTACAAATGACCAGATGGGACAGCGACAGTTTGCTGATTTGCATACAGTCATACAACAATTTCAGGACAATGTGGTTGTTTTGGGAGACTTTACTGCCATCTCAATCTTTTATAATTTTTTGTGATTGTGATTTAATGTGTTCCTTAGCATTGTTATTTTCAGTAATCATTTTATTTTAATCATTTGTGTGTATTGCTTCATTTATACAACTTAGTTGCTGGTAACCTTGTGAACAGTTAAACTTACTTGGCCGTAAGAAAATTTGCTCACATAGTACTTGTATTTTTAGACACTCATGTTGCCATGGAAGTCAGCTGCAGCCTCTACTGTTGCCTCCAACCCCATTTGATTACTCAATCTGTGAAATTCATCAAAAGAAAATATATTAGTGATCATTACAATCTTCTTAAACATAAAGAAGATGCAATTCAGTGGTAAAGAAAAATAAAATAAAATAAAATTAAGTAAAGAAGATGAGAATCATACTTTGGAGACAACGAAAATGGAA
Source organism: Arachis duranensis (assembly GCF_000817695.3). Lineage (NCBI taxonomy): Eukaryota > Viridiplantae > Streptophyta > Magnoliopsida > Fabales > Fabaceae > Arachis > Arachis duranensis. Next base: position 8,462,856 of record NC_029778.3, read on the forward strand.
CTGACTCCCTACTGAAAGTGGGGTGAGGGTGAGGAATTGCAGCCAAGTTATAGCTACTGCTGATATAAACACGTTTGCTTTCTTTCAGTGCGGTTGAGATTGCAGTGTCAAGGATCTCATGAGCATCTTCCAGGTTATTAACCACAGCCTATTATCAAAATCAATAAGAAAACCTAGTTTAATTACACATTAAGCTCACATTTCAGCATCAAAGAATAATAATAATATTATAATAATAATAATAATACAACAGTTTTGACTACTAACATGAATTCAAGTATACTGAGAGTTGAAGAACTTATCAAAAAACTCTCTTGAACTTTGCTGAATCTATCAACCTCTTCCTCCTCCCTGAAGAAGTAAGTTCAATTAAGCAGAGAAAAAGAAAAAGTGAAGGTAATTTGAAGCATGGTGAAAAACCTAGCAGTAAATTGATTGAACTGGAAGCCTTCTCAGCCAACTCCAACACCTACAATAACTATGAATCTAATGTTAAGTTCCCTAAATTGATATTCCACCAACAATAATTAAATTTCAAGTTCTAAAATTGACATCATTTAGTGATTAAAGCACAGACCGGCGAATACACAATAACAATAAAACATTGCAGTGATTTAATAGGATCATAATTAATTAAACAGTAATTTCTCATCAAAGAAGAAAAATTTTCATTACCAAAATTTTTCATCAACTTCAGCCATAACAAAGCTGAGTAAAGCAAGGAGCCTATCTGTGATGGAAAGAGCACGAGCACCACGGGGGAGCAGAGCATATCAGCACCCAGCTAGGGGCCAAGCAAAACGTCACAAGTAGAATAAGGCGAGCAAATTGGAATCGAGCAGAGCAAAATTCAAAAGCTCAAAATACAGGGCGATGAACACGACGGTGATGCGAGCAGTGATGAGCACAAAGGAGCGCGAGCAGCAACAAGCACGACGGCGCGCGAGCAGAGACGAGCACGACGGCGACGCGAGCAGAGAGGAACACGACGGCGACGCGAGCAGAGAGGAACACAACTTCAGAAGCAACGATGAGGAAACGCAGGGCAGCGACGAACACGACGGCAATGCGAGCAGTGATGAGCACAACGGCGTGCGAGCAGCGATGAGCATGACGGCGACGTGAGCAGAGAGGAACACAACTTCACAAGCAACGATGAGAAAATCAAACAAACAAGGGTAAATCGCGCAGAAGGGTTTGAAATGGTTGGGGTTAGGGTTTCTAATTGAAAATAAGGCTTGGAACTTTGTTTTGAACTCAGTAGGATTTGAATCAATAAATAATATATAAATTATAAAGATGTATTTTGTGCTAAGTTAAAAGAAGAAAAAAAATTTGTTAAAATATTTGAAAGGAAGGTCAAAATTTTAGAGAAAAAATTTTAATTGGATTTTGGCAACATTTATAATTAGAAGCTTATTAAAAATGTAAGAACAACACTTATAAAGTGTAATATATAAGTATCACAAATGTTGTTTGTTTAATTTATAAAAGCAACACTTTTTAATTGTACTTTAATTAATCAAAAGGGAACATTTATGGTGTGTTGTTAAAAAAGTGTTGCAACAGCTTTATTTTTATGTAACAAATATTAAGTGTTGTTTTTAATTAGTTTAGACAACATTTTTTAACTGTTATTTGCGGTACATGTTGCAATAGTTAAAAACTGTTGTAGTGAGGATATTTTTTTTATTAAGCATTAGGATGCTTTTTTTGTATTAAATGAATGTTTTTTTTATATTTCTATAATTGTTCAAGGACTCATTTTGATTAAGATCAAGTGTGTAGTTTGCAGTCTCTTTAATCATCAAAATGGCACCTAATCTCCCAAAATGCAGAGAGCAACATCGTGATGATGCTGCTACCGTGCGACTACTGCGACTCCAAAACGGCAGTTATCTTTTGCCACGTCGACTCTGCCAAGCTCTGCATCTCATGTGACCAGCACGTGCACTCCGTCAATGCGCTCTCACTCAAGCACGTGCGCTCTCATATTTGCGATAATTGCCGCAACGAACCTGTCGCCGTGCGATGCGCCACCGACAATCTCGTCCTCTGAAACGTGTGCGACTCCAACGCACACAACAGTTCCTCCGTCGCCTCCTTCCTCCATGCCCGCCATCGCCTTCATGGCTTCTCAGGCTGTCCCCCGCCCTCGAAATCGCCGCCGTTTTAGGGATCGAGCTCAAGTTCAACTCCAACTACAACGGCGGTTCCGGTAACACATCTGGTTCACAAAAGGAAAGCAGTTTTTGTCGACAGTAGCGAATCCGACGAGCCAGATGTCGGTGATAGAAGAGAAGTGGGTTGTGGTGGGGAGGCGGAGAGGGCCTGACGATGAGAGAGAGGGAGTATGTGTGTGTGATTGTTGGAAGTGGGTAGGTTAATGTGAGAAAGAAGAAGAAAATTTTTATAGATTTTAATTAGGTTTACTTAATTAATTTTAAATTTTTTAAATTCAAAATTTTTTAAATTTTAATCCATATGAGACTATACATTCCTGGTGTAGCATGTAGTATTATTTTTCATGTGCTTGTGTGGGTTGATGAGCCATCAAAATACGGTGTGGAGAAGCCAAAGCTCTTTGTTGGTAACAAAATCAATGTTGGAATCTATCTATTGAACCGAATTGAACTGAGAAAGAGGTGTTTCCAAAGATTGCAGTAGAGAAAAAGCTATATGCAATAATTCTGTCTGGATTCAATCTGGATCACTAGATGAACATTGAACAACCAAAAGATTATATTATCGATCTGAGGCTCTACTTGCACTTACCGTGAAAAAAGTTTAAAAATTATTTTAAAGTTTGAATATAATTTAAGAATAAAATGACAAATAAATTTTTAAAGATTTATATTTTAGATAAATTAATTCTTAAAAATATATTAATAAAATTTTTTAAAATATCAAATATAGATAAATTAATTTATTATTCGAAGCATGAATTACTAAGAATTTATTCATTAGTGTGCTCTAATTTCAAAAGTCTAAATTGAAGCTAACTCAACTCCAATATGTGTACATTGACCCCCACTGCCCATACTAACAAATTTCTACGTTTTCATTTGTGGAAATGGAATCATGCATGGACCATGACATTGTCTTCATTTATTACAGTGTTACACGCGTAACCAAATTCCTTTTTTCCCCTCAACTGTTTTGGCCATCATTAATTAATTCATCAATGATTTATTTATAGACGAGCCACCACACTAAACCACATGTCAATTTCTGAATCAATGTCCCCACTCCATACACTTCCAAAATTAAATTGAGCAGCTAACCCTTCTATCCATCCCATTTCATACTTAATTGTTTATCAACTACTATATTTCAGGCATTAAATTTCTCCTTAATTAATGGGATCCATTCAAAACAATTCCGATTATTAAATGGGTTTAGTTTATCTGTGTTTTAAGAGCACAAGTTAAGGTTGTTCATAATAAAAAAATTTAAATATTTTATTTTAATAAATACATTGAGAATTTAATTTTTATATATTTTTTATAAAAAAATTTTAATTTATAACTTTGTCATATACTCTAAAAACACATATATATTAACTAAACTCTTATTAAATTAATCAAACATCTTCTTAACTTCTTGATTATTAATTATTAAACCTTCATCAGCTTGAATTAATGCGCATATGAAGAAAATAATTTCTTAGCAGTACTAATGAGTAATGAGTAATTAAGAATTAACTAATCAATATCTTAGAGATATTGAATTAAGAGGTATTTTTAATAAAATCTAAATATTAAATATATTACTGAACGCATTTATTAAATTGAACATTTATTTTATATCAAAAGTGTGACATATATATTAGAAATGATAATTAATTAGAGTTTAGCTAACATATGTCTTTAGAGCACACGATAAAGTTATAAATTAAAAAAATCTTTATAAAAAAGGATAAAATATCTAAATTTTCAATGCGTTTATTAAAGTAAAATATGTAAGACTTTCTATTACTAGCAACCTTAATTTGTGTTCTTAAGCCACAGGTTAACTAAACCCAATTAATTATAATATTGTTATATTAAAATTAAAAAAAAAAACTATTTTACATCCCTTGTTTGAAGGATCAAGAAAATAAAAGATATTATTTTTTACACTAAATTAATACTCTCCAATATAATTCCCATTATTATTAAATTGATCAAACAGACCCTTCCATTATTAAATCTAGGCATAAACCAATTGCCATGTGAAGAAACCAATTCTTTAATAAGAACTAATTAATTATAAAAATGTTAAGTCTACTATAATTATATTTAAATTTCTCTGTTTTTATTAAGAGAATCAATCAAGTACATGAAGCCATAAGACATTGCCCAAGGTCTTGTAGACAAGACATCAATTCAAACACATGAGAGCATAACCCCCCATAAGCCTTCTTTTTCTCCAAAGCCTCCATTTTCAGATCTTAGGCATAAAACATACAAAAAATCTTAGCTTCATCACTTTCCATATTCAACAATATACACTATTACACAAAATGGTGAGTGATGGTAATAGTGTTGAAAAGTCATTTAGAATAAAACAAGATGACAAGTTCTTTTCAAGGTTAATGTCAAAGGAAACTTCCATGGCTAATTCTTCTTCAAGAGTCTTCTATTATGGTGAATCTTCGGTTGCTGCTGTTCCTTTTGTATGGGAAGAACTACCTGGTACTCCAAAACACTCTTTGTCCGAAACATCATTGTTGCCACCTCTTACACCACCACCTTCTTATTATTCTAAGTCCAATCACAATAGAAGAAGAATAATAAGAAGAAATAGTAGTTTATCAAAATCACATAACATGTTCTCATGTATTTTCCCAATAAGGTTTGTGGAAAAGTCCAAGAAGAAGACACATATATTAACATCATCATCATCATCTTTGTCATCACCATCATCATCCCCATCATCATCATCATCATCATCTTCATCATCATCATGGTCATTAGTGTATCCTTCTACTTCTAATTCCTCATGTTCCATCAAAGATCAAGGAAGCCTCTCTTTCTCGGAGTACTCAAGATCTAACAATGATGAAGATGATGGTTCTTTCTCCAAACATAAGGGTTCAAAGGGATTTATTAGAGGCTGCTATCTTTTTCGGAGGAGCATTAATTGAAGAGTAATGATGATAATGCAATTTTAAGTCATGTGCCAAATGTAATGTTACATGTGAAGGTAATTATAAACTTCGTTTTAGAGATTATATAATCATATTGTCCACAAAGATTTACATGTAATAGATTGTGTGTGGCCTTGGAATGTGTCATTCATTATTGATTTCATATCTCATGATGATCAATCTTATAATTATATATGTAATGCTTTAGAATCCTTTTTTTGGGGGGAGACAAATCAAAAAAAGGAAGAAATTTTATGCAAGAATTCACGCAAAAAAAATAGATAAAAAATGTATTAAAAATATAATTATTTATGTGCCTCTTTCTATTAATATAAATTTTTGAAAAAAATAATATTATAACATAATATTAAAACTTAGAGTATATTTCTCCATGAGGGGAGTGTCAAGAGTATGTTAGTCATTATGATTATTATTTAGTTAACTATTGCACTCTAATTGTTGGTGCTTTTCCTGTTTAGTTGGATAATTCATAACCCTTATATTTGAGCCCATAGATATCTCTCGTTTTTGTACTGTAACTTGAATTTTACATACTTTAAAAAAGAAAATTTAGGAAGTCAATTTTTTTATTAAAATTTAATCAACATTTAATTATTAAAAGAAAAATGAATAATTTTACATCATTAGATATAATCTTATACCTTTAAAAATATCAATGATAATTAATTAATAGTTACAAATTACAAAATCTATTACTCTTAACACTCTCCATTCTTAAATATTAGTTATCTTTTTTTATTTTGTATATTCTCTCTTCTTTTATGTTTTTGTGGTTCTTCTTTGTTCTTAAGTTTTTGAGCAAGATTGCTCATACTGCTGCCTTGAGCTGTCGTCAAATAAACAATCACATTAAAATTAATTTTTTCATATGCAACATTCACATCGATTGTTATTAAAAATTGATTTAGTAAAAAAAGGAAAATTAGGACTTCAGGTCTGATAAAAATAATAAATAATTTATTCAACATATTTTATTTTAAGCATGGAAAGGACCAGTTGCATAAGTAGTGGTAGGCAAAGTTGGCTTTCCAACGAAGGATACAAATCCTAAATAATTTATAAAAAATTGCACAAGATTTTAACCGATAAAATAATATTTGTTGGAATGTTAAAAATATAATATAAATTCAGTTGATGAGTCTTGTTGGAATGTTAAAAATATAATATAAATTCAGTTGATGAGTCTCATGGCCTTTATTTTATGGTGAATGCTATCCTACCCTCTTTAAAATAACATGTAAGTTACTCTCTGATGTGTCATATTTTAATTGGGTGTTTATTTTAACCTGAGTTATCTTCTCCACTCTTTCATCGTCGTTGCGCCTCCAAGCATCGTCTCATTGGTGTTTCCTTTTCTATTTTCAAATCAATTACTCACAATAATTCAACCTATTTGCATTTATTCAATAAACTTTATAGGCATTGTTAAATTAAAACTGTTTAAAATTTAAACCCCCTAGCTCGATGTCGCAATCGTATTATTTAACTCAAAAATCTCCTTTATCCCCAATCGTGGCAGTAGCAGCGACAATTCCAACGTAACCGGGACAGAGGCAGCGGCACCAACTACGATCACAGCAACAATTTCAACATTTTCGACAGAACACAGCAATACTAAAACAAAGATATTGGCTACCGTAATTAGAAAAAGAATATAACAGAGAAACAATGCTAAACAAAACAAGAGTGAAAGCGTTACAGGGTTTTGACCGGGAGAATCGATGTCAGAATGAAAAGGATGGCGCAACAACTTGTCTTCTCTGGTGACAAGCTTCAACTGTGATAATTTCAGCAAACTCAACAGAGTCAAGAACATCAGAAGCAAGTGCAGGGTTGTTACAGAGCAAACGAGGTTCAGATGTGGTGATTATGATAGCTAGGCACGATTAACTCACCATGAATTCCGACGGCGACCAGGAATTCCAGCGACGGCAGAGGAAGGGCTCCTCCTCTGTTGCGTCACTTCCTCACACGCGTTGCTTCCTTCCTTTCTGCGGTAGCATCAACGGCGACCTCCTCTCCTTGTTTGGTTCCTCCCAACGACGGTGGCGGCTTCCATCAACGGCAGCGGCGGCAAGGCGCGGCGACGGTGGCAACGAAGACAAGCTCCTATTCCTCGCGTCGCGTCTGTCTCCCTCAACGCCTCTGCAAAGCAAATCTCTCTCTCCTCCGGCGCCTCAACGACAACGGTGACGGCAGTAAGGATCCAGCCGCGTCGTCCCATCCTCTCTTCCCCTCTTCTCCCTTCTCTGTTTTCCTCCTCTGAGTGTTGTGTGCGTGTGTTTAGAGATTTAGGGTAGTAAATTGAAAAATTTGGGATATTAGTGTTTTTATTAGAAATTTTTAGGACTAAGTTAAAATATACACGAGTAATATAATAATTTTATAAAATATTTGAGATAAAATAATAATTCAAAAATTAAATATAATATTATAAAAATTATTTTTAAAATGTATAAAATTTTATTTATTAATATATCAATGAGTTTAAATAATTATTTTTAATTTAAATTATAAAGTAAATAT
>NC_029778.3:8470671-8477921 GCF_000817695.3 Arachis duranensis
TTTTTTTAAATTAAATTATATAATATTTCTATTGCTGAATTTTAGTTTTAAATTATATGAAATAACCAATTATAAAAATTGCATAAGAATTGTAATTAACTCAACTCAAAATATTTAATAAAACTAATCTAATTATTCTTAATTGATCAATTTTTAAAAATAAAGAGTTCTTATTAATAAAATAAGTCATAATTTTTTCATAATAAAAATAACTTAAATTAGATTGTACAATTTTTTTTATTTTTTAATTACTAAAATTATACAAGATATTCCATTATATTAAATTACTTAAGAATATTAATTGGTTTAAAATGAAATTATCTCTGAATCTATTTAATTATTTCTAATAAAATAATTTCTAAAATTATAAAGTTTAAACTTAATAAGATAAAATCACAATTTATTCATTTTTAAATTTTCAAAAATGCGAGATGTTTAGGGATGAAAAAAGGCCAGACAGCCTGCCAGGGACCTATTATAAAATATGTACAGGCTCAGACTCTTATAAAAGCCTTATTATGTTAATAAGTCGGATTAACTAATTAGCCTTATAGACCTGTCAGGCCTGCCTGGACCTGTTAATACATAATTACATATATAAATAATTTTTTATTATTAAAAAAATTATAAGATATTTTAAATTTACTATATTTAATTATAAATAATTTTGTATATTTTACATACTTTAAAGTTTAATTTTTTTTATAAATATTAAATATCACATATTAAATATAAATATGTTTATTAAAAATATTTTTTTTAAATAATATTTTTATTTTTTTAAAAAAAATTATCAAGCCTTTTAACAGGCTTCAGGCCAGGCCAGGCTTAGTACTTTAAAAAAAACTATAGCAGGCTGCAAGCCAGGTTCAGGCCAATTGACTACATAATAGGCCAGGCCTGTTAAGAATAAAGCCTGGCCTGTTTCTACCCCTAAGGATGTATAGGGGTAGAAAAAGGCTAGGCGGCCTGCCAGAGGCCTGTAGCTTGGCCTGTGTTTGGCCTGGCCTGACCTGTTATAAAATAGGCACAGGCTCAAACTTTTATAAAAGCCTTATTATGTTAATAGGGCAGGCCCAAACTCACTAATTAGCCTTAGAGACCTATCAGGTCTACCTGGACCTGTTAATACATAATTACATATATAAATAATTTTTTTATTATTAAAAAATTATGAGATACTTTAAATTATTATATTTAATTATAAATAATTTTGTATATTTTACATATTTTAAAATTTAAATTTTTTATAAATATTAAATATCACATATTACATATAAATATATTTATTAAAAAATAATATTTTTATTTTTATAAAAAAAATTATCAGACCTTTTAACAGGCTTCAGGCCAGGTCAGACTGAATAACAAGTTAGGTTTAGTACTTTAAAAAAAATCTATAGCAGACTACAGGGCAAGTTCAGGCCAATTGACTACGTAACAGGCCAGGAAACCAAAATAATAGCCCTTATCATAAAAACAGAGATAGAGGATAGAAATAGTTACCTTTTATTATTCATGGTGAGGGTTGAGCGTCGATTGAGGGATAGACAGTGACGATTGAAAACTGATGCACTTTCAAACAGAATTTACAAATGATGTTATTTTCATCCCAAATTTGCGTGAAAAAATTTTAGCAACTTAGAAGGATAAGCTATAGTAAAAGTATTTAAGACAAATTATAGATAAATTTGGGATAGAATTAACATTTTTTAAAATGCGTCTCAAATTCGTCTGAAGTTATTACGCATATTCAGATGGAATACAGATGAATTATAGTTTCTGTCCAAAATGTGTTGCTAATCTGTATGAAAATTTTGGCGCCATCCAAAAAAAATTTGGCGCCAAAATTTGGGACAAAATTTAGACAAATTTAGGATAAAATATATCATTCCAATGTCTTCACTAAAAATTGTTCAACATTTGTCTCAAATTTGTCCGAAATGAAAAAGTCATTCAGACAAAATAAATTTTGTTTGAAATTTTTGTCCAAAAAAGCTCTATTTCTAGCCAAGATGGCTACTTTAGGATTGTGCAAGGTGTACTAGCCAAGATGGCTTCCTTGATATCATTAAAAAGATTGAAAGGGTTAATAAGAAAGTCTGGGAATATTTAAACAAGTGGCCCTATGCAAGGTGCAACACAGGGAACTACTACAAGGCTTGCAAATTTCACGAAGTTTGTGCCCAACCCTGGATTCAAGGCACCTAGACACAAAAAATGAAGATTAGGATGATTATGTTTAGGAAAAGCACGCTATTTTTTTTTTTTATCTATTTTGTTGATGTTGTTTACAATGCCTAAAACATTGTCTCAGGCCAGGTCAGACTGAATAACAAGTTAGGTTTAGTACTTTAAAAAAAATCTATAGCAGACTACAGGGCAAGTTCAGGCCAATTGACTACGTAACAGGCCAGGAAACCAAAATAATAGCCCTTATCATAAAAACAGAGATAGAGGATAGAAATAGTTACCTTTTATTATTCATGGTGAGGGTTGAGCGTCGATTGAGGGATAGACAGTGACGATTGAAAACTGATGCACTTTCAAACAGAATTTACAAATGATGTTATTTTCATCCCAAATTTGCGTGAAAAAATTTTAGCAACTTAGAAGGATAAGCTATAGTAAAAGTATTTAAGACAAATTATAGATAAATTTGGGATAGAATTAACATTTTTTAAAATGCGTCTCAAATTCGTCTGAAGTTATTACGCATATTCAGATGGAATACAGATGAATTATAGTTTCTGTCCAAAATGTGTTGCTAATCTGTATGAAAATTTTGGCGCCATCCAAAAAAAATTTGGCGCCAAAATTTGGGACAAAATTTAGACAAATTTAGGATAAAATATATCATTCCAATGTCTTCACTAAAAATTGTTCAACATTTGTCTCAAATTTGTCCGAAATGAAAAAGTCATTCAGACAAAATAAATTTTGTTTGAAATTTTTGTCCAAAAAAGCTCTATTTCTAGCCAAGATGGCTACTTTAGGATTGTGCAAGGTGTACTAGCCAAGATGGCTTCCTTGATATCATTAAAAAGATTGAAAGGGTTAATAAGAAAGTCTGGGAATATTTAAACAAGTGGCCCTATGCAAGGTGCAACACAGGGAACTACTACAAGGCTTGCAAATTTCACGAAGTTTGTGCCCAACCCTGGATTCAAGGCACCTAGACACAAAAAATGAAGATTAGGATGATTATGTTTAGGAAAAGCACGCTATTTTTTTTTTTTATCTATTTTGTTGATGTTGTTTACAATGCCTAAAACATTGTCTCAGTGTTGGGGATTTTAGTATTTGAATTTTATCAGGTCAATATGTCAACAACTTTGATATACTTGGTATTTTGCCTCTATAATGTCTTTTTTGAATCAAACATTACTAATATGAATTATGAATTATGACTTTATTGAATTGAGTTTTTTCAGCCTTTTATTTATATCTTATCCTCTGTTACAGACTTAAGAGTAGTTCAAATCCTGTCCATTTCTATTTCATTGAAAAAGAAGTCCAGGAACAAAAGTATGCATATAATCAAACATTTTAATTTCTATTTCTTTCAAACAAAAGGATAGGAACAAGTACATGAACAAGGAATGCATATAATATGCATGTCATTTGTTTTTTGCTAGATACAGTTGACCCTGCTGTCTATCTAGCTTTAAGACAATAACACCAATTACAATCAGCAGCATGAACACAAACATCAAAATTTCTCCTATTTTTAGAATCCTAATTTCAGCTTCTAATTTACCAAATTTTCAAGCCATCTTCATCTTCCATTCTTCATCATCAACTGAATGTCTTGTTCTATCATCACATGGTATGGCATCTTCCAAAACTTTATCAACCCACATAAACAATCCACACTATTTCTTACCCACAGTCTGCACATCAAAAAAAATTCAATCAGCAAAATTTATATCCATAAATACAGCAATCAACAATAATAATGCTTACATTGTAGTTCGGACAACCCAGGAACGGTCTCCCTGGATTAGAATCCGTCCCTGACCACCGCAGCACCGGTCTCGACCCGCAGGCACACCATTCTGGCAAACGAGCTTCTCTGTTTCTGTTCATTCTCCTCATGATGCTTCCAAACGATCGTGGGTTGTTTGAGCTCCCAGCTGCATTGCTCGTGCTAGCTATAACCTTCGGGTTTCAGAGAGGGAGAACAAAAGAATACAGCACCGATGAGGAGACAGCAGAGTGAACAATGTGACCTTCAAAAAAGGGGATTAGGGTTTTAACTTCACCTGAAGGACCAAATTGAGTCAGAAGAGTTTACTTTGCCACATCAGCTAGCTGTTGTGAGACCCACGTGTCACCAACACTGCCAGCTAAGCTTTTCGGTTGCGCCACGTGTGTTGAAATTGCCGGAAGGACCACTTTGAGTCCCGGAGTGCAAGTTTGGGGATGATTCTGAGGAACTTTTAAATTCATGGACTACTATGAGGCTCGAGTGTAATTTCAGGGACTACATTAAGGCTTATCTCAATTTAGGTGATTTGATAACATATTCTTATTTGAAGTAAAAAAAAAAGGTTTTATATGTTTTTATGATTGTTCTAGACATACAAAGTTGTATCTGTTACGAACTATGGATGAAATATACGATATGTTTATTAAGTATAAAATTAAAGTAAAAAATTAATTTGGTAAAAAGATTAAAGTCTAAAACCGATAGAAATGGTGAATATAAATCTAGTCATTTTAATGAATTTTGTAAAAAATTAAATATAATATAGTGTATGAGTAGCTCATTATATTCTCCTGAATATAATGACATAGTTGAAAGAAAAAGTAAAATTAAAAAAATAATGAATATATTATTTATTAGTTTAAAATTATCTTAGCTTATTTTATGTGAGAGGAGAAGTTATTCTATCTACATATTATATATAAAATAGGATACCATACAAAAAAATTAGAAAAAGATTCTATAAATTTTGGTTCGATAAAATGTCTAATTTAAATTATTTAAGATTATGTTGCTGAATCTTAAAAAAAAATAAATTTAAGAATATGTCATTGTGCGTTTATTGAATACGCTCAAAATAACCGTACATATGGTGTGGGACTTTAATTTGCTGATTGCTAAAATAATTTTCAAGTTGCTAGTTGCAATACCTTATAATTTGGATGTAAGTTTCACTAGTTTCATTGCTTATTGAAGGAGTTTATCATGCTAAAATACACATAATTTGTTGATCGTATGTATACTAGCGAAATATCTAATTAACGAGTAATATTATATGAGTAATAAAATTTATTATTTTTTGGTTATTATTTAATTAATAAAAATATTTTTATACATAATATTTAAAGAATACGGTATTGACCAAGTTCTAAATTTTAAATGTTAAATACTAAATTTTAAATTTTAATAATATAAAAATAAAATATTAATTTAAAATATTAACTAATATTGATAAGAGTATTAGTCCTTAATATTTCTCGTATCAATATGTGTAACTTCATGGTACAACAAGTATATATATGTCAACAAAATATCTTAATAAACAAAAAAAGAAAACGAAAAAACTTTACATTTAAAACGAACTGAAAAATGATAATTTTTTTTTATTTAAAAAAGACCTGATTCTTATCTATCAAATTGTTAAGTAGAACTCTTATGTATTTAATTTTGAATAGTAGTTCTTCTTAAATACTCCATAGCTAAACTAATTTTAATGACTAAATATAAATTCTACCCTTTTTCACCATTGGCTGTTCTATTTTTGCTGGAAAAATGATCCGTTGCAATTTATGAAAAATAACATACGTTAAATTTCTAGCAGATTCAAGTTAAGGCTACATTTATATTTGTCTAGTAGTGAACAAATATTTTAGAAATTGAATCAAATTTAAAAAAAATGAAAAATGAAAAATTATTGTTTGGTCATATATAAATGATGAATACTGAATAGTCCTAGACCCCCAAACAAAATTGTTAAAACAAACACATTAATATTTAGGCAATATTTTGTCCATCAAATTGACCCTTTCAATATATATTTGTATCTTGAAACCTATGATGCACGGATAACACTGATACGGATACGGAATACGATACGATATGGGACACGCCAACATGCGAATTTTAAAATCTTACATGATACGGGACAATAATAATATATACTATATCTAAATTTATTTTAAGAATATATATTAAGAATAAGACCGGACACGCTGATACGTGATGGTATTTAGGTGTGTCCAAGTGTGTCCGAAAATTTTTTTTTTTACTTTTTACTGAGACACGATTTAGACACAGCAAACACGCATGTCAGACGAATGTCGGTGAGTGTCGTATCCAAAATATATCCGATATACAGACATGACAACCCAACAAAATGTCCGTACTTTATAACTTAAAACAAATGTTTGTTTGATATTTTTAGAATATGAAAATAATTATTATATTGCAATCAACTGTTGATATTAATTAAGAGAGAATTAATAATAACTAAGAATCCAAATTGGCAAATTGGCCACCTTGTAAATTGAAGCAGTTTTAAAATCGAAAATATTTGATAACAAAAAAATTAATAAAACATAATTAAAATTAACTTATCTTATTTAATATTTATTAATTATTATAATAATTAATAAATATTAAATAAAACAAATTTTGAATATTTTTTTATATATATATGCTGGTGGTGGGTTCTAGGGTTTAGTGTACTCATAAAGAAGGAGGAGGAGGGAGTAGCTAAGTAGTATTAGAGAGAAGAGAGTCTTAAGAGTTAGGTTTTGAGGAGAAGAATTGAAAGAAGACAAGGGTGCGATTTATAAGGCTAAAAATACGGGTCAAGCAATAATAGAGATGGTAGCATTTTAATTTCTTAGAATCTAAGCATCCCCTTTTACGAAGTTTAATGCCACACCTCCAATTACACTCCTTCTTTGTCCCTTTTTCCTCTCTTTCACCACCCACTTTGACACCAACACTCCTCAAAATCCTAACTGAAATAAAACAAAGAGAAAAATTAATTTCAAGAAAAATAAACATTATTGTTCATATCTACAATAATACTACTATATTGGAGTGTTGGAGTGTCGGCATATGTTCTATTTATAATAAATTTTTGGAGAGCCTAATTGCTGAATTTTTTTTAATAAATATAGATAATTAATTTTTAAAAAGTTAATATTAATTAATTTTTATTGTAAAATTATTTTTCAACTCTTATTTTATTTTGAAAATTTAGAATTTAAGATTAAAATTTAATTAGCAT
>NC_029778.3:8477926-8490791 GCF_000817695.3 Arachis duranensis
AATAAATATTTTTTTAGAAAATATTGTAAAAGAAAAAAATGAATGAATTTCAATTATCCATTATTGCAATTTAATTTGTACATAGAAATTTATCTCATTTATATACTCACATAGAAACTTTACTCTTTTTTTTATTTGTCATATTTCATTTTTTTTAATTGAATTTCAGTTTATTTGACTTATACTAGGGCAATATATATTCACTATATATAAAGTAACCCTTAATTATTACAGTGAAAAAGTAATAAAGGAGAACAAGTGTCAAATTATATATTTATTAGGATGTGATTTCTGTTGAATCCAAACCTTACTCCACCTCTATGGTGTTGAGTCTTGTTCATAAAAAATGTCAAATATTTGAAGTAAAGAAGTATTATTGGTAACAAATTAAAGTAATAAAAATATCATTTATGACAAACACAATTTTAAATTAATATACTAATACCTAAATACGGATCGGATCGGAGTATTTTCCCCCATATATGATCATAATTTTATATATTGAATTATTGACCTATAATGCTTCTATAGATTTCGTCATGTACGAGAAGGCATTAAGATGTGCATTTTGGAAATTAAAATAACGCTGTTTGTCAAAAGAATAAATGTAGCTTTAAAAAAAGTTCTTATTTTAGTTTAAGCAAACTAAAATGAAAATTAGAGTTTTTTAAACTAATAATAAGTAACTGTGTGTGGTGTGTGGATTCTTAAATAATTAATGTCCTCATCAAATGATTTTCTCTAATGAAAATTTGGGTGGAATGTCCTATATCAATCAACTACGCAACAAGATTCATTGTCTGCTAAAGATTTGCAACTTATCTTGGAAGGTTTCCAATCTTTTCATCTGGCTTAAAAGTTCCTAAGAGCAATTACTCATTTCATAATCAGGAATAGCAAGATGAATTATTGTACCTGACAATTATTACTATATTAATTAGGATGTTTCGAAATTTTTATTTTATTTTTCTATTTTTAAGAGTTCGTATATTTTTCTCTTTGAAATAGATAATATTTTTTAAAAGAAAAATTTAAGGACCAATAATTTTAATTTATATTAACCAACATTTTTAGCGAACAACTTAATATCTTTGTCAACAGTCAAATTATATTTTTAGTTAATACTTTTAAATATTATTAGTTAATTATTGATAAAAAAATAATAAATTGAACTGAGCTGTAGCATTAGTAATTTTTAAACAATAAACAAATAAAATACATATAAAGATAGTTACAAATCAAAAGATATGTTCAAATAACATTATATATATATTTTTATACTTTGGTACGGCTAAGTATATCATCAAGTTTTTTTAGATGTTTAATTAAAATCATATTGAAATAGTTTTTTAATAATTTTTTAATGAAAAGGATATATACTCAATAGTGATTTCTATATTTAAAATTTAAATGTATTTAAAAAATTGGGTTAAAGTTGTTGATATTCTAAAAACTCTCTTCCCGAACATGCTGACTTATAAAGGATGTAATCTAAATTATATTCACTTATAATCTTAGATATATTCTGCACAAATTTATTTAAATCGTCTCTAAATTCTCCTTTCAAATATTATAAATAGTTTAAAACATGTTTAAGATATGTTATGACTTATCTCTGTCTTTAGTTTGTATATCTTTAGTTATTATTGACTTGAGTGTCAAAATTGCAGTTTCGTGTTCCATTCCTATAAATTTATGTTTTAGGATTACGAGAAGAAATCTGACCTTACCTAAAAAAATAAAAAAAAAAATAAAATTCAAGTGACATCTTTATTAATCTATACATGCAAATAATGAAACAAGGCTGATAATTTTAATTAATTAGGGTTGTGTATGCATTTGGTGGTATTTAGGGTTAGTTTGGTACCTCATTCAACGCGGTGGATAGCTGCATACCAATTCCATTTCCGTGGAAGCTAGAGCCTCACATATACCTAGCCTTTCCAAAATCATGCAATATATTATTAATCTTGTTGATTTTATTATTTAAACACTTGTTTATTTAATTAATAAGGTTATATCAAATAATATATATATATATAGAAGAGTGTAAACAAAATAAAAGAGTGCCCATTTAAGAAGCAAGAACCACATGCATGACGGTAATGGAATCACAAGAGTCGATTAATTAAGAAAAGTCAAACACATTTAAGAACTCGCACGTGAGCAATCAGTCATAGATAAAACAATATATATTCTCTCTTGCAATGAATTTCTTCCTGATACTGAGAGTTATAACCATATATAATTCCTAATGATAAACCTTGTATATCTAGTTCAATAAATTAGCACTATATATATATATTATTTATTTTATTTTAAAATAAATAAATTGAGCTGGTGGTATAGTGACTGGTTAGTCCTTGAATACCTTGCCTTTTAAGTACACTCATAATTTTCTACCCATATTTTTCTTTCTTCTTCTACCCCTTGGAACTTCAATTTTTCTTAGTACCTACCTATTCTCTTCATAACTCATCATAAGTGGGGAGCATGCCTGAATGTCCAGAGAAAGGTAAGTACAAAAACCTGCTTCAATTTCAATACAAATTTTCAAACAATGCTCAGATCTATAACATTTTTTTTTTCAAAAAAACTTTTGTCGGTTAACCTAGTACTATGACAAAATTTTTATTAATCTAGTACTTGTAAGAAACCAAGTTCAAAATAAATTCCTAATTCTCTCAATATCTAAAAATAATTTATTTGATAATTAATTATGATATTTTTTTTTTGTGTCATTCCAATAATTTCGTAATTTTTGGATAAGTAGTTTCATCACAGTTTCTGTTTGATACGATCTGATAGGGAGAGATCAGATGATGAGATAGGGAAGAAGATCAAGAGGGAAGGAGATGGTCAAAAAGGAAGGAGACAACACATGTTAGGTAGTCAACAAGAAGGTGCTTCTGGAGGAACCATAAATACAATCACCCCTTGTGCTGCATGTAAGCTCTTGAGAAGAAGATGTGCTCAAGAATGTCCCTTTTCTCCTTATTTCTCTCCTCATGAGCCCCAAAAGTTTGCTTCTGTTCACAAAGTCTTTGGTGCCAGCAATGTCTCAAAGTTGTTAATGGTAAATAATAAGAATAAATACTACTCTATTTAATTTGTTTCCTTATGTATATTGTTTCTCACATTTTAGTAGTAATGAATCATGTATCTGAACAGTGAGTGACCAAAAATGTCCTGTTCAATAATAACTATTTCAAAACAAGATAATAAATATATTCAGGGATAAAAATATTTTGAAAAGAAAAACATATATTTTAAAAATAAGCAAAATATTAATTGGTTATATTTTTTTAATTTAATTTTTATACAATATAAAAGACACACAACTAATCGTGTATTGTTATATCAACAAAATTAATTTTAAATAAAATTCATTATTTAAAAGGTCATCTAAACGCATAAATCTGATTAAAAAATGTATAAATTTTTTTATAGTATTGGTTAATCAAAAATTTTTTTTTATGTAAACGATTTTTCTGTAGACATGATACATGACAGGATATAATGGTGTCATTTGATTCATGTAGCTGACCCTACTTAGTGGGACAAGACTTTGTTGTTATTGTTGTTGTTGTAGGTTAATCAAAACTAAATATTTTTAATTCAAAATCTGAAAATAAACATTAAAGGCAAAAAAATTTGTTTTTTTTTTTGTCCTATCTCAATTTCAAGTATCATACTCCCAGTTGCTATTTTTCAATTATTGAATTACTATTAATAATTTCTTATAATATGTTTATAGGAAGTGCCTGAGAATCAAAGGGCTGATGCTGCAAATAGTCTAGTTTATGAAGCAAATGTGAGGCTAAAAGATCCAGTTTATGGATGCATGGGTGCAATCTCTTCTTTGCAACAACAAGTCCAATATCTAATATCTGAACTCAATGCTGTGAGGGATGAAATAATCAAATACAAACTTAGGGAAGTTAATAATGCCATCATACCCTCATCTTCTCATCATGTAATGCTTCCTTCTTCATCATCATCGGAGGTCGTATCGATCGCCGTTCCGCCACCTCCGCCGCCACCTAATGATGACATACTTCCTCCTAATTCTTCAACTTCTTCTTCCATGGTTTACCCCCAACAGACTGATGATCCTTCCAATTATGGGACAATTTCAAGTGATAATATTTCCTATTTTGGTTGAATTTGATAATCAAGATAGATGATTAGGTGTTAGATATTATTTATACATAGTTCTCTCAAAGATGCATTATTAATCAGGAGGAATTAGAAAAGGAGAATATTGTTGCCACATGCTCCTAATTAATTTTGTTAATTATGATTGGATGTGGCCTGTGAGGTCAAAAGTTTCCCTCTATATATAATGGTAGAAACTCAGGTGCAATCGACATCACATGAAGTTGATAACTGAGAACTGTTAAATAATTTAACTGATTTGACTAAATTTTTATCTAACAACTCTCAGCTATCAACTTTACGTGAAGTCGACTGTATCTGAACTTTCACCGTATATAATAGTTTATATTGTTGTGTTAAATGCAAGTTTTGTTTTCTTCTACCATACATATTAGAAAAAAAACTTATTATTAATCGTGTGATTTACTCGGTATTTTATTTTCTCTGGATATAAAATTATATCAGAAAAATATGTATAGAAAAAATAGTTTTGTTTTAAGATAATATAATATTTCTTCTATTTTTTTATCTATTTAAAATATAATGAGATAATAAAACTTCTTTCTTTGTATTTTTTTCTTCTTCTATTGTCTTAATATATTGTATTTTTGCCATTACAATTTTTTTCCTCAAAACATCGATTTTTTTTAGTGACGATAATTTTAACAGTTATTATACTAAAAAATAACATTTTTAAGAAATGTCATTTTCAAGAGACGTTGAGAACGCTATAATCTTGAACGTCATTTTAAATACTACGACAGATTTTTTTAAAACAGTTATAATTGTCATGTTTAAGACGGCATTATTTTATCATATTTAAAATTAGATAAAATGTTGGCTTTTTAATGTTTAAAACCAATTAAAATAATGCTTTTTAGTTATTTTAAATTGTGGTTGCAAATAATTTTACCTAATTAAAATATCAATTTTTTAGTGGTGTAAAATAGAAACCGTCGTTTTTATTTAGTCTAAATGACGGATTTTTTATTATTTAAAATAGCAGTTAAAACTAGTTATTTTATCTCATTAAAATAATATTTTTATATCATTTAAAATAGTAATTGAAATTGTCATTTTTACTGGATTAAAAAACAATTTTTATTGTTTAAGAAGAAGAGAATGAGAATTTTATATACAAATTTAGAAGTAAAAACGCGAAATGCAAATAGAGAAAATACATTAAAAAAAAAAAATCTCAAAACGAATACTCAATGAAACAGGATACAGAAAAAGCTCACACAACATCAATCGCATTGATGGAAGCTCTAAAGCATCACAGTGGAGAAGTTCACTCTCAACACACTCTAATCACGATGTTTTGATAAGTTGGCTTTTTTTTTATTAATGACAACAGATAGTGACGGTCTAAAATCACCAAAAACCATCACTAATAACTACAAATAAATTATAAATTAATATAAACCGTCTTTAATTCACAAATATTAATCCTAATTGACATCTATATAAATAGATAAAATATTTATTAGTCTCATAAAATATTAGTAGTAAACAGTTAAAAATATAATTATTTATATATTTCTTTCTCTTAGTTTAAATTTTAAAATTAAATAGAAAATTGTAAATTACATAATCTAAAAATAGAAACTAAATATAGCGAAAATCCTGCCCCACTAATACTACATTATATAGCTAAAACCCATGTCATGATTGCTTAAAACTTGTGCCATCTTCTTCGTGAACCATTTCTATTTTAACAAATCTGGAATCATCTCATCCTTTTATTCTTGTTTTCTAAACAATTTAAGATAGTTTTACCTTATTATATGCCTTTTTCATGAGCTTAAATTATTTAAAAAAAATTTATAACATAGTATCATATTTTCTATAATTTAAAATTTGAGACTTTGATTTTTATTGACTCCAAAAAAAATATTGCAACATAAGACAAATAAAAAAAACATACAAAATTTAGACAAAATAAAAAATATGATCAATTGTATGATAAAATTAATTATATATGGGTCGCATATAATTTGGGATTAGAATTTTAAATACATATATTAATGAATTAGTTTAGAGACTTATTATGACTACAATTAAATAATTAC
This sequence comes from Arachis duranensis, assembly GCF_000817695.3. NCBI lineage: Eukaryota > Viridiplantae > Streptophyta > Magnoliopsida > Fabales > Fabaceae > Arachis > Arachis duranensis. Next base: position 8,484,157 of record NC_029778.3, read on the forward strand.
ATATATACGAAGGATTATTCTAACTTATAAAAAGACTACTTATGATTGATCAAATTTTCTATACGTATTTTGATAAACGAAGAGATTGATTAAAAAAAATTCTTATTTCTGAGTTGATCATTGAATATATTTTTTCTATTTTAAAATAAGTGTTGCTTTAATTTTAACTTTTAGATTTATTAAAAAATCAAAATATTCATCGAAAAATTAAAGTAAAAGCCGTACATATTTTAAAAATGAAGAAGTATATGGTAATGATGACGATGAATGAACAAAAGATTTTAATAATGCATGATTTATTTCCAAGTTCTTGAAGTAGTAATCACGTCCATGTGAGAGAGAGGATTCCAATGCAAGATTCAAGATATTCCAAGAAGGAGCATGCATACTTGGATCTCACTTAACTCTTCTTGCAATTGCCAACATATTATCACCACCACTAATATTACATTTATTTCTTCAACAGACTTTCATTGTTTTTTTTATATATATAATTATTCAAATACTTTCCCTTATCTAAGAATAACAATGAGTAAGATAATATAGGATTTGAATCTAATTATAATTCTATATATAAGTTGAGATTTTTATATAAATTCAACTCTATTTTATTTGTGAATTGAGAATATTTTAATCTTAATCTTATTCGTTATTAATCCACATGTACCCGACTTTACCTACATATTATCAAAAAGATGTAACATTGTTATATAACTTGATGATAATTTAAAATATAATTAAATTTTATATAAAAAAAAATACGTATTAAATTATCAATTAATGATCTTCTCTTAGTAACTAAAGATCTTTGTATTTAGTGAGAAGTCTTTGCTTTAACATCTACTTGAAATATATTTTTATATAAGTATACAACATATACATATATAGGATGCGGGTTAGTCAGATAGGGTTGAGACTCAACCCGTACTCATACCCAACCCACACTGCATCCAACCCGCACCATATCCTACCTGCTATGAATCGAGTTGGCAACTCTATCTGATTGAGTTGGATATATTGTCATCCCAACCCTTATCAACCGAAATGTTTTAAAAACTAATTGTATAAAATGATATTAAAATTTTTATTACCTAAAAGTTACTTCGATCTTTGGTGTCTTCAGAGAAAAAAAAATTAGCATAGGTCCATTAAAATAAAAAAAATTATGCAAAAAAAAAATCCAATTAATAAAAGCTAAATTAAGAAACATTTTATTGAAAGTTTCTTTTGTTTTTTTTGTTAATTCACGGTATCTTCTAATCCAATAAAAATTTGGTCATGACGATATTAAAAGTTAAAATTGGACTATGTCAGCTAAAAAACAAACGAGCAAAATTAAAAAAGTCAAATGGAGTACTCTGTTTAGCTTTTATTTAATATTTATATTTTTTTGTAAAATTATATAATTAGAATTTTCTTCATGACAAAAAAAAATTCCTTTTTACAATGTATTTAATCTAATTTTCAAAAAACAAAAAGTATATTTGTTACACATAAATGGACTTTCAATCTTTCTCCAACTACTTATGATGTCAGATCTTGTACGTATATGTAAAGCGTTTCTAGCACATTTTATTTTTTCACAAATAAGTTTTGTAAGTAAATTAATGAGATAGATTACTTTTTTTACTATATATATATATAAATGCTACTTTATTTTTTTTAAAATAACATATAAATTATTTTTTTTATGTGTCATATTCTAATGGATGTTTATTTATTTTAATTTTTTAGTAGAATTTATTGGATGACTAATTTATCTAATATAATTTAAAAAAAATTGATTTCAGATCATTAAAATTCGTTGAAAATTTAACAAAATATTTAAAAAATAATGTTATATATTACTCTTTTATTTTTCACACAAAATCTTTGATTTTTAACAAAAATTAAATAAAAATTCAGACCTTCATAAAAAATAATTGCAAACTAACTACATTAATTTTTAAAAAACAAAGTATAAAGTGTTTCAATTTTTTCCTTTTTTTATATAATTCGAAACCAAATTGTATATAATAAATTTTCAAATTTAAAGATCAACTTGACATGATAAACTTTTTAAATTAAAAATTTTTACGGTGACACAAATTTGTGTTTTTTATTTTTAATTTGTTACATCAATATTTTAGTTTAGAATTAAGTTAATATAAAAAAAATTTAAATTAATATTTTAATAAATATATAACAAATATATTAAAATAAATATCAAATTAAAATATAAACAAGCATATCAATTGAAGGTCTCGTCGTCTCTGGTTGAATATGACTCCTATTATATAAATTTGTTTCAGTTGAGTAAATTAATTAGACTTCATGCAATACCATATTGTCGCAAAGACGCAAAGTCCCACTACCATTCCCCTAAACCTCAAAATGTTGCTAATCTTTTCTACCATACTCACTTGCTACCATCTTACCTTAACTAAACCATCTAAATCCCAACTAAATTTCGGAATGTTACTGCATACACTACATTTCTACAGATATTATCTTCTACACCGACAAGTATTAAAACTATTATCATAATTAATATTTTGACATCGCAACCAAATATTAATAAATTTTTATTTTAGAAGATACGTAAGTTAGAATAATTAAAATTTTGATTCTTTCAGAAAAAATTACCACTATTTGCCTCTTTTTTTATCAAAGAAAAAACTGTCTTGATTTCTTTTTTCATTCTTGAATAAGTGATAATTTAGCAATTCTTATGAAGGAAATTTTTGGACATCAAGTTTTTTTTTTTAATCATTGTGGTTCCGGTATGAATAAAAAAGGTTTTCATTAATTGTTCATGAAGTCTTAAAAGAAAATTCTCAATACTAAAAATAAAGAAGACCGCACTAAAAAAAGTCGAATTCTACATAAAAGAAAAAATATAGTAGAATATTCAAGAAGTCTAAAGCCTGTAAAGACCCAGCCAGATAAAGATGAGTGTGCCGACTTGAGATTTTGGCATTATAACCCTGAAGTGCTGTCAAGATCGGACGTTGGTCCTTAAAGTCTTCTAAGATAGGTTCAACGCCTTCTCCTAAATTCTGCTAATGCTCCTCTGATTTCGTTTTTAGGGGGCATCAGGGTCCGAGTAACCACTACATAAAACATACAAAGACAAGCAACATAGTAAATCAAACACCATCCACCACATATTATATGCATGGGATAGATATGATAAAAAAAGGAAACCATAAAATGATTCTCACTCCCAGTAGTCTGAATCCGAATCTTCTCCATCAGCTTCAGCTTGCTTGCTTCAATGTCAAAATAAAAAGAGAGCAGTCATTATAATGTCACACACACACGATTTAAAAGATAGTAATAAAATAAGACCTCAATTCTAATGATCTTGACTTGATAGCATTCCCATTTGCAAGACCACAAGATTTACATCACAAGGGAACGATTCGGCTAATATCCAAACCTACACATACTCCAAAAAGTGAAAGTCAGAGGGTTTGATAAATTCTGGAGGTAAAGTAAAAAAAAAATCAGAAAAGATACCGCTCAATGGAGGTCCTTCTCCTTCAAAAGGCTCACAGTAATCTACATGAGTATTCTTTTTGGGTGCTTGATGGATCCGGGCATAAAAGTGCTTAACAGGAACATCATCATCCGATGAGTTCTGCATGTATTCAAAAGATTTTGGCACACCCAAAATGTGCAGTTGATGAAAATCACCAACTTTTTTGAAAGCCGTCATAATCCCATCCCCATAATCATAAACTTTGTACTGTTCTTCCTGAAAAACAAATAGTAGCAACAGAAGTTTTTAAAAATCAAAGTAACAACCAAAACTAAAGGAAATCTTGTAATACACAGCATTGGAAAACTCCATTTTATCCCTTGTTTCTTATAAATTTGCCTACGTGCCCTGTCTCTCCCTGCTCTCAATCCCAAATCAGTGAATGAATTACAGTATCAAACATTCATTGCGATTATTTGCTTACTTCTTTGCGAACCATCAGTTCAAGAAGAGTAAAATCCTAGGATTATGTAAAGCACATTTTGATGGTTTCATATTGGATTTTGCATTCTGCAATTTTTAGCAATAGCAATAAACCCATAGTTGAAAACTTGCAATGCCATAGAAACACTTTAAAACTATCAATATTACAATGATGATTATATACCTACTCTCTAAATTAGCCCTAATAACAACTTCAGTCACCATTACTATTTGTTCATTCAGTTTTCCATTTCCATTACTCTTCGTTGCCTCTACTGCAATCACCGCCTTCTTCCTCAAAGGCACCTTCCCAGCATTGTCCTCAAGATCAACAATGCCCTCTAGCTCTATCTCCACAGCACTCTCCCTTTCATGTACCTCCTCAAAATCATAAACCTCACACTCCCCGTTGCTATTAACCTCATTTTACAAAACCTCACCTTTCAAAACCCCAACAACCTTCTCACACCAATCAAAATCAAATTCCAATTCACCACCATCAACATCACCTGCAGGCCAAAACCCTCACTCCTACCCAAATCCCTAATTTTCTTCACAAAACCACACATGAATTTAACTCATAAAACCCTTACTAGAGCAACTACGTTGTGGATTTTCACGCAGGTTCAACAACGAAAGTTCATGCAGATACACTTTCTCAGTTGGCAGAGTAAAAACGACAACAGATCCAACACAAATAATAGTGAGAACTTAAAAAGATAAATCAGAAGTGGTGAACATGGAGTGGTGTAAGGCGGGGTTTTCGGGTAAGTGATGGTATGGTCTGTTGGGAGAGGGCTGAAGGGATCGGGGAGAATTGGGTCTGTGAAAGAAGAGGTGAAAAAGGTTGGCAATTGAGAAATTTAATATACATTGAATAAAGATATATAGATATTTTAATCATTTTGAATAGTTTTTATGGACCATTGGAAGTCCAAAACATCCTTGGACCAACGTAACATTAACCAACTTAGTATTGTTCTCCCTAAATAACAAATAACAGCAACGAATTTCTTCTGACATAAAAGTAACATAACTAAAGAAAACCAACAGACAATGACAGAGAAGTTAATTAACCTCTTTTAGCATTCTGTTGTAGTGTTGCATTGCCACAAATGGATAAGGCCGATACTTCTCCATAAAACGTAATCTACTTTGTCTCCGTTGTCTGTAGGAGTTCCGAATTTTTAGGAAAAAAAAATGAGGGGTAAATAACAAATTGTTATACTGCAAAACATATCATTTGTGAAACAAAAATAAATAAAAAGAGAGTTCAAGTGCACTTACTCTTTTCTAATCTTACAATCATGTGGCCTTTGATTTCTTCAAACAAAATAGATTTGCCAGGGACAAATATATAAATGGATTTGTGAGAGAGAGAAATACATATAAACTGATATAAATTATTATTACAAAAAAAAAAGAATTTAAGTTTGACTCACCCTAGTTCCTCATCAGTTCCTCTAAGTATTGAGGGTCCACAAGGCTTTTGTCTTTGGTGAATAAACAAGATTTTTTTGCAAGAAAAATTATTAATATCATCATAATTGGAGGAAAAAAAGGGATTCAAGTTTACTCACACTTTTTTAACGGAGGGCCTACAAGGCTTTTGACTTTGATTGCAAGCAAAATTGATTTGTAAAGGAAAAACATAAAGAAAAAAAACCAATATATCATTAATTTGGCAGGAATGATAATTAAGTAAACAAATAATAATTAGAAGAGAAAGCATGAAGCTTGTAATAAGTAACAACCATGAGTGGTGATGATTATAGACTGGAACTCCTCGGCGTAACCTCAAAAGGCGGTTGCCGATTATACGACCACGAGATCGCAGATTGTATCGCGTTGATGGTGATGGTTCCATGCCACCTTCGAACTCCAATTCTTCTAGGGTTTATGTAAACACAAAAGCTAAGAATCTGATGTTAATCTGAAAAGCACTATAACAACCTTTAAGAATTAAGAGAATCAAGGAAATAGACAAAGAAATCATTAATCGACAGCGTGACTGAGAAGAAGAATCAAACAAAGAAACCAAAAAGAAGAAAAGGAACGATATATAGTCTATATATTTTTTATTTTTTTTCAATAAATCAAACATATATATTCAACGTGACCATAAATAACCTAGTAATACTTAAATTCACCAACAAATTTTTATATGTTGTTTTACTGTCAAGTAAAAACATATTAAAATCAACTCAAAATAAATAATAAATTATTAGATAATTCTAATACACAAAATTATCTAATAAACAATAAATAATTTAAACCCACTAACTTTACTTTGATACTTGCAAAACATATACTTGAAATAATATTATATCAATGTTAGTATACAATTTTACAATCATCGACCGTATTTACTATACGTGACTCATTCTTAAAAATTATTTTACATACGTGTACAGTCGAAAGATAAATTACTGGACTTTATTTTATTTTTCTAAATTACTATAATTATGCATTATTCATTAAATGCTACTTGTAATATAATTGTAATATTGTAATATAATTATAATAAAGATATTTTTCTAAAATAAATTTAGAAGAGATAATAGTGCTTTCATTTCGGAAGGAAAATAAATTCATGAGGAATTGACATTTCACTTTTATTAGTTGATAATGTATTAAATATTGATTTTATATAATTATAATAAAGATATTTTTCTAAATTAGTATAATC
>NC_029778.3:8490807-8547775 GCF_000817695.3 Arachis duranensis
ATATAATTATAATAAAGATATTTTTCTAAAATAAATTTAGAAGAGAGAATAGTGATTTTATTTTAGAGGAAAAATGAATTCATGAGGAATTAACACTTCACTTTTATTAGTTCGAAGAAAAATCCAGTTTTAGTATATTTCTCGTTATTATATATTTTTCTCTAATCATATATCCACTATTTTCTTTCCTTCGTTTCAGCATTTTAAACCTGGGTTTAACTTATCGTAATTCTCACTTCTCAGTCATTTTATTAGATGTAGCTGATAACTATTGAAATTCTTTGATTAACATAGGAGAAAAATATATTATTATATGATAGAATTAATATGAGTATATTTTGTTATTAAATACACAAAGTTAATGTAAAATAAAATTACACATAAAAAAAAGCAAAGAAAATAAAATTAAAATAGCAAAAACGATAAAAAGATTATTTTTACAATTTTGTTTTGTCATTTTTATGTATAGAAGATTAGAAAATAATAAATTTTTGACTAAATTAATTTTATATTTGTTGTATTCAAATTAAATAAGTAATAAATTATATTATTTTAATTTATTCCTTAAATTTATATATCATAAAAATTAAATCAATATACATAATTTTAAATTATGTGATACTTAAATATCTAATTAAATCAATTAATTGATATAATTAATGCATCATAATGAATTGTATTTAATGAGTTAAACAAAATAAATTAAGAAACACTCTCAAAAATATGCTACGTTGACTCTATCATTAAATGTAAAAAATCGATGTTTATATAATAGAATCGATAATATAATAGACAGCGAGAAAGAGAAAGATATACATTTTAAATCCTAGGTTGTTTCATTTGGATGTTGTAATATGGATATCATATTATTTTACTTATTCTACCCTATGGACCTTTTTGCAACTTTATTTCAATATCAATAGAATTTCACTACCTTTTAGTAATAAATTAAAATCCAAAATAAAACTAAAAAAAAAGTAAAGAATATAAAATTATTGATTGAAATTTTATTTTATTTTTTGTTATTATAACAGGTATTTTTATTTAATATACCAACACCATACAAAATTAATTGTAAAAAAAGTATAAAATATAAATAATATACTGAATTAAGAGATAAAATTATATTTATTATCTCATTTTTACTTTTACTAGCACAATAGAATTGCTTTTGATTTTTTATATGGAGAAGAAAATGTAACAATACAATAATGTGGAGAAGAGAGATGTTTTACATATACATGGTGTTAGCAGAAAACGGACCCTCCATTTTGAGTTTGAAAAAAATAAAAAAAAGTAAAAAATTCTAATCGGAGGGTCCGTTTTGATTTAAAAAGAAAATAAAAAAGAAAACAAAACTAATCGGACGGTCCGATTTGTAATTTCGAAAATAAAAAAATTTTAATGTTGAAATCGGACCGTCTGATTTTCATTTTAACAAATTAAAAAAAATAAAAAATACAAATCGGACCCTACGATTTGGTGTTTATTTTCTCTTCAAGCAAGTCAAACCCTCCGATTTGTAGTTTATTTTTTTTATCAAACAAATCGGACCGTCTGATTTGAATAAAACACCATATAAAAAAAACACCTAATTTTCCAGTAACAATGTATTACACATATATTTAACCAATATAAAAAAAAATTAGCCCAATAGAATATCATATACTCAACATAATTTAAGATGCAAATTATAATTAATTATACTTTTTATTTTAAAATTAATCTTAATATAAATAAAAATAATTTAATATATTGAATAAATTAATAGAATAATATAAGTTAACTCACAATTAGACAGATTTACAGACAAATTTGGTTTATATTACAGACAAATTTTTGGTTACCGACGGATTTTGTCCCTCTGTAAAAGCTTCGTCGGAAATTATTTGTCGACAGATTTTTTCCGTCGAAAAATTACCGACAAATTTTTACCAGTTACCAACAGATTTTCCCTCTATAAATTCTCCATCTATTTCCCAAAAACGACGAACTTTTCGACGGATTTTCTGTCGGTAATTACAGAAGAAAATAAAATGAATAAAAAGAAAATAAAAAGAAATAGAAGAGATAAAAGACTACAATAAAATAAATTGAGTGTGAGAGTTTTTTTTTTTTTACAAATTTTATATCACATCCGTTTCAATAATAATAAATAAAAATATATCAACTTGATATCTAAGAGAAAATGATGAGATAAAATCATAACACAGTTCTAAAACAAAAGCTTAAATTAAACCATAATATCATTGCACAACACAAATTGAAAATAATTTCACACTATAATATACCACACAAATAGATAAATGACTTAAACTTAATTACATAATTTTTTTATTTATGCATACATGATAACACTAGGGTCTATAAATGTTTCATGGATAACATATCATATATTGCTCTCAATGATGAGCACGGGAGTTGAAGAGTGTGTGGTGGTTTGTGTCGACGATAGTTGCCTTCTTGTGACGACGCCTCATAGGAAGAAAAAGAATTGCTATAAAAGCTACCTAATGAAAGAGTAATTGGTAAATGAATGATATTTTCTTCTAGCATATATGGTCTTTTATAGTGGTAAATTAAAAATAGAAGGAATAAAATTTTATATTTTTATATTCGGAATAAAATTTTATATTTATCGTAATAAAATTAAATAACTAATCAGTTATAATTCATGTATTTAAATAAATAAAATAAATTAAATAAAAATATTTTTAAGAATTAATCAAATCAGTTAGTTGATACAAATAATTAGTATAATTAATTTTATTTGATTTATTGAATTCAAAAAAATAAATTAAAAAATAATTGATTGAATTAATTAGTTGATATAATTAATTTATTATAATTGATTGGATTTAATAAATTAAAAAAATAAATAGAAAAACATATGAGATAATGATTTTTTTAACTAAATTAATCTGTATTTACTATATTTAATCATTATAAGTAATAAATCATCTATGCTATTATGTACCTTATAAATTAATGAATTAAAATAATTGATATAATAAATTATAATTATTTAATTGATATGAATTATAATAAATCGTGTGATATTTAAATATCTAAAAATAAATTAGTTGATATAATTAATTTACTATAATAAATTGTATTCAATAAATTTTAAAAAATAAATTAAGAAACACGCTCAAAAGTAGTGATAGATCCAAAAATTTTAAATAGTGGGAATAAACATATAACATATAAAAATAATAAAAAATATTTATAAATATATCAAAATATATAAAAAATAAATAATATAAAAATATTAAATATTAAATAATTTTTATGTAATCATTATCAATATTAATATATTGATAAATAATAATATGGTTATTAATTTATCTTTCTGTAAATTAAATATAATAATAATAATAAATGAAATTAATCAAAATATAAATAAGTTATCTTCTAATCAATAATAAAAGTGAAATATATTTTTTTATGAATTATATACAATAAATGATATTTTAGAAAAAAATCTATACTAAATTTCTCATATCCTCATTATATATTTTATAGATTATTTAATTATTATTTAATTATTTAATAAAAGAAAGACAAAAAATTAATTTCAAATAATAATAATAGAATTAGTTACTTAGATAGATAAAAGTACAAAATGCGTTAATATTTTAATTAATTTTTATTTTAATTTATGTTTGAGAACTAATTATCAAAATAGATGTCCAATACAAAATTCTTCAATTTACTGGTAAATATTAAAGTGGAATTGAAAAAAAAAAACAGATATATAACCTTTAACTAAATAAATTTATTAATTAAATAATGTTACAATAATATTTTGTTTTTATTAAGTTAATTTAATATATAATTTTATCTTATATTTTTAGATATAAATTAGAGTCTAATTTTAATTATTGATAGTATAAAATATTTTATATAATTGTTTAATTATGTCTATTTTTTGTATAAAATATTTTATATAATTGTTTAATTATGCTTTTTTTTTTGGATTATCATTTAGGTAAATGCAATCAATATAAAAGATAGTTATTTTTTATGATATGATATTACATCATTGAATATTTGTGTAAAACTACTTTACACTAATAGTGTATCAAAATTATAAATTGTACCTTAAAAGGATTAACTTCGATGAAAAACAAAAAATACATTCTTATTCTATGAAGTAGTATAAGAAAAATAATAAATATAAAATTATGAGTTGACTCTCAAATTTAGATTCATGTACCACAGAAAAACACTATAATATATAGTAAAACAAAAATAAATATGTAAATTATTTATTATTAAGGTAATTTTTTATTATATACAGTAATTACACATCATATATTAATTTTGTTAAAATTATATAATTTTTCATAATATGATTAGAATCATTATCTTCTATCATAATCAGAGAAATCTCAGACAATGAATAAGAATATTATACTTGATATACACAGATTGAAGAAGAAGAGGAGTCGCACACATCACCTCCTCCCTCATCACCAAAAAAGGCAACACCACATGCATCCGGAAGAAGCTCTCAGAAGACCAAAGGTTTCGTGTTGCACGAGACCAGGGAACCGCGAACCTTGAATCATTAGACTTCAAGAACAGATTTCACAAACCACACTCTCACTATGATCCATCAAGGTTCTCTACATGTGCATTTTATGAATTCCACTAGGAGGTGTTGGAAAAGCGACATCTGTGTCCCTCAGACTTGGTGAATCTTGACTCTCTGGCTGCCAAAGGGATCAATTTACACCCTCTGTTTGACAATCTCAAATGGTCTCCACTGCTACATATTCAAAAAATGGTATACCCAGGGTTGGTAAGACAATTTTATGCTAATCTGAGATTGATTGATGGTAGTTTTCACTCCTATGTGAAGCGTGTGCATATCACTCTGAATACTGAGACCATCAGCTCTGCCCTTGGATACACCGATGAAGGACTGAGGGTATACATGACTGACAAATGGGATGCACAAGTTAGGGTCACATACAAGCAAGCTCTTCAACATATTTGTGAAAATCTGTCTGGCTTAGACGACATTATTCCTACCCACAAAGCTCTTAGACCAACCAACTCACTGCTGTACCGCATCATAACTCACATTCTGCCCCTTCAAAGTAGTTCACATAACAGGGTAACTGTATCTGATTCTCTTATAATCTTTGCTCTTGTTACTTCATCTCCTATTTCATTTGGTTACCTTATTATTAGACACATGTGGGAGTCTGTAAAGAGTACCAAAAAGACTAATTTACCTTATGGAATATTTCTTACGTGTATTTTTGAGTACTTTAAGGTAGATTTAACAAATGAGAGTGTAGAAAATAAGGTATCAATGATCAAAAGAGGAGGAGCCATGAAGGGAACCAAAGGAAGGAAGTCTGTACCTTCGGACAGTGACTTTGAGAGTCGGCCTGAATCCTCCAAGGCAACCGAATCACTCAAAGAAATTCTCACTAAATTCTCAAACATGTCGGAGCTAATGGTACAATCCCATAAGGCGGCTCGCAAGCTAGCCTATAAAAATGAAAGGGCTTAGATGAGATGCAAGGATAGAGTGAGTCTGATGCTACAAAGCTTTGAGGAGGAGTTGGGTGCTGCTAGTGACAAAGAGGCTGAGGAATCTGAGTTTCATCTATCTGATGATTAATCAAGTTTTTTTTAGTATTTGATATTGACATGTTTAGGCTCAATTTGATACTGTATTTGTCTGTTTAGATACTGTTGAACCTATGACTCTGTGCTACACTCTTATTATTTTGGACATATTTTGGATATTTTATTTTCCATGACATTTTTTGCAGGTGTCCCTTGATGCCAAAAGGGGAAAAAATGGGCTGAAAATTGAAATCATGAAAATAAGGGATGAAATCCGTGTGGATTTATGATTATCCTTGTTATAATTGTATTTTGTTGATATAATGTTTATGATGCAACTGTCTTAATATTGTGGCCTGCTGGTTTTTAACATATATACATTTGTGGAAGCAATTGATTCATTTTGATAAATATGTTTGCTGATATTGGATTAGGAATATTTTTGATCATGTTGGTAAACATGCTTGCTGTTTTTTTTTTTTTGGCAGTTCCTTTAAAGCATTAATATGAAAATAAATCTTAAAAGTTGTTGTGTTTGAAATGATCATGTCTTAGATTAAAAAATTTTTCCTTACCATAATTACTGTGTTCTGATTTGTTGTTTGGAAATTTTTTTTTTAACAGATCAAAACAACAATTTACTTTGATTATTTTGTGAGTTTGAGCAGAAAAATCATTTTATGATAACAAAAGAGTTTTGCTTGTCATCCAATTCTACTCATAAATCAAGCATTCAACATTTCTAAAATTAATATGTTGAATAATACAGTTGCCTAAGCTTGATTTCTAAAGTTACAGGTATAAAGCTTCCCTTGGTAAAATAGCATACATTAAGGGGAGCCTTGTAACATTTGGAAAGGGAAGAAATACTAATATGCAAAGGGAGTATTCTATACTTTAATCCTTAATTTCTTTCCATTTCAATTTTAATAATGTTTGTCATCAAAGGGGAGATTGATGAGTTTGAAAAACTCTAAATTAACATTTGTGATGACTAAACATTATTAATTTGATTAATTACAAAAATATTAATATGTTAATTAAATTAATTTTTGCTATGCAGGTTTTGTTTGAGCCGAAAATAAAAGAAAAATGTTGCAAGCCCAATTATATTGAAAACACATTCAGCATTGATACAAAATTAATTTGATTCTATGGCTGAATTATTATTCTTGTTATTGGGCCAGAATTGATCTTAATTAGCCCAAATCAACTTTGATGGAAAGATCCAATGCTAGGTCCAAAACTTATTGTGAAAGGAAGCAAAATTGTTTCTTGCCTCCAACGGATCCCATTTCTTCTTTTGGGATGGATTTCAAAATTTAATTTGCTAACATTGGAAACATGAGAGAGATTGTCATTGATATGATTGATGGCATTAAGGCTACACGCTACTCAGGGAAGGAAAAGCAACTTCTTTTCAATTAATTTGTTTAATTCATTTAATTGTTTTTCTTCCAATTGTTTCTTCTCTCTCATTCTTTCTTTCTTCTCTTTCGGTCATTACACAACAAACCATGGAAGCTAAGCCTAGTCACCGAAGAGAGAAAGATATACGCTACAAGACCATCAAAATAATAGCAAGAAAAAACAAACAAAAAGTATGCTGTGGCTAAGATTCTCATTCACTTTTGGTAAGATTTTGTGATGAGATCTTGGCTTCTCCATACCAAAAATGGTTGAAGAAGATTTCGGCCAGCAAGGAGAAGATCTTTGGAGGAATGGCTTGTCTCTGATCTTGCTCAACCACCACAGGAGGTAGCTATAGTGGCTACGTGATGGAAGAGGCAGAGATATGAGCAGATGAAGCTATCATCATCATGAAGCATCAAGGGCCAAAAGTTCATCTTGGAGAGCAAGAAAAGATGAAGGGCTCGGATTGATGAAGATTGGTGACCAAGGAAGGACTAGAGGTAATTGCATGTTGGTTTCTGCATGGGTTATCTTTTCTCTCTCTCTGGCCAAACCGGTTTTGTTTTGAAGAAGAAGAAGTTTAGCTTGGTTTGTTTGGTTTCAACCTTGAAGGCTTCTCCCTATAAGTAAGGGTGAACAATCAGAGTTTGATTCAAGGAGCAATGTGTGAGAGTGCAAGGCACAAAGTTCTCATAGCTACCTAAGCTAGCAAAGTTTCTTCTCCTTTAATGTATTCTATTTTATATTTTTCTGTTTAATTTTGTCATGTCTTGAGTCTCATGAAAAAAGGCAAACAGTGAGGTTTGTAAGAAAAAGCCATAGAGCGAAAAAAGGTAGAGAGTGTAAAATTAAAAGAAAAAACCATAGATGTCATTAGAGTTCTTTTGTACATCTGTGTTGTGTTTTATGATTCTGTGGGAATCCCCTTACAAGTTGGGTTAGCACTTAGCAGTTGGAAAGCTTGGCAGTAACCAAGTCAAGTTCAGTTTGGGATTAAATTATGGACTTGTCCCAGATAGGAAGGGTAGTTCTTAGGGAGAATTGGTGTTTGTAATCAAGGATGATTATAGTGAAATTTCATCATCATTGTGATGGAGACTGGATGTAGGCTGCACTGCACTTAGCAGCTGAACCAGGATATATCTGGGTGTAATTTTCTCTCTCTTCTACTCCATTTCTGTTTCTGCTGCACAAGAGATAAAACCGAAAAATATTTCGTGCCAAGTGACAAGACAAAAAGAAAAGTCTCGTGGCTAGGGATGAGACAAAAATAAAAAAGTCTCCAGAAGTTGTTTCAAAGACTAGCAAGTGTTCTAAAGTGAAAAAAAATAGGGCTAAGATTCAATCCTCCCTTCTCTTAACCACTGAAAACCATCACTATAGTTTTATACACATAAATCAATACAATTTGTACCTATATTTTTTAAAATTTACATACATAAATTAATAAAATTTATTTATTAAAAATAATTTAATATTTGTGCTGGCTAAATAATGACCAAAACTACTAAAAGTTGCTAGTTTTAAAAAATTTTCATAAAATATTAGTTTATAAATAAATTAAAGAAAGTCATGTAACTCTTTTTCCATTTTTGAATTATACAAGAAAAATTTTTTTTTTGATATAATATTATATAGAATTAGTTATTCAATTTTCTCCATCAATTAAAAAGTACATATGCCATAATTTTTGTAAAAAATAATTATATCAATTAAAATTAAATTCATATTTTAGCTAATTAATATTTTTTTATCTGAGCTAATTAATCTTATTATTGGTATTAAAAGTTTAATTTTTTTATTTTTCTTGCAGGACCATTAAGGCGAAAAAAAAATTAAGAGTCAGGGACCAACTTATATACAAAAAAAAGGTCTAATGCAACATATAAATGTCTTATCTTTTATTGTGCCTAACCAAGCCAAGCCATCAAATTTCTAGGTCACCGCAGCTGGCCAAATTGCTTCCCCAATATAAAAACAAAATAGTACAAGTGTTGCAAGAAGAGTTATGTTATAGGAAAATTTGTAATCTTAAATCTCTACACTATAATTCACCTTAAAAATTTTATCTATTATTCAAAATTTCAAATACACTCAGGTTCAGTTTAGGTAAATAAAAACTAATTTTTTTAGTTTAAATAATAAATAATTATATTAAAAATAACTTATAAATAAATTATTTTATATTTAAATTTTTAATTCTAAAAGTAATTATTTTATAGAAATATGATAAAAAATAATAATATTTTGAGAGAAGTAATTTTTTTTTTTACTTTTCTATAAGTTTCTTAAAAAATTGCAATTTGATTTTAAAAATTACATTAGACATTAATACTACTATTTTTTATAAGTTAAAAACTTAAAAAATTACTTTTAAAATTTTCTAAACAGACCCTTAGAATTTGTTTAGATAAATTTTTAAAAAATATCTGTTTTTTGAGTTATATTTTTTTTAATTTATAAAAAAATTAAAAAATATATTTAAATATTTTATAAAAAAATATTCTTATCTATTAATTATATTTTGTTCCCAAATTCTCGAAGTTGTAATCACGTCCATGCGAGCATGCATAGTTGTCTAGTTGAATCTCACTCAACTCTCCTTGCAAGTTGCAATTGCCAACATATTATCACCACCACTAATATTACATTTATTTCCTCAACGGACTTTCGTTGTTTTTTTATATAATTATTCAAATACTTTCCCTTATCAACTGAAATGTTTTAAAAAAAATTATAAAATAATATTAAAATTTCTATTACCTAAAAGTCACTTCGATCTTTGGTGACTTCGGAAACAAAATTCAGCATAAGTTCACTATTAAAATAAAAAAAATTAAAATATATTTTATTAAAAAAAAATTTGTTAGTCACGGTAATTTTAATCCGACAAATCAAATACTAGATCATAAATTCATGATGTTATTGGAAGTTAAAATTAGGCTACGACAGCCAGAAAACAAACGAGCAGAAATTTGGGCTAAAGAAAATTCAATTTCTATTCCTTTCTTGCTTATAAGCTCAAATGGAGTTGCTAAAAAAAAATAAAAAACTCAAATGCGGTATCCTGTTTAGCCTCCATTTAATATTTATATTTTTTCATAAAATTATATATAATTAGAATTTTTTTCATGACAAGAAGAAACAAAAAAACATAAATTTTTCTTTTTACAATGTATTTAGTCAAATTTTCAAAAGACAAAGTATATTTTTTACACATAAATGGACTTTCAACCTTTCTCCAACTACTTATGATGTCATATCTTGTATGTATATGTAAAGTGTTTCTAGCACACTTTTTGCCATTATAAAATGGGGACATATAGCAACGCTAAAAATAAATGAGAAAGACAGATTAAATTAAACATGATTAAAATTCAAATGAAATAATAGAAATGTCATTATAAATAGGAGTGACAACATATCTATTTTATCCGTGAATATTTAATTTTATCCAATTTAGTCAGGTAGAATTGTCAATCCGATTCATTGAGAATTAATAAATACGGAGAGAGTTTAAATATAGATCAAGTAGAATGTGGGTTGAGTCTCAATCCTTTTTGATTAACTCGTACTCTATATATGTATATGTTATAAAAACATGTTATAGGTAAGTGTTGAATCAAGAATCTCTCCTTAGTATAAAACAACTTTATCATTGAGTTAAGATGATCGATCAATTGATAATTTAATACTTTTATTTATATAAAAACTAATTTTATTTTATAAATATAATATTTTATTTATGTTTGTGTTATTAATTTAAGTAAAGACTTTTATGTAAAATTGAATATTTGATAGTTATGTTGTTTATGTGACGATTTTATTGTTTGTCAGATGATTGTATTGTTTGTATTGATTTTTTAATTTGCATACTCATTATGTTATATAATAATATTGCATATTTATAAAAATTGGCATGTAGAGTCGAATACCTGCAACTAGAGTTAATGTTAGATTCAAACCCTATTATATACTACCCATTGCCACTCCTAATCATAATCAAGAACATTTATTGAGACAAAATAGCAAGAATAACCTTGCTTCTAATTCCGAATTCATATTTTGGTGAAGTCTACGTATAGGGTTTAGGTTAGCTATAGTGGCACTTTTAGCATAATTATTACATATATTTTTTCTTCTTAGATTAAGGTAGTTCAAGATCAGATTGATCTATTTTCAATCATCTTTATATGGCAAGTAAGAATGTTAAAATGGGTCGAAACCACCGAATCGGTCTACCGAATCCATAAAAAATGAATGGGGATGAGATTTTAAACCAATCTCAACCTCCCATAAACTCACAGTCGCAGGTGGTCAGGATCTTTTCATCTTCGACTATCGATCTCTAGCTCTCTGCATCTCCGGCGATCTCAAGTTTGTTGGTGATCTATCCATCTCCAACCACTATTATGCATCTCTGTTTTTTTTTTTCTGCAGCAATAGCGGACTCTCTACTTCTTTTATTATATTATGAACTGTAATGATATTTTTTTAAAATTTCTAATTCTGTTTTGTGTCTCTATTTTGCTTTTTTGAGATTTTGAATTAGTGTTTTTTTGTCTTTCTAGAACTGATCTACTCTAATCGGCTAAATTTTTCTGTGAAATAATTACTAAAAATTTTTCTATCCAAATAAAAGATAAAAATTTCTTTTCTTGTATATTTAAGTTTTTATGTTTATTATGAATTTTAAATTAGTTTGTAATTTGACTAATTTTTTATTTATATTTGTATTATCTCATCTTTTATTGAATTAATTTTGATTATATAATTGATTTTATTTTTTTAAACTGGGCGAGCTAATTTTTCGACCTGTTAACCTACCTGTCACAAAACATGATGGATCAAGAATCTAAGTCCATTTTATCTTGGCAGACTACCTCATCTCGTTTAGTTTTATGGTAGAATGAGATAGATAATGTGCTTTTATACCTGAAATAAAGAGTATATATTTTATGTCGATAGATTTATACACGAGACAAGCAATTAAAACAGTTTTAGCTAGCTAATTAATCTTCTAAGAATGTATATCAAGGACTCAAGAGTCAAAATGTTAAAGGTTAAAAAAATTTTGGTAAACAGATTAAAAATTATTAAAATATTATTATATATATAAAAATAAAAAATATCAAGTGAGTTAAAAATAGTGTTTTCTTGTTTTTTATTTAATAAGATAAAAATAATTAAAATTTCTTGTCAACAATATAATTTTTTTTAATAAAAGTAGGGGTGTTTATATGGATTAGATCCGATATATATATATTTACGGTATTTATCTGAATTTGATTAAAAAATTATAGATATAGATTTGATCTACAAAACTATCAGATTCAATCTGATCTACACACTAATAAAATCGGATATGTGAAGTTTGGATAGGTATCCGAATATATTCAATTTGCATATCCACGAATATTTAAAAAATATAAATATTAAATTTAATATAATAATTTTAGTATAAATTAAATCAAAATTTTGATGATATCCGATTTCATCTTTAAACAGAAGTCCTAAAATTAAAGAAGTGCATATTATATCCATGGAAATGACGAGGTCAATAATCCTTATCCATACGTATTAGTTTTCATAGTCCACAACTAACTATGTCGCGTAAGTCATGTAGTCAGTATAATTGATTATTATGACCTCATCACCATAAGAAAGAGGAGCAGAGAAAAAGAGGACAAGAAGAAGAAGAAGAAAGAAGCATGGAACACACATGCACTTTAACTCAATAATCAATGATTATGATTAATAATGAGATATTGTATAAGATAAATAATACATCATCAATCATATCAACTATTTGCATACGATTGCATATAGTGATGTATAACGAATAGTCTATGTAATGTGTCTCGTATACATAAACTAGAATAAGCATTTTTCTTAAATTTCAAGTTTTCAACCATTAGGATGATGGATTCCATTGATTATTAGTGTTTAGTGTACACCAAAACAAGCCTATTACGAATACCAAAAAAAAAAAATGGTTTGATTTCAACTTATAATCAATTATTAAATCAAAATAAAATAAGTTTCTTCACTCATTAATTGTTTTTTTAGAAATCACTCTTATTTTTTATTGGTCTCATTTTTCTTCTAAACATCGTAATTTTACTTTGTCACACTAACTATCTATCATTACAGTCAACCACTGTCGATCAATTATCTGTTGTTGTTGATCAGCACATTAAATTCTAAATTCTAAATATTAAATTTTAAATTTTAAATAATAAATTCTAAATTTTAAATTCTAGAAATTTTAAATGTTAAATTTTAAATCTTAAAATTAATTTTAGTTTGTTTCACTTTTTGATGTTCTTTTACTTAAATTTTGAATTTTTTAATTATTTTTAGTTTCAAATATTCTTTTTTACATTTCTTTTCTAATTGTTAACTGATTTTTAAATTAATTGATTGAATTAATATTGATTTCCTAGATTTTTTATAACAAAATTAATCTCTTAAGAAAACAAAACATATTTAAAAAGCAAAAAATAAAAAAGTTTACAAAAAATCGAATCTGATCCGAAAATTAAAACCATCAAATCCCAAAAGTCACAATTAAAATTGTATAGCTATCAACTTAAACATTTGCACTTGGAAGTAAAGTGATAATAAAACAAATACACAATAAGGCACACAGTTACACTTGGAATAACAAAATTCAAAACACAAGCAAACCAATTCTAGCTAGGATTTTTTTTTCCCCACTAGCTAGTTATAATTTAGTCAACAGCTCACAAAAAAAAAGTGAAAATATGCAGTTAACTTTACGTGAAGTTGATGGCTGAGAGTCATTAAATGACAATTTAGTAAAAAATATCAAATTATTTAAAAATTCTCAACTATCAACTTCACCTAAAATTATCTGCATTTAAATTTTCACCTCACAAAATATAGGCAAGTAATAACACGTTTCATAGTTGGATTCTTGACTTAATTAGTTCACACTCCTGCAATTCTTTCTAATCTCTCCCTTGGATCCAGTGAGGGGACTTATGTCTCCCATCTTGATCATGGCACTGGCAAAATCTGCGAAAAAAGAGCTAGGGTTTGAGCTGTAGCCGCGAACAATGGAGTCAGTGGATCCTCCGTTGAAGAGTTGCTGGTCGGAATGGAGGAGGCCTTTTCGGTCGACGAGGTTGTTGAAGTAGTGGTTGTCGAATGACGCCGGTGTCTGAAGATCGAGGGGGGCGAGGTTGTTGTCCCCCACACCGGATGCCCTAGGGCAGTTTGATTGCCTTGTTTGAGCAAAGGATGTTACTAACTCGTTGGTCTCATTGTAGATGTGGGATCTGAAGGTTGTACACCTTGCTTGTCCAATTGTGTGACCACCTTTAATTAAAATCAACATGCCACCAAATTAGTAAATATCAACAAACAAAAAAACAAATCTTCTTAGTGTTCAATATCTTAGTTTTATTGGGTCATTTTTCTCCTTTTATTTTAATCTAACTAATTAAGAAACTAGCATATATTTAATTTTTTAGGATTTTTAACATATTCATTAATGAAAAAATTGGAATTTAATTAGTTATAAATTATCTATATAAAATGATCGAAATAACAAAAATGTTAGATTAACAGAATTTATATAAAATCATTTATCCAAAAGTTTTAATCCATTAGAAAGAATCGCATGATGAGTAGTTATATTTTTAATATAAAATTTATTTATTGGATTTAAGTAAAATTTTATATGGTTTTTTTATTATTTAATTTATACTAAAATTCTTTTTTGTTGTAGGTCAATAAAAATTAAAATTCTAAATTTTTTAATAAGTTTTTAATATTATGATATGAGATATTTTATTCCAAAAACATGAATTGAAGATTATACCACTAGTAAACATTTTGATGTAAACCCAATTTAATGATTATGATTGTGATTTAATAAATAAGGAAAAATACTCTTAATTATTATGTTATGGGCAATCATAAGAGTATGTAAAATATTAAAGGTAAAAATTCAGGTAAAGTTTATAACTAAGAACCGTGAAATCATCTCACGATTATCAGTTATTAATTTCAAGTAAAGTTTACCGTATAGTTTCCACCAATTTTAAATTAGAAGTTACCACTTACCAGACAATGCGACCAAGTCCTTGGTAGAAAGTCCAAGTGCCCCGAATTTTGAGATTAATTGATTTAGGGTTGAAGTTGGTGCTGGTATCCCGTTGTTGGCAGCAGATTGGCTGGCTGTTCTTGCATCTCTTCTTCCAAGTTTTACATCCCACTCGGGCCCTCCAAGCTGCACATCCATCATTAATCATCAATTATCACTCAAATTAATTAATTAAGGAATTAATTGTGTGGTTAATTACGATCTTGACGGAGTCTCTGGCAGCGATGGCGAGGATGTCAGCGCAGGAGACAACACCAGGGCAGACTTTCTCAACGGCGGACTTGACGGCGTCGATCACTTCGAATCCGCGGGCAGAGTTCTTGTTGGGACCCGCATTCTTCTCTCCTTTGAAGCTTGATGTATCATCCAGAAGAATTGAACCGTCACATCCCTGTTTTAATTAACACATTGTAATGTTTCGTTTCTTCTAAATTTTCTACAAACATAGATGACACTTCAAAACATAACAAAAGACATAGACTTTTGGTGGAGAAGGCTTCACGGATAGATATTTATATGTTAAATTAAATTTTCAAATTTCATGATGTGAAATTATTTAAATTTTTATTATTTTTATATAGAGTTTAATTTTAATGTATTGATAATATAATATTTTATATAATTATTTAATTGCATCTATTTTTTAATCACTATTTATATGGTCATGTAAAAAATATAGTGACGTGAGATTACATAATTGAATATACATAATTTATATTAATAAGGCATTAAAATTAAATTATTGTATATATCTAAATTATGCATATAAAACGTAATAAATATATGGTCAAAATCTATTCATATAATAAGAAATATGACACTCTTGACTTAATAAGTAATATTACATTAATTAATTAATATATAAGATATGAGCTAGAAAATTGTAATTAACAATTTATTTTTTTATCTTTTATTAGTATATGGTGAAGACTTATAGATAATTATATTCATGTAAAGTTGATAGCTAAAAGTCGTTAAATAGTAATTTAGTCAAATATATTAAATTATTTAATAATTCTCAATTAACAATTTTACGTAAAGTCAAATGCAGATGAATTTTTGCTTTTTATATATATATAGAACTAATTAATTATTAGTAGTGTGAAGACATTAAATTGTAGAGTAATTAATTAAGAACTATGTGTAGGACTTACATTAACAAAGCAATCATGGAAGAACAAACGTAGGAGAGAAGCACCCATGCGAGTCTCTTTTTTGATGGCAGCTTCCACTGTGCATTTCACAGTGTCAAGGAGTTTTGGACATGAACTTGAATAGAATTCTGTGGAAAGTGATGCATTGGCACTACCCAACACAAGGATAAGGAGGAACAAACCAATCATAACTAGCTTATTAGAACTAAATGAACCCATAATAACTATATAAGTCTAAAACCTTAGGATATACGAGGCTCTAGTTAATTAGGTATAGCTGCGTGTTTTAAATTCCTTAATTTTTTTGCCTAAGTGTGTTTCTGTGGTTTCTAAAACTCTGAAGGTGCCCTATATATAGATGTGATTAGGCTCTTTATTGGCATGCTCCTATGTTTTGAATCAGTCCAAATTATTTATAAACTTAAAATACATTTATTTTCGATTCATTTAGAACTTATTTTTTTAAGATATATATGAATAGTATATATGATTTAAAAAAGTTAAATTTTGTATACAATGTCAAAAATAATATTATTTAATTACTAGTAATTCAAAATTCATATATGATCAATTTTAATTACAAAAATATATCAATACATTAAAATTAAAACTTTTTTTTGGGTTAAACTCAACATAAATCTCAAGGCACTATCTCTTCAGGTAGCCAAACCTAACGCACGTAGACTAAATTATTAGTCATCATTGCATGGGTTAATATTTAATTTCACCGCTCGATTATTATAAGATATAGATGTTTGAAAAAGAAAACCCACTTATGTTATTTTTAGGATAAAATATTATCATCAAACAGCACACTATCGTAAGTAATTTATAATATATTTCTTTACAAAAGAATGCATGAGGTTGTAAAGTGATCAAGTTTATATATAATTAAACACTTAATATTTATATACACCTAAAGTCTCACTTGTACCGATTGACATTTATTATAATATTCTTTAGATTTTAGAACAACTCTCATTTTAATGTATAATTTAATTTTTTGCCTTTTTTTCCCGGTAAATTAAGTTCAATAATTATCCCCACTTAATTATAGATATAGAAATAAAACAATACATTTCCGTTCCTTGTAGCCATATTTTGTCAATGGGTATGCGAGTAGTTGGTAAACTATTTTTCCTCACTGTCCCATCCTATAACGATTGTATATTATATTGTATGTATGATGTATGATGTATGATGAATTATATTAAAATCTAATAACATCAGTACAACAAGACGAGGGAGCACAAGCCCAAAGTTTGACTCTTAGGTAGCATTTGGTGGAGAGATAGAGACGAAAAGACTGAGACCAAGAGATAGAAATTAAGAGACAAAAATTGAAATAAATTTCAGTATTTTGTTTGGTGCAAAGTGAGAGATAGAAATTGAAATAAGAATGAAACTCTAATTTAATTTGTACAAAAAGTAAAATTAGAATTAATTAATTGAAATGAGGATATGTTAGGTATAAAATGTTATTAAAGTTTCAGTCTCCATCTCTAAAAATTTTAGTCCCCTGTATCTTTACTTTTTGGAAGCACTAAAATATTGAAATTTTAGAAACAGAGACAAAAATTTTAATACCAGTCTCTGAACCAATAAATATAATATTGAGTCTCAATCTCTGTCTCATATCTCAAAACAAATGCTACCTTATACTCATCAAAAGATTCAAATAAACATCATCTTATTCAATTATAAATGATGGGCTTTATTTTGGTTATATTTTTAACACATTTTCGTAAAAAAAATCTCCTTTGAATTTGTGACAATTTTGTATCAACTTTTGTTTTGTGAGTTACCCAAAATAAAGATGGTGAAAATGAGTCTAGATGTTGTAGTCCAAATACCTTTGAACATGTTTCTGTCCATTTCTTGGACGATGATGAAAAATATCTGTAAAAAATTTTGATGTGTAAATTAACCAAAATTTTAAGTAGAGTCTGTTTAAGTTGCACAAAAAATATTTGAGAAAGTATCACTTTTTTCTTCTACGAAATATTAAAATGACATTCCTCTTCTTTCTATTTATAAAGTATATATTCCCTCTTTTATAATTTTTAAAAAATCTCATCTTTAATTTATTTTTAATTTTTTTGTGTTAACTAATTTTAACTTTATCTATTTTAAAAAAAATTATTTTTTACAAAAATACTCTTTAATAAAAACTTTATTTTTTGTCATTAAATTTTGTTTAGCAAAATAGTCTTTAATAATAAATTATTTTTTATTAATTAAATTATATTTTTACCAAAATATTCTTTAAAAAATTAATAATTAAATTATTTTTTTAAGATATTCTTTAATAATTTTTTTTGAGAGATTACATAATTTGAGAGATTACATAATTCAAGAGAATTTTAATATAATAAGAGTGAAAAATGAGAAAAGAAAAGTGACTGCTATTTGTGCTTCTGAAGGTTTTTTTAAAAGTTATAAAAGAATAGAATATACATTTTATAAATAGAGAGAAAAAAGTGTCATTTTAACATTGATAGGAGAGGAAAATGATATTTTCTTAAAATATTTCAAGTGTTAGTCATCAGTAGGATAAATCTCTTCTGATGGTAATAGACAATTATTTCTTCAATTGTGAAAAAAGTTATGTGAGATTGAGTTATAATTATCACTTTTGTGGTGAAAACCGAAGAAATAAAAAAATCTTTAACTTATTTTTATTTTAGTAAATAAATATTAATTTTATTATAAAATTAATTAATAAGATCTATTCTAATATCTAAACTAAAATAATAAGATAATATAAAAAAAATTTAAATTGATGTCTATTTTAGTAATTTTTTATCTAAAAGTGATTTTAAATGATATAAGTCAAATAACATTTATTTTACTATAATCTATTTTGATACAAAAATTACCAAATATAAATCACTTTAACACAAACTTACTTTTGATCAAAATTAAATTTACAAAATTAATTTTATGTATCATTTACAAACTGTAATCTAAATACACACTTACTCCCCAAGTTGGATTGAGTCACTTGCTGTGAGACTAAAATTAGTGTTGTTTGAACTATTTGGTCTGGAAGTGAAGGCTCCTTCGTTGGAACAGGTCGCATGAAAGGGGTCCAATCTGATAAAAATGCTGCCAAGTGGGTTTGGACTAGGCTAATTTGAGTCTATGCATGAACAATCTCCTTTATTTCTTCTTTTATTGTGGTATATTAAAATGTTTTTTTTATTAAGAGTTATAAAAATTTTAATATTGTATCGTAAAATTATTTATTATAAAAATCTAAATTAATAAAAAATACATAAATAATTATATCTTTAATTATAAAAAAATTTATAGAATATTCCACGTACTTTTCTAATATATGCACAAAATTATAGTTAAACTTATCATCAGTAATTCAGTATATTAAATGTATGTGTTTTAATTCATGACAAATTTATTATACGTACCCTCCATATTTCATGGATGATACGCGCATGAAAAAGAATATAGCTAGATAACGATAGTAAAATCCACCGAAAAAAGAAAACGACGGGAATGTATATAGACTAACTAATTTGAGTTAGTTAAAGAGTTAATTTATTGATTAATAATAAAATTTTAAATAAAATTTAAATTTGTGATGAATTAATCTTTAATTGGTTGGATTAGAAAAAAAGCATGAGAAATCAAAGATATATTAGACTTATATTAGGAATACTCATGATTAGCTGGCAAAGTATGGTTCTGAAAATATATTGAGATTAATAGAGAAAGTCCTCAGCTTAATTAATCTTTAATATTTATTGCTCAAGGTGTAGGCTATAAAGAAAGCTTAACGGAAAACGTAGGCTCCATCTAAACAAAGTCGTATTTTGTGTTCCAAAAGGGTTGTATTAGGTGAAATATTTAACCTGCTAATAAAGAATTGGAATGTGTGTTCTTATTTATAAAATAATTATACTCATAAAAACAATGAGTATTTATTTTTATTATTTAATTTGCATGCTATACTGCTTGTACGGTTGTACCAAATATATAACTATGAGCATCTCTTAAAAAAGAAGACACCTTACCAAATATATATAAGAAAATTTCCTCGATGTAAGAATAAATTAAAATGTAAATACCAAAAATTAATTTTGATCTTGTTAAGAAAGTCAAAAGAAGAAAGGTATTATACAGAAAAGAAGAGTTTAAAATATATTTTTATTATCTTAAAAATAAAAAATGCCCCAAACATACCCTAAAACATGTTGTGTGACTTTTAAGTGAGACTATGAGTGAGTATCTTTTTATAAGATTTGACAAACATGCATGGCTAATTAGTCAAATGAATTTGTTGGGTCTTGAGATTCTGCTCCATAGCTTCCATTGTTAAAACATCTTCCTAATTAAACAAATTAGCATGCTCTCCATCGAGTGTCCTTTGGAAAATTAGAAAGTTTAAGGTTTGGAATTTTTATTACAAGATTTTTCTCCCCCTATTGGCTGGTTTGCTTTCTTGCTTTTTGACCATTAGAAAGTGAACCACGTTGAAACTTTCCTCATTGTTGAATACTTTAAGTTTGATTAAGTCTGTAACGAATCTCTCATAGCCCCATGCTGCTTTTAGTTAATTGAAGATTAATATAATCAAATCAACCCTGCTAGCCCCAATGTGGTTCATATATATATATATATATATATACTCATTCATTCGAGTACACAATGATATACCGTATTTATCATAGTTAATTCAAATTATCTTTTATATTTAAACAGAAAAAAATAAAAAGATAATGTAATTTTCTCTTGATCATTAAAAAAAAATTCTTATTTAAAAATTAAGAGAGTCTTTCGGATCCTTATTTAAGAGAATATATTCGTTTTTCAACTTGTAACGCGGTAATGCCTCTTCACTTTTTTTTTGAAACACAAAAAGCTCAACACATTAAGGTGGAGCAACAAATAAAAACAAAGAGAAAAATCAAATCAAACGCAAAGGTTATTAAACGTCTGTCAATTCCAGTATTGCTATCAACAACCAAAAGGATCAATACCGACCAGTCTACTCCTTGTAGCTTAAAAACGTCCTTCCTTGAATGAACACTTGCTTCTTTATTGTTGAAAATTTTGTCATTGCGTTCCAACCATATATTCCAGATTATTGCAAAGAACCCAATTAGTAGCATCTTCTGCTCCTCCTTTCTAAAATGAATGCCGGTCCAACTCTCAAACAAAGCTTTCATGGTTCCTGGAACGGCCCATTCTCTACCAAGACACCTCAACCAGGCACACCACACCTGCCACGTAAACTCACATAAAAGAAACAAATGATGAACAAACTCCATTTTCTTCTTACATAGGACACACATATTGTCACTCTGATGAATAATTCCTAGTCTACTCAATCTCTCCTTAGTATTCACCTTGCCAACTAGGACAAACCAACCAAAAAGTTCAATTTTCGGAGGTACCAACCCCCTCCAAATTGAACTTGTGAAACTATAGCTCGTGATCTCTTCTGAAAGGGTCTCCGAATGCAACACCTGCACAAAAAAAATAATAGAAAAAATACCTTTATGATCAAATTTCCACACAACATTATCCTCTCGTAATCTCTTCACTGTTTGTGCATATTCAATTAGAATTTTGTTTATTTTTTTGTATCAATTTCATTTGAATTCAAAATCTCTAGTTAAATTGCAGCAGTTTTTCTTTTAAAGAGCATGAAAAATGGCAGCAGTTTTTTTTTTTAGCGATTTGTAGTAGTTTCTACCGTTTAAAATTGTCGCTAAACGAATTATCAGCTTCTAAATAATTGTCTTCTTTTAAAGTGTAGAGAAATGAATTCACGATAATCTCCAATCATTGAAATAACCATCGCTATACCAAAATATTGTGTGAGTTTATTTTTTCAGTATTTTTTTTAACTGCCTATAAACCTCAATAATGATATGTAAATATGACATACTTAAAGAAAGTTTGACATAGTGAATGTAAGATATATAACTATAGATATGCTTCTATCAAATATAGTTTAAATTTATGGATAAGTAATTTTATGATATAATATCAAAATTTTCATGACTTAAAGTAACCTCAATTTCTGTTATTAAAAAAAATCAATATAACACCTCAAAAAAAACTTATGAAAAATTAAGACGAAAATATACTTTTGATTAAAAAAATATAAGATATATACCTAGTCAGATATCTTTTTATTTACTTATCCTAAACCTTTATCTCAATTCTACATAAAGTTTAATTTAAGTTTTAAACCCATGGATTCTCTGAGTAAAATTTGTCTAAAAATCAGCTCAGTTTAATTTTTTTAGCATACATTGTCATTTCTGTCTTTTAGAGGTCAGATTAGGACTTATGGTTAAAAGGTTAGACTTGTATTTAGTTATTCATTTTATACCTCTTCTATGACATGTTAAAAGTTTGTTTAGATACATGAGTTTGGCCTATTTAAAAGTTTACCTGACCTAAAATTTATTAACAAGTCTGTTAATAAATAAAAAAATTTAAATTCGACTGAACATTTAAATAGGTCTATTAAGATCTAAAGATACAAACAATTTTTTTATATATTTAATTTATTAAAAAAAAATTGATAGAGAAGAAGTGATAAAATTGAATACTTGATATTGATTATCTAACATACTAAATTGTTAATATAGAAGATCAAGGATCATAAATATCATTTTCTTTTCTGTTACCTAATCATCATCTGCTGGCCAAAGTTTCAAAGAAGCATCTCATCCATTCACATTACTATTTGTTGAAACCGCCAAAGTAAGTTCAATCATCACAATCACAGTGCATGCTAACAAGGGAGAACGTTTCTATGACAACGAAGTCAAATTAAAAGGACCTAATTGTTCTAGTGTTCTTGCTCTTATTTAATTTCTAGAAGAAATAGCTCCTTCAATTCACTGCTTTTTTATATGCCTTATCTTTGTTAAGTTGACAAGGTGTCGGATATCTCACTGACTTAAGCACTAAGCAAGGCACAGTACAAATTTTTAAATTTTGTTAATACAAATAATTAATGTGATAAAATGGCGATTAGATAGATAACAACATGCTTTTGTTCAAATAAGTCATTTTGCTCCCTTCAAATCCAAAATATATTAACTACAAAGCAAGGATGTAGGTATTTAAAGTGCAGAAATATTGCATCATATTTAGAAGACCTACTTATTATTATTGATATGGCTGTTACAATCTAAACGTTATAACTCAGCATCATCCGTTGCAATTCGGTTTTATGAGCTATAATTCGGTATAACGGTATTAATCCGAAAAAAAACGTTCAACTATACATCGTAACCCCCGATTTAAATATAATGATTTTTCAATATCAACAACGGCTAGAGATATAGCCGATCTATGCCATTCACTTATAAAGATATGATATTTCAACTTTTAGACACACTTAAATTTCACGATACTAACTTAAACATTGGAGTACTTTTTGCAGGTATACTCCCCTTTTGTTCACACTCTCCACAACGTGATACATCCCTGGACAAAGAGTTCGGACGTTCGAAACTTGCAGCTCGGCGTTGAGGGCAACAACTCAGCATCGACTCTCAGGGACCCACTTATATCTAGGTTATTCACCCAAGAACAATTATTATTATTGATTTTTTACGATATTCCTCATCAGCTCGGCAGGTTAATGACTAATTCGTCGTAGATCGGAATTTCATTTAAGAGTTTTTCGTCGGCCAATAAGTTGTTGCATGTATAAAGCAGAATTTTAACTCCCAACACTTATTTAACCGAATTAATAAACTAACTACTAGAAACTTAGTTATTTAGAAGACCTAATTACTTTCGTGTATTGAGTGGCTCATGGGGGACATAGTGTCCTTGGATTGGGTCTAGGCCCAAATGTCCGAACACGTTATATCAATAAAACCGAACAATATGTCATACTTTTTGTTTGGCCCAAATAGTACAGATCACTAGCCCACAAAAAATATATTACAAATTTAGAATTTTTTTAACAATTTAGGTCTTGGCACATATGAAAGATTTGTAGGTCTTCCAAGAATGGAATATAAAACTCTATCTAGTGTGTGAGCGTGGTGAGTGTGTGGAGTGTAAGACAAAAAAAAATCATAATTTGTTTTCTCTCTCTCCACTTTATGATTATCGTTATAAATGGTACACAACCTCTGGTAATCTAATACGAGAATTTTAACATTTATTGTTATTTTTATGGTGAATTCTACTCGATTCCCTCTGAAGTAATATGTAAATTATTTTTAATGATGTGTCACATTTTAATTGGTCATTATTTTAACTATAGTTGGGTTATTTTGTAATTTATTATTTTAGATGGGTAATTATATAATTTTTTAAAATATTAAAATTCTACTCCGTTAATTGAAGCACGTTCTCACGCAATCTCTTTCTACAGTGCATCATTCTTTAATGGATCATTAAATTCCCATGGCTCGTAACTTTTCCGTTCTTCCCACTATAGCTACCGCCGACTTTTCTATCTCTTGTCCTCTCACTCAATCTCCTTTCTTTTGGCCATGACCCATGAATCATTCCTTACCAACATCAACATCATTAATGGTTAGTTCAGTTATTAAATTTTTTTCATTAAAAAATATATCTTTATTTAATTACATGATGGAATATATATTCATATGTAAAATATAATATAATAAAATAAATCTATTCAAAATACTGAAAAGTATATTTAAAATCATGAACATATAAACATAATAATAAAATTTGTATTCTAACCAAGTAAACATATTTTTTATCATACATAAATTATTTAAAAAATAAATATATTATTAAAATTAATAATACAAATTTAAAATAATAAAATCCAATTTTTTACTGTATTTTTTATAATATTTTTATTTTTTTAATTTACAATGTATTAGTACTTTATTATTTAATTAATGATTAAATAAATTATTTTTATAAAAAATTATTTTTGTATTATCTTAGAGAAGAGACTAATATAATAGTTTAAAAAATAACGTAAAAATAAAATTTTAAATAAAAATTATGAAAATGATTTGTTTAATCATTAATTAAATAATAAAATATTAGTAAATTAAAAATTAAAAGAATAAAAATACTATAAAAAATACTTGTAAGAAAGTTGAATTTTATTATTTTAAATTTGTGTTATTAATTCTAACAATTTATATTTTTTTAAATAATTTATGTATGATAAAAGATATATTTACTTGTTTAGAGTACACATTTTATTATTATATTTGTATATTCCTGATTTTAATTATACTTATAAGTACTCTGAATAGATTTATTTTATTATATTATATTTTACATATGAATATATATTCTATATATTATTTTTGACGAAAAAAATTTAATAACCGAACTAACCATTAATTATATTGGTAAGGAGTGATCCACGGCAAAAAAAAAGGATTGAGTGAGAGGATAGGAGATAGCAATGAAGTCGGCGCTGGCTATGCTGGGAAGAACGGGAAAGTTACAAGCCATGGAATTCAACGACACGTTAAGAAATGATGCACTGTAAAAAAAGATTGCGTGAGAGGCAGTAGATCAACTAAGTCAGCGCTGCTTACGGGATAAATTTTTAATATTTTAAGAAATTATACAATTACCCATCTAAAATAATAAATTACAAAATAACCTAACTATAATTAAGATAATAATCAATTAAAGTGTGACAAATCATGAAAAATAACTTACATGTTATTTTAGAAATGATTGGGTAGAATTCACCTATTTTTATTATAGTTAATACACATGTTTCTACTATTATATAAAATATGAATTTACATGAAAGGAGTGTTACATTTGTTTAAAATAAGAAGATATTAAATGTATCAATTATAACTATAATGAATATACAAAATATTTTTGCTAATATACATACAACGTAACATAATTATTCATACTTGTAAACCTATATATATTTGCATGCATGCACAATTAGTTGGGATTCCCTTGATTTGAACAAATAGCGAGGAAGGTTTCTCTATCTTAACCTCGAGTTTAGATCTCTAAAATATGAAAATTATTAGTAAATTATTAAAGTAAAAATTAATCATTATTAAATTTGTAATTCTTATTATATATGAATTTTATTATCCTAATTCAAGAAAATAATTAATCTCTTATTTTATTATTTTACTAATATTTTTTATTTTAGAGAATCTTAATCTCTGAATCTTATAGTCTCATTCGTGTACATGTATGTCTTCATATCTTTAAGAAAGGATTAGTTATAGAATCAAATTTTTAGTTAATATCGACAAATGTTTTAAAATTATTTTTTATTTTAAATTTTAAATTATAAATCATGATTTTAATCTTAAAACCTAAATTCTCTAAAGAAGAAAATAAAAAATTATAATAGAAAACTAATTAATATTAATTAATTTTCTATAATTATTTCTTCAATAATTCCCAACTCAACACAAAACACATGCAAATAAACAAGAGACAATAAACTGATGACCAGTGACTACACATAATAATTTGCTCCTTTACAACTTTTGGTGGGTCTGATTGCATTTTGACAAACTGGAAAAGAACAATTTGTTTCTTCATAGAACTTTTGTTATTTTACGCCAAGTAATTTTTTTTTTAAATATTTTATTTGTGATAAAACTATTCTCTCTATTCCACCGACACACATACATAAAGTAGAGCCTCTTTTCCCTTCAAATAGAAATAACAACAAACAATAATATATCTTTGTCTTTCATTTTAGCACGGTTGAATCAGGGGTTTATTGCTAAGCCAAAAATCATAATTGTACTATTATAAAAATGAAAAAGTTTAGAGAACCAACAATAAATAGCTAATTTTTGTATTTCAAATTTTAAAATTCCAAAAATTAAGATAGTAAATTTTTTTAATATCAAATTTATTATTTTTTAACTAGTTGATTTTAATTGACTACACTTCTAATTGATTCCTTAGTAAAATCGTATAAAAATTATTATAATTTCTTAGAATGACATCTATTTAACACAAATCTTTACTCACATAAGAGAATATTAAAGTTGCCATCAAATTTTAATTAAGGGTGACAGTGCCACAGTGGATAAATTAAAGAGAAATATTAGAACGTTTGAGGACAAATACTTCTATCAATATTAGTTAACATTTTGAATTAATATTTTATTTTATATTTGGTGGAAATTAGGGTGCAGTCGACTTCACGTGAAGTTAATACCTGAGAGCCATTAGATGATTTGACTGATTTAACTAAATTTTTATCTAACGGTTCTCAAATATCAACTTTATGTGAAGTCGACTTCACCTGGATTTTCACCTTTATATTTTTAAAATTTAGAATTAAAAATTTACTATTTAAAATTATGTATTAAATATTATCCAAAAATAAATTTTATTGATCAGATAAAATATAAATATTTATGTGCATTTTTTATTAATTTAATTTTTTTTGAAAAAAATAGTTTTGTGGCGGAAAAGAATTCTTTAAAGTGATTTTGACCATGGTTCTCATCAAATGCATACAAAACTATCTCATAATTATTAACCGAAAGACCTATACTAATTAATAGAATCTTCAACAGTTCAGATAAATCAGAAATAAAAAAGATGATGGCTTTGATTGTGACTTTGAAGTTCACATGCATGCAACAAATTTGAAATGTATGTATATTATTATTACGTATTTTCTCCTTTAAGGTTGTTTTTTCATTAATTGTAATTAGAGTTTAATTATTATTTATGATGATCATATATGTAAAATAGTTCTCTATATATAGTATATAATCTAAATAATAAGGCCTTTTTATTAACAGACAATATACCTAATTTAGCTAGGAAAATATCGGCTTTTAGGGACATTTATATTTTGAGAAATGTTATCTGTACTGTACATAAAAAATCAGCCACTAAAATTAGCTATTAATGTATTTATGTATAAATATATGTGTGGTTTAATTTATTTTCAATATCTATTTATATTCTAACATGTATTTTATACTAGTAGCTGATTTTAGTGTACACATAGCATAATCCTTATATTTTACACCGCAAGAGATTTTTTTAAAGTAATTATGTTACATTTTTTTTATTATTTTCTATAGTAAGACTGTGAAAAATGACCAAATTTTTTGTCAAATTTACCCCCAAAAATTTTCATAGTAAAAATAATATTATCGTTGAATTTTAATTTTCATAAAATGTTAGCCGTCGGTAGATTAAATATTAATCCGACAATTATAAATGAATTATTTCGGATAATAGAATGAAACAATCAATAATTCAATCAAATATTTTTACTGAAATAACTATATAATAACATTTTGTTACAAGTCTATGTAAAACTTTTACTGATATAGTACATATCCATGAAAAATTAGTATAATTGTATGTAAATCAATCAACTTCAGCGTCATAAAAAAAAGTGTAGAGCAAGGAAATAAAGCCAACATTTACGCACATCAAGAACAATAATTAAAAAGTAAGCAAGAAGAAAGAGGCCAAAATCCCTATACAATTTCCTTTTCATTTTCCATGATCAACATGGCCTACAACGAGAGATAGTCATGCTTGCTGCAAACTGTAAAATCTAAGTGATGGTCTGATGGATGAAAACTATGCATGAGTGGGAGGGAATACATAAGGAGGTGAAGGCGTAATGCAATAATTGTCATATTATGAAATTAATAGTTGAATATTATTAGATGCTAATTTAATCAAATATATTAAATTATTTAATAATTTTTAATTATTAATTTTATATAAAAATAGTTGTATGTAAATATTTATCAAATAAAAATAATTTTTTTACGTAATTTTAAATTCATAAAGGAGAGTTGCTCAAACGGAATAAAAATTTATTTTGATTTTATCATTATAATTAATATATCACAATAATTAATAACACGTCATGATAATCATGCATGCATTATTTTTAACACCCATAACATAACACTTTCAATTATCACTTAACACGAGACACTAATATATTTATAAATTAAAGGTAAAAAACTAAAATAACAAGAGAATAGTACGAACTTTTTTTTAATATTGGATCTGTATTAGTGTAATCTGTTGAAGGTGTAGTGAGAGTAGCAAAAAAATATGTAGGTTCAGAAAAAAATAGAGAAGAGAAAGATGAAAATATGACTTGAATCAGAAAATGGTAAAATTCAACTAACTGTAAAGCATGACAAACCTTATATACAAGTATAGATACATTATCATACACACGCATAGCAGCTGATAGTGCTCTACTCTAACTACTTTCTGATAAATATCTTCACTAACTAACTAATTCAGCTATTTAGTAACTAAACGGTTAGTTTGTTAGTCTCTCATCTCATATGTCAGGTAACACCTTCCCTCAAGTTAGGAGTACAAATGTCTAGTAGTCCTAACTTGCCGTAGAGAGTGGAGAAGGTTTTCGGTGCAAGTGGCTTTGTCAATAGGTCTGCTATTTGTTCATGAGTCGAGATAGGAAGTAGGTGGATGAGTTTTTCCATCACCTTGTCCCTTACCACATGGCAATCAACCTCAATATGCTTCGTTCGTTCGTGAAAAACTGGATTGTGAGCAATGTGGATAGCTGCTTGGCTATCACAGTATAGACTTATTGGTTTCTTCAGCTCAAAACCTAAGTCACTTAGGACTTTCTTTAGCCAAATTGCTTCTCTAGTGGCTGAGGCCAACGCTCGATATTCTGCTTCAGCAGAGGATGATGCCACAGTCGTTTGTTTCTTGCTTTTCCGTGAAACAATCGAATTTTCAATGTAAAAACAGTAGGCAGATATGGATCTTCGTGAATCAGGGCATGCCGCTCAATCAAAATCATTAAATCCTGACACTAGCAGGTCAGACTTGGACGGGAAGAACAACCCGGTTGCAGGTGCCATCTTGATGTATCTCAAAATTTTATATGCTACCTTAAGGTGCGAAGTGGTTGGTTTTTCAAGAAATTGGTTGAGCTTGTCAATTGCGAAACTGATTTCTGGCCTTGTGTTAGCCAGATAAAGGAGTTTGCCAATTAACTTCCTATATGCGATGTTGTCAGGTAGAAATTCTCCCTCATCTTTTGTCAACTTAGTGCCATAATCCATTGGGATCAAAGCTGGTTTGCACTCCTCCATTCAAGAGTCTCGTAATAAATCCAAGACATATTTCCGTTGGTATAAGGCAATGCTTTTCCTGCTTCGAGCAACTTCCATCCCTAGGAAGAACTTTAAATCACCCATGTCCTTGATACGAAACTTCTCATGCAACAATGTTTTAATGGAATTGATTTCACTCATGTCATTCCCTGCCAACACCACATCATCTACGTAGACCAGTAGTACAGTGAAGCCACTTCTTTGGTGTTTAGTAAACAAGATGTGATCAGGCTTCGATTGGCTATACCCACTCTCTAATAGAACAGATTTTAACATATTGTTCTACTGTCGACTTGCCAAGATTCGAACACACTATCATTTTCATCAGGCTTTGGTAAACTATCATCTATGAATTTTAATTTATTCTTAGATCTCAACGCTAATAACATCGATCTACTCCAAGAGCCATAATTTTTGCCATCCAAAATAACAGGGATAAGAGAAGTACCAGCGCTCTCAGAAGGATGAAGAAAGTAAGGGTTTGTTGGATCTTGACTCGAATTGGCGCTGTTCCGAGTCAGTTGAGCTTGAATTGACGCGAGTTGATTCAGAACTTCAGTAATTCTTTGTAACTCTACCACAGAATGTGATGAACCCGAATTTGCAGTGAATAGTTCTGCCATTTCTTTCCTAATTTCACTTATTTGTGAAATTGGAGTTCTGTGCTCTTTGAATTGATGATTGAGGCACAGAGATCAAGTTTTTTCTTCCTCAATTCTTTGCTTCTTGCACATGCTATCCTCCTTGGGTCCACGCTCACCGCACCATGTTGAAGGTGTAGTGAGAGTAGCAAGAGAATGTACAGATTCAAAGAAAAACAGAGAAGAGAAAGATGGAAATGTGACTTGAATTAGAAAATGGCAAAACTCAACTAACTGTGAGGCATGACAAGCCTTATATACAAGCATAGATACATTATCGTACACACGTATAGCAGCTGATAGTGCTCTACTCTAACTACTTTGTGATAAATATTTTCACTAGCTAACTAATTCTCTCATCTCATATGTCAAGTAACATAATTCATTAAAATGTTTAAAAAATTGTATTTAACCTTATTATGAGAATATACAAGATGTTACTGCCATTTTTAACTTTTTTTAATTAAAAAAATAAAAAACATCAAAACATTAATGACGTTTTTCTATTTTCAATTTTAAAAAAATTACCCCAAGCAAAGCAGTTTTGCCATTTTGTGAAAAATATATATTTTTATTTTTTAAATGAAAATTGTCGTTTTGTATTTAACAAATTTAAAAATTATTTTATATACAAAATGTCGGTGATATTTTGTATCTTTTAAAATATAAAAATTTATTCCATACAAGAGTAAAATTCACATGCACTAAAATATTAGGACACATCACACAATTTATTCCAATATAAAAAAATTAAGTCAAATACAACTTTTGAATAATAAACTACTACTTATTTTAAAACGTTGAGAATTAAAGTAAAAATTTATGTACAGTTAACTTTATGTGAAGTTAATAGTTAAAAAATATTAAATAATTTAACAAATTTAATTAAATTATTATTTAATAACTTTCCATTATTAACTTTACATAAAATTAACTGCATCTAAATATATATTCACCTAAAATAAATTATACTCAAGAGCCACAAATAAAAGTTGATGAAAACTAATGTACTCTTAAACCAATAATGAACATAGAAGAAGCTAAGTTAGCCAAGCATTATAAAAATAAAAACATCTTAACCAGCATACAAATATATAATGGTGGTTATTTAGCATGAATGGTCATAAAATTATTTATTTTAAAAATTTAAATTAATAAAAAAAATAACATTAATAATTATATCTCTAATACTTTTCTTTAAATATGAGTCTATTTTAGGTTTATTTAATTTTTGCATTGATATTCTTTTTTTATTTATTTATCTTATGCTATTTTTTATTTTTAGAGTTTACCATAAATTAATTTTTCAGACATACAAATCTAATACCAAATCATAAAATCACACGTTCTAAAAGTTTAAACTTATAAAAAAACATTAATAATTATATTTTTAACATAAATAATTCTTAATGATCCGTTTATTTTCGTTCAATTTGGGGACCCTTCATTATTTCACCAAACAAAATTGACTGAGCTCCGAATACAAGCAATCCATGCACGGTAAAAGCGAAACAATCATGGTGCACTTTTTTTTTGGAACAACCAAACTTGCTCAAAAGGTCAAATCTCATACCGCAATAATTTAGGATGTAAACTATTAACGTTTAACGTTTTGTTTGTGCTGATCAGGATCATCATCTTCACATATTTATATATAGCAGCCAATAATTGATCCAAAATAGCCAATGAAAATAGAACAGGTCATGCAGAACTATCAAAGTACATGGCAATTGCTTTATATATCACCAAAATGCTCAAATATAAATCATGGGGTTGTGTCATGTCTGTGTTATGTATATACCCCATGAGCAATACAATATTGTCTATATATACCGACCTCTAATAAATTAATCCATTGAAAGTGTTTAATTTGAGGGTAACTGGTTCTAACTAAACTTCGAGCAATATTAGGGCAGCAATTTTTGTTATTGGTAGCTATCAAATAGTCATCAATAATGATTTAATAGTGTGAGATTGGTATGAGATTTCATCCAATAGCTCACCTTTCTCTGCTGGTTACATGCTGGACAAAATTGAATAAAATTACCGGCCATCTAGATTTTTCCAAAATAAATTTATGAGATGATAGATGTTTCATATTTATAAATTTTTTAAAAATTTTATTTTTGAGAGATATGAAGTTGTAGTATACTTTTTTACATCAAAAATTCATTATCTAAGTTTAATCATAGTAGAAGGCACATGAATAATTATATATCCAATATATCATTTTAAATAAGGGAGATTTTACTATATTAAAGATTTCTCCTTTCTTTAGGTGTTGAAAACACATGTGCACACTGTAGGGATAACACGCGGTAAGTGAGAAAGTATAGAAAAGTTAAGTCTCTGCTTTATAATAAATCATGGGTCCCACAGAATAGCATCTGTCGGTTCCTTACCCAAGTGTTTATGATGTTAACATTGGGTTAATCTTTGCAATAATTAAAGTGTTTAGTATTTTTGTAACTATTGTTAAAAGTTATTGCAAAAATTGTAATGGGTTATTTCAAAAAAGAGTGACTCAAATTCAAGAGGACTAATATATTTGGGTTTAGCAAAAAATCCTTAAATAAAAATTGTGACAAAAAAAAGACTTTTTTTATATTAATAATCTTTACTAATTATTTAATTTTATGATTATTTATTTTTATTGCCTTCATATTGTATTTTCGTTCACTTATTAATGTTAATTGAAATTATTAACAATTTAAAAAAAATAAAAATTATAAATATAGCGATAAGAAAATTAAGTAATAAATAATTAGGAGTACCGTAGAGACTACGTTATAAGTAAATAAAAGTGATTATTATTAACAATTAATTTTTAAGAAATGGTCTTTAATTTCATAAAAAAAAATTAACACTTAATTTTCAATTCAAAAATTATATTATCACTATCTTTTATTTTGTCAACAAATATTATCACAACTTTAATTATTAAATTACATATTTTTATAGACTTTTTTTTAATGACATTTTCATTTAAAGCTTTTCAGGAAAACAAAAAATTTTCTAGCATAATAAGTATAAT
Organism: Arachis duranensis; assembly: GCF_000817695.3. Lineage (NCBI taxonomy): Eukaryota > Viridiplantae > Streptophyta > Magnoliopsida > Fabales > Fabaceae > Arachis > Arachis duranensis. Next base: position 8,524,863 of record NC_029778.3, read on the forward strand.
TCCTTTTTTTTATTTTGGTCAATCCAATCCGGTCCTTTTTTTGTGGCAATTTTTATTTAAGATTTTTTGCTAAGCCCAAACATATTAGTCCTCTTAAATCCGAGTCGCTCTTTTTTTAAATAACCCATAACAGTTTTTGTAATAACTTCCAATAATAGTTACAAAAATACTAAACACTTTAGTTATTGCAAAGATTAACCCAACGTTAATATCATAAACACTTTGGTAAATAACCGACAGATGCTGCTCTGTAAGACCCATAATCTGCTACAAAGCAGAGATTAACTTTTCCATGCTTTCTCACTTCTCGCGTGTCATCTCTACAGTCTGTACATGTGTCTTCAGCACCTAAAGAAAGGAGAAGCCTTCAGCATAGTAGAATTTCCCTTTAAATAAGAGTTTTTTTATTTACATGATCTTTTGCATTTTTTTATTTGTCTCTTATTATTTTTTTTTATATAAAATATAACAAGAATCAAACTCTAGACATTATTCGATTATAGAAATTTTGATATTATATTATAATTTTTTTAAAAACTAAAATTGATAAGAGAATACATATGAATGTCTCTAAAAATCCTTCTCATTATGGTGGCTGAATTTTTCCATTACATATTTATAAATCAAATTTATCTTACAAGGAATAAATCACACTATAAAGATAATGTGAATCCATTTTAATGATATGAGATGATACACGTACACTCAATTTTGTTCTTTCTATGTTTGGTGCCCATTCGTTATTTGTTTTTTCCCCTAAAAATATCCATGGTTAAATATATAACCAGTTTGTTAATTTTTTTTTTTTTTTTTTAAAAAGAGAAAATTAATCAAAGAAAAGTTGATTGAACTGTCATGACTCATGAGTGATTAATTTTGAATGTGTTACGTTACGTGCGTAATAATTGTGTTTCTACTTTCTATGTTAATAAATATATGGAGATATAGTGTAGTTTCAATAATTCAATTGGTTCAATATAATTCACCAAATAATTAATCATTATATTTTGGTCCAAAACATTTGTGACTATAAGAGAAAGCAACAATAGAAAATTGAAGAAACTCAACATAAATGGCTTCTACTTATTCTTTGCTCTTGTTTGCTCTTGTTGCTGCAGCTACAGTTTCTGAAGCAAATGCTGCTCAGCTGCGTGCAGATTTCTACTCCTGCAGCTGCCGGAACCTTCTGGCCATAGTCAAGACCGGAATCACCAAAGCCCTTCAGAAAGAAGCTCGCATGGGAGCTTCCATACTCCGCCTTCATTTCCATGACTGCTTCGTAAATGTCAGTAGCTCTGGTACTATATTATGAAACCACTTATTCCAAAGTTTAAAGCCAATAGAAAAAGTCATATAAATGGTTATATCTTCGACACGATGAACCAACCTAAACTTTAGTCTAAAGAATGTTTAGTTACTTTGTTTGTTACTTGTTGCTGAAACTACCTTATATGGTGATGCAATCAGGGATGTGATGCATCGATACTGCTGGACGATACGAGCAAGTTCATAGGAGAGCAGACGGCGGCGGCGAACAACAATTCAGCAAGGGGGTTCAATGTGATTGATGACATCAAAGCCATGGTGGAGAAAGAATGCCCTGGGGTGGTGTCATGTGCTGATATTCTTGCATTGGCTGCTAGAGACTCTGTAGTTTATGTAATGCATACCAATCAAATCTCAGTGATGAGTGTTATAAGTGAAATTATGGGCTTAAAACATTGATAATTTTGCAGTTGGGAGGGCCATCTTGGGAAGTAGGCTTAGGAAGAAGAGATTCTACTACAGCAAGCAGACTTGATGCTAATAACTCCATTCCTGCACCCTCCTTCAGTCTAAGTACTCTCAAACAGAATTTTGCTAACCAAGGCCTCTCAGAGAAAGACTTGGTGGCCCTTTCAGGTAACTACTATTTGAAGGTGGTTACTTCCGTGAAGATAGATGATATTGTAATCGTTAGAGTCAAACATATCAAATCATCTAATGATTTACAAATTTATCTTCACATAAAAACGTTATCATGGAAGTAGTAACCTTACTTGAATAATGCCACCAATTATATATAATAAAATTTCAATTAATAAGGGTAGATTTCCATAACAGGGGCACATACCATTGGCCTAGCTCAATGCAGACTCTTCCGACCACATATCTACAATGACACCAACATTGATGCCTCCTATGCCAAATTCTTGCGGAGCAAGTGTCCCAGAACTGGAAAAGACAGATTGCTCGAACCCCTCGACCGTCAAACTCCCTTCCATTTCGATAACCTGTACTATAAGAATTTAGTTCAGAAGAAGGTTCTTCTTCATTCCGACCAGGAGCTGTACAACGGCGGTTCTACCGACCATCTGGTGGGGAAATATGCTACGGATAGAGTTGCATTCTTTAATGACTTTGCCAAGGGCATGGTGAAAATGAGCAGGATCAAGCCTCTCACAGGAAAAAAGGGGGAGATTAGACTCAATTGTGCTAAAGTCAACTAAACATCAGCTACTTAAAATTATGTATAATAGTTATTTTTTTTTTCAAAACTATGTCTGAATTCTGATAATTTGTTCTTGGTGTCAAGGAACCTGGTTTATTCATCAATAAACCTTCTGGGTTTATATGAATGTGCACATGATTTTCCCAAGCTCCTCAGTTTCCCTGTAGACATATTTACGTCAATGTAAGTTTAATTGTTTGCTATATCTATTTGATTATAGTGATCCTATAACTATAAATTTGTCATCAGCAAAGATGCAATGAAAGGAATCATAATATTTATTCAGCTTATCCATACAATTTGCAATACTGTGGAATCAAGAATTCATCATCACCAAAAGATTTACAAGAACTTTATATTTTGTTAGAGGGGTTGACGCTACATTGTTTAGAAAACTGGTATATCATTACTATACAACTAGCTAAACGAAAAACAACTTTCTAACTGCTAGTTACACTTGGATTGCGTCTTTTCCACTTCATCCGGTTCATCATCTGTTTCAACTTCCTCTTCCATCAGTTCAAATTCATCAATCATTTTAAAGTAGGCTTTTTGTTTTTCAATGTAATCTTGCAGCTCGGAATCCTTGAGCGTATCTTCTGATGACGTGGTACGTTGCTTCTGCAAAAAGCAAAAATAAACCAAAAAGCTTCAGCATTGTATCTAATACGACATGGTTCAATCAGGAATTGCAAAATAATAACCATGCAAAAATATATGGCATATGTGGATAAGTACTGCAAAGATTTTAATCACATTCTACTTCAAACTGAACTATTTAAGACTTTTTGTAGATCAATAAGTAACGACCAAAAGAGTTATGACTTTTTGTCAATCGCAAATTATGCAATTTACTCGAAACTTAAACTCGACATACTTAAGAAATTTGAAAAACAACTAGAAAAGCAGGAGTACTCTAACTTTAACTATTATACACACACACCGTATGCAAAATTCTTATTGCAGTATTTTCAGAATGGACCGTTTCAGGAAACAGCAATAACTTGCAAACAATAATAATCAATCAACACACATATACATAGGAGTTTGACGGTCCAAACAAATCCACCGAAACAGAGTAATAATCAATCTATTTACCTTTCTCAAAGGAACGGTCAATGCCTTGGCTTTAGGTAGATTTGCACTTTTACCATCATCAGTTTTCGGCCTGCTTTTCATGACAATAGACCATACGCGACAAATAATTATATGGTATGCTTTCTAGGAAAGAGACAATACAAATAACAATGAAACTTGGCTGCCTCTATTAAGTCCATAATTACTGTGGATGTGTCCAACTATAACATATATATCAATATCAATAAGCAATTAAGGAAACACGAACTTGAAGAATTTGACGGATTCTATTTGAAGGCTAAAACGGATGAAACAAAAAGGAGAAATCTTAATCATTAAGCACTTCAATATAGCATCACATGCACCACAATAAACCCTGATAGACTTTCCAAGTTTTCAATCAAGACCTACATGCCTAACTCGACCAATCCATGTAGCACGCAACATTCATCAGAATATCTTAAGCAAAATTCTTCCAACTTGCAGGACGTGAAACTATCATGAGAAAAACAGGACAAAAACTCTTCATGTGGAACTATATCCCTATTTTGTATCTTTTTTGTTTTAAAAATTTCTTATCTATTTGTTAACTATTTCCCTATTGAAGCACTTCATTCATACTTTACAGAAGTCTCAAATTATAAAAGTTTCCAGCTTAATTTCTTTTCCATTTCTACTACTCCATGAATCTTACTCAGCCCAAGTACCAATTTCTGTAACCAATGTTAATCACACGGTTACACCTACGTCCAAGTTCTAGAGCAATACTATCAGTAACTTAGTAAAACAGGAGGAAGAATTACCTTGTATCAGAGAGCTTCAAAATGGGTGTGCTGATGTCAGGAAATGCCAAAGCCTTCCCTTTATCCTTCCTTTTATTCGGAGCACTTCTTCGGCTGTAGGTTACTGAAATAGGCTCAAAATCCTCAAGATCAACAAAATTACCTGAATTCAAAGCATATAAAATTGCACACTCAATAAATTACCCTAAACTCTAATCCACAATCAATTATTAACAATCACAGTTTATATATCATTGTAAATCTGGCGTTGGTCCCAAGCAACTTGAGCTTAACTCAAATTGAGCTAGAATCTCATCCTAATTTGTAAAATCATTGCATTGCAAGCGAATAATCCTAAAAGGCGCAAATTATAGATAAAAGCTGAAATGAGATTGGAAACAAATTCAAGAAATTGAGAGCAGAATAATTGAAGTACCGGGAGGAGAGGAGGTTATCGGCGACGAAGGCGGAGGAGGAGCAACGGCAGGGTTCGAAGAAGTGCTTTGGAGATTTGTGGAAGCGTTGGTAGAAGAGGCGCGTGAAGAAGGTTTATTGAGGCGAGGTTTAGAAGAAGTAGAAGAAGGAGGTTTGGATTTGGGTTTGGGTTTGATAAGGTTTGTGGAAATTGGAGAAGAAGAGTTAAGAGTGTTGGTGCGATCGGATAGAGGGTTTCTGCGTTTAGTGCTTCGGTCAGCTTCCATCTTTAGATCTTCGGGAACTCGGTTCCCATTTCAATTGAAGAAGAAGAAGAAGAAGTAGTGATGCGATGATTGAAAATGGAAGATTGAAGAAGCTGCTTGTTTGTTCGTTGAGTGTGTAGTGTTTTCTCGTCTTTCCTGAATAGCGGGAATTTTCAGTTGAACAAGAAGGATTAAAAATCCTGAGGCAAGCTTCCAGAGGAAGACTCCAATAGTCCACTGATTATAGTCAATGACAACGAACAGAAACCTCAGCTGCTTTTTTTTTTTTGGTAATATAGTGTCTTTTTGGACACGAATAAAGTTTTATATGGGCCACTGATATAACACTCATACAAGCTGGGCCGATTCACATGTTTTAATACATGTGAATAGGCCCAAAATAGGCCCATGGAAGAAAAACCAAATTGCTTTTTTTTTTCTAAGATATTATATTTCATTGATAAAATGAGGACATTAGGACTGAGTTGAAAATTTTATTAAACTCTATCTTATCCTATTTGTGGGTGGAGAATTTCTCAACCCTAACCCTACCCGCATTCTAAAATTCTAAACCCTAACATATCCTATTCTATCCGCAAAAAATATCAAATTTTTTCAAAGTAAATATAAAATTCAATCATTTTGAATTTTATACATATTAATAACATGAAAAATAAAAAATTAATGTTCTAAATTACTAAATTAACTAACTAGTTTTAATGGTTGTTCACTTATTGTAAGTTATTACATAAAAAACGTTATGGGTTCAACTCTCATTTCCTTCATTATAGGGTAGAGTAGGGTGCGGATTTTAGATGAGATTCTAGCTCAATATAGTGCCTAATATTTATTTATAAAATTTAAAAATAAAGGGATGAGTCTCACTTTATTCTATCTCTATTTTTAGATAGGTTAGACAAAAAAAATTTATAAGTACCAAAAAATCTACTTTATTTTATATTATTCATTGTTTGACATGTCCGTAATACAAATTTATTAATCTTTTAGATCATGAGTAATTTTTTATAGCTGCTTTAAAAATTTAACTTAAAATAAAAAGAATACAATTTTATTGCTCACATCTTAAATAATGAATGACAGAGAACAAACGGCTTGATTTTTCCTTGAAAATTTTGTCTTTTTTATTTTTTATTTTTTTAATTTCTCTACTACCGGAAATGTGGAGATTAGTTGTATTTTGAGTATGAAAAATGTAGTAAAATTATCCCTTCTTGAGATTGATAACCGTTTTCAAATCTCAACCTGTACTTGGTGGTAGTTTAATGAATCTAATGCATGGACGGTGCCTACTCAGAAAAAAAGGTATATGATTATAAATAATTAAATATAACCCACAGGTCACAGATATAAATGGTGCTCATTTTTCCTTAACTTGATGCAGCACACAGTCACAGCCTCAAAACTCAAAAGCCACTTTGTTTTTTATCAGTTTTTATGTTAAAAAGCTATTTTCACATGGAAACATAAGAAAATCATAAGGCACGTGCATAAAAATCAGTTACTCAAAGTAATTTAGTTGAGACTGAGAAGAGCAGAGACAAAACCGGGTTAAGCCTCTAGTTTAACCACTTTTCTGTGTTCCAACAAACTAAAGGTGTGACCCAACACACTAAAGTCTAAACCCGCTAACACAAACAAACCCAGGGGCCACATTTATATAACATTTCAATTAATTAATAATTTAATTTCACCTACTATATAAGTAGTATATCTACTACTCTTTCCTTTCACAATAACACTATACAACACAAATAACATGGAGTCAGTTCAGTCCTGGGTTTCAGAGCACAAGCTCACTACAGTTGGTAAGTTTATTGATTACTAGCTATTTTGTTTATCAGATCTATGAGATTAATTTGAACATGCATGCTGAAAATTAAGTACAAAATAAATAGATTATTATTTCAGAAATAGTCTTAATAATAATAATAATAATACCATTAATTAATTTTGTTATTTAATAGAAAATATGAATAATTTTTCAGGGGGGCTATGGGCCTCAGGAATAGGAGCATCACTGATTGCTTATTCAAGAGCAAGGTCTCCAATGAAACCAAGTCTTAGGCTTATACATGCCAGGTATATTAAATAAATACATATACATATCTTTATTTTAATTAATTAATAATGTAATTTATGTGTTGATTAATTAACTTAAATTAAATTTGGCAGGATGCATGCACAGGCATTAACACTAGCAGTGTTGTCGGGTGCTGCAGCTTATCACTACTATGAGAAACGAAGCAGTGACATTGCCATGGCTAATAATAATGAACCAAATATCACAAAATCACTTATGGAAGAAAATACTACAACTTCATCAAGTGTGTCACACCAATGGGAGCTCCTTAGTCCTTTCTAAATCAACTTATTATTATATATTGCAATTGCTTTCGTTCTTCTTTTTTTTTATTTAATGTTTATTGTTATCTATATAATTAAGAACCTGGGGGGAGGGAACTGAGAAAGCTAGCAGCAGTTGTAATCTCGATCTATATCTATGTAGTAGGATCAATATGTATGAATTCTAATGATGTATGATGATGACGATTAATTAGAAGTTTATTGACTCCAAATGTGTCTCGTTATTTTCCATAATTCCCTCCAGAATGCAAATTGAGGCCTATTTGAAATTTACTATTTTTTTTAATTATAAGTTTATCAAATTTTAATTTATTTATTTGATTAACTTTTTATATAGAAAAAAAAATTGAGTAATCTAACTTAGTTTGAATGAGCCACTTGGGCCTTCGGGTAACATTTTATTTTTGGTCAGGAAATAACATGTTTTAATGACCCATGCCTTTGTGAATACGTACAAAACCGTTAACAATTATTATTACTTGATTGTGCCAAAAATCTTGTTTGAAAATAATATAATGTTGTTCTAAAGTTAACAAGTGTCAACTTCAACGGCTTTCTGCTTCACTATAGGGCACTTACACTTTTGCTTTAGGAGTTTTTTTTTTTTTAATCAATTTTACCCATCAGACATGAAAATATATATTTTTTATGTTTAATTTTAATACACAGTAAATTCAAAATTTGTACATGCTATTTGGATTATTTTGTGCAACCCATGCATGTGAACAATAATAATAATCGAATATATATTTGAAAATTGATGAATAATCATTAATCATTAATTATATAATTAATTAGGACAGTTAATAACTAATTAATTAAAATCTTCTATGAATTTATATATGTAGTAGTGTTAGGTATCTTGGTATCATATATAAGTTTGATGAACACAACCAACTCTTTCTTCTTCTTCTTCTTTTTTACTGGAATATAATTTCATTGAAGATTATTGAAGCATTGAAAGGATCATTCAGAAGATATCAATACGCATTCTTTCACGAAGATTCTTCCCTTAATAAACAAAATTGGCAGTTAGCCAAACATAGGATTAAGATAATGAGAAAAAAGAAACTTGAAAAATAGAAAAAAGAAAAGAAAAGAAAAGAAAAGAAAAGAAAAGAAAAGAATGAAGACAACCATCTATATATAAGATACAAATTAAAAAATATTTATATTATTATAAGCGGGCTCTTGATTTAATCTTGATCAGCACTTTGTTGGCTCCAATTCTTTATTGCTTGTCCCACTGCTTGTTTCACAGCTTGTGCATCAATAGTGTCACCTTGTTCATCATTCTACACAAAATAAATAAATAAAAGTAATTAATAAAAGGAAAAGAAGAAGATAAAAAGTTGCATTATTATGTATAGCCTTCATTATTCATGTGCATGAAATATATTTATCAACAATGTTATGTGACCAACAAATATTATTATTTTAGATCAGTACTTAATCAATAATAATTTACATCTATATTTATACACAAAAAATATATAATTTATACATATATAATTTGTATTTATATTTTTTATGAAATTACTAAAAATTACTAATCTCTAGAATTTCTGATATATTTATATCTGTAGGAGAGAAAAATAATTGGTTGTTTCTATACGAAGTAAATAAATATTATATTATTGAAGATGATTAATATATATAGGCTAAGATTTAAAAAGCACTATAGATTCATGATCATGATCATCAACAATATTGCACAGCAACGTAACTACATAGATCCTATTTCTTTTTATATTTTTTCCCTCAATAGAGAGATGATGAGAGAGAGAGGAACAAATGTTTTATACAAGGACAACATGTGACTTCCAAAATGCCTATGGAGTAATAACACAAGGTAACAATGGTTAGGTGAATATGGAGTTAACTTCACGTGAAATTAATAGCTGAGAGTCGTTAAATAGTTTAACAGATTTAATTAAATTATCATTTAACGACTCTAAACTATTAATTTCTCATTAAGTTAAATGTCCTTAACTTTATTCACCGATACAAATGTTGTGTTATTATTGAATGTTTTTGTGTTTATATATAGAATGTGTATGTGTATGTGTATGTGATCTTACTTCTCCTCCAACTGCTTGGAATCGAAAAGTGTCCGTACAAGAAACCCTAGCTTCAAGAACGGTGAGACCCATGTCTTCAAAGGCTTCAAGAATTGAAACAAGTAGTCCTTGGCAGCTTCTTCCTGAAATTACATTTATCATAAATCCCTTTTCTAGGGTTTCTACTGTCACCTGCACATATCTTTAATTATTTCAAACTTGATCAAAACAATTAATAAAATAATTAATATCAACAATATATATACATACCATAGGCAAATTAGGATTATGGTGATGATGATGATTTGAAGTTTCTGCTGTGGCTATTTCTTGATTGAGTCTTTCTACCTTTTCTTTAAGCTCTTCAATATACTTTGATGCATCGATTATGATGGAGCTTTTGTTCACCTGCATAATATAATTCAGATATTAAATTAATAATACTTAACATGGATGATGCAGAAAGAATAGACATAATGTAAATGATTCTTCAGAAAATTCATGAACCAATGAAAAGAGAGAGAGAGAGAGAGAGAGAGAGGAATGAAGTATATTTACAGCATGAGAGTTGGTAACAGAACGAAGGAGTTGAAGCTTCTCATGCAGTAGTGCTGCTCTCTTTTGCTCTCTTGAAACCATTATTATTATTCTTATTATTATTATTATTATTATTATTATTTTCTTGGCTCTCTTCTTTAATTTCTCTCCTATGAGAGATCTCTTGCTATGAACTCATTTAAAAGAGTGAGGATGAGCTCTCAAATCTATATATCATTCATCTCATGTGTTTTCTTCCCTGCTTACAAAGAAATCCTATATACATGCCTGAATTTACCAAAATGCCCTTTCTTAATTTTCATCTTATCATTTATTTTTTTTATAAATATTTTCTTTTTTTATTTGTTTTATACCGAAATTTGTTTTAAGAGATCAACCAAAATTAAATTCTAAACATTTAGTTTATAGAAATTCGTGAAATTACTTCTTTAAAAAATTTAAACTAATTGAGAAGAAAATACAAATGATTATATTTTTAATAAAATTAATTTGAAAAACCAAACTCTGCCGAATTTTACTACAGAGATCATTTTCATCATAACAAATTTAGGTAATTTTCTGCCAGTAAACACTGTGTTTGACATAAGTATAGTATTAAAATTTTGGTGTTTATTATGATTTTTTTTTCTAATGTGTGCATGTATAGAAACGTAGGCCACAAGAGTTAACAATTTAGGTTCTCAATCTCTCAAGTTTGATTAATAACTTGATGAAAGCATACATAGGTGAATGAATTATTTAAATTTTTGTCCCTTAAGCTAAGAAAAAAGAGGGATAGATGGGGAAAAGGGAAAATACATATAAATTTTGGGGAATAGGAAAATGAAGAGGAGAGGAATCATGAACTCGTGATGTATAGTGAAAGGTATAATAAGCATCGAAAGAAGAGAAGGGAGAGGAAGGTAACAAAATGATGTGTGTAATGTTATATTGGAATGCCTCCAAACACTCCTCACGGGGGGCTTTAATTTCTTTCTTTCTTTCTTAGTCTCTCAATATCCATTACTCACTCTCACATCACACCACTACCCTAATCAACCTTTTGTCCTCTTCTCTCTCTTTCTCTCTCACCACACGTGCCAATCTTTTATCTTATATACTCATCATCACACATTCAATAATAACTCTTCATATTCATTTTTATGTTCTTTCTTCAAAACTAATCAACTTTAAATAATTAAACAAAAATTTTTGGCATCAACAATTTTTAATATTTTTGTTATTATTTAATCAATAAAAATATTAAATTTTTAATAAATACAAACTTTAAAAAATATAAATATAAATTATATTAATTTTGTACGTAAAATTTATGTAAATATGAGTGTAAATTATTATTAATTATGTAACATTTTTTATAATTAAAAATATATATGTATGATTCAATGGTATATTTCAATACTTCTAATTTCTCTATTAATTATTTGGTACATGTTGATGTTATGATTTTCATACAATTATTCTTGCTAGCTGGCTTGATAATGATAATAATATATAACATGCATTCTTCCAATAAACCGGTATATGCGTGTCATAGGATTCACATTATTTTTCATAATTTATTCTCACTTATCTTACTTCTATCATATTCCAATACTTCTTCTAATTATTACATATAATTTATTAAATATATACTATCGAATTTTTTATGTATGTTTGTGGTGTATTTATTTCCTTTTCATTTGCAGCTTTCATTATTAAGTATTAGTTAGAAGAATTATTAGGAAATGAAACATGGATCAAGAGTATATAATATATAATGTGGATCCTAGATTTCTGCCTCATTTTCTGATCATTTTCTCGTCTAACAATATTATTGGAACTCACTCTAGTGATACTATTTTTTCTAAAGTTTAAATTAATATAAAAAAACATATAAATAAATAGCTATATTTTTAATAGGTTTTTATACAAGAGTCTATCTCTTTTAGACTTACTTAAATTTTATATAGATTTTTTTATTTGTCATATGAAGAATTTTTTTTGGTGTCTTCTTATGAAGATTTTTTTAAAAGAATAATAAGAATTAAATTCTAAATTTTTTTATTATAGAAGGTTATTATTATATCATAAAATTATTTTTCTTAAAACTTTAAAAAAATAAAATAAAAAATATAAATAATTATATGTTTAATATGCTCTCGTATGCAAGAATATTTTTTTATTTAGATTTGCATGAATTTTATATAGGTCTTTTCACATTTTTTTATATTATTTTTTTTTTTTGAGATTCAATAAAGATTGATTTGTAAATTTTTCGGATATAAAAACTCTAATACTGTGTCATGTATGTTAATGTTTATACCTATACCTAGTTTTATACACACAAAAATATGGGTCTACTAATAATTTTTTCTTATTTTTTATTATTATATTTTCTTTCTTTTCTATTTATATTGGATATTATTTACAACTCAATAAAATGGATTCAAATTAAATATCATCATTTTCCCTTGTGATCTCCGGCAAATTTTGTTATCATTTCAAAGGTTATTATGTGGAGAAAAAACATACAGATGTTACTTGTATATATCTGCTTTGGTATCAAATTTTAAGAAGGTAAATACTCATATATGTGTAAGATATGGAGTGAGGGAACAAAAACTATTAATTAAGGTAACTACTAACTATATAGCCTTGTAATATATAATTGTGTGTAGCGACTAGTTTAATTTCTTTTATAAACGTATATATAGATTATAGAGGTTTAATTTATTGCTGTTTATGGCTTTTTCCACGCTTCCAATTAAAATGTTTTGCTCTGCTCTGAAAAAACAAAAGGACACTCTCAACAAAATATCGTGTTAGCAGGAATAGAAATGATGTTTGAAATGTGTGGAAACTGACAAACACATATACTTAGTGGTAATATTGTTAGTGTAAGGAGTGTATGAAGTTAGTCCTATGCCAAAAAAAGTAAAGAAAAATGAGAAATTTATAAGATAAGAGATACACTCACAACTTCATAATTATTATTAGGGAGCCACTTAAATAAATATGTTAAAAATGTCTTTTTTAAAGATTTTTTTAAAAATTAAAATTTAATACATAAAATAAATTAAATTGTATTATTTTTGTTAAAATTAGACCGGACAAATCAATTTAGCAAAAAAATTAATAAATTAAATTTTAAACCGGTATAAATTAATATTTTTTATAAAAAATTACTACAATATTCCTATTATAAAACACAACTAAAATATTCCTATTATTTAATCACTAAAAACGTCTACGAATTATTCAAACGCCGACAAAAATAATAAAATATTGTAGTTGTTTTTTATAAAAAAATAATATTAATTTAGACAAATTCAAAATTTAATTCACTATTTTTCGATTAAATTAATTTGTCTGACATAATTTTGACAAAAATAATATAATTTAAATAATTATATATGTTAAATTTTAATTATTAAAAAATATATTTAAAAAAATATTTTCTGTATCTTTATGGGAGCATTCCCTTTATTATTATTATAACACTAGGGCTTTCATAATACATGGCTAGATTTTACTTATACGATTACAAAAGACTAATATACAAACCCCACAAAGGATAGAGTTGATTTTTTTCACACTACAAAGACAATGTGGGGTTCAGTTACCGTACAAATAGTAGTTGAAAACGTTTGAAATGAAAAAGAAGTAAAATGAATTCTTTATATGATAGAATTCATCGTAATATATAAAACCCAAGAATAATAAATTTGAAAATAGTATCAATGAAACTGCTGGAACGGGATGCAGATAAAATTACCGAAGTTAGGGTGCCGGTGAAACTGTAAAAACGATGGCGTAGACAAAATTGTCAAAACGGATTGCAAATGGAAGTGTTAGAATATGGTGAACTACCGTAACAAAATGCAAAGAAAATAGGTGAAAATTCAGGTGAAGTCGACTTCACGTGAAGTTGATATATGAGAGACGTTAGATGAAAATTTAGTCAAATCAGTCAAATCATTTAACGGCTCTCAGGTATCAACTTCACGTGAAGTTAACTGCATCTGAGTTTCTACCAAAAAAATATTATTATATTCTGATAAGACATGTTTTATTCTCCTCTATAATCGATGTGAGATTTCATATTGAGAGAAAACATTACTTTTATAAAAGATGTAAAAATGTGTGACATTACTTTTACCAATATTTTTTAAATTAAAAATACTATTTATATACTTAAATCAGTCACTAAAATCAATCATCAATATATTTATATATAGATATTGTTCATACACTGGCCTAACACTAAGACTCAGGTCCAAATACATCAAAAGGCCGAATTCAAAGATTGGCCTTCGTTATTCACCGACCTCTTTAGAAGAGGTCGGACTCAACACAGACTTCTTTCCAAAGAAGTCGGGCTCAAGAGATAGCTGGCAGATAACACTTATTCAAATAAGTAACTGCCCCTAAAATCTCTCAACCCACTTCTAGAAGCCATATCCCAACAATTCCTAGATAAAATGGACGATTATCCGCCTAAAAAGGTGGCACTACTCCAACGGTGGTTATTGGATCACCACTATAAATATCCTGACACTCTTCAGGTATCTCTAAGCCCAATGCATTCTAAACCTGCTCACACCCGTACTAACTTAGGCCTCAGAGTGTCTTTGCAAGTACCACCCCCCATTCACTCACGTACACAAGTCGGAAGGAGACTCCAGCGCACAAACCTGCTCGGAGGCTACCATCCGCAGACGATTGGGCCGGCCAATACAGTCCAATCCATTAATCTCCGGTTACCCACCGTAACATTGGCGCCGTTGCCGGGGACCTGGAGCTCAACTCTTGATAATGGCGGATGATCAATAACATAGTCAGACAACCACTCGACATGAATAAGATGCAAGCATGTTAAAAAGAAGCTGGAATACAGTTTCTATGGATACCAGAAATCCCGTAAAAACTTCTCCCAATGGGCAGAGGATATCAAATAGGGATGATGATTCTACTTCTACAGTTAAATTGGATTAAAAGAGAAGAAAGCACCGTCCCAAGGCCATTGTAGAAAGCAAACCAAGATGAACTCGAAAGCCAATTGAATAAAAGAATTTTCAATTCAGAAAATTCAATTGGCAAAAGAAGTTACGTGAAAAAAAAAAGACGAACTCGAAAGCCAATTGAATAAAAGAATTTTCAATTCAGAAAATTCAATTGGCAAAAGAAGTTACTTGAAAAAAATATGAACTCGAAAGCCAATTGAATAAAAGAATTTTCAATTCAGAAAATTCAATTGGCAAAAGAAGTTACGTGAAGAAAAAAAAAAGAGGAAAAGGGAACGTGACTAATCCCAACCTCTTCGTGAAATAGGATGGACAATGACATCTGTACCAACTTACAATCTCGGAAAAATCCATGATACCCACTCATGAAATGGAACAGTTGCATGTTCCAAATACACAGCATCAGCCAATTTGAACGCAATCCAATTCGACAACGGAGTGATGAATCCAGTTTTTTCTTCAGTGGATTCACCTGTCAATTACAACAGTGAATAACACAAAGAATTCTCATGGTACATCTTTCGTTGGTTGCTCACAAATTACATCACTGCCAATGAATATGGAAAGAAATATTCATGTGGTAGAATTTGATGTTGTTTGCACACCAATAAAGATAGATGTCTTCCAGGAAGAAAACTGGAATCCGATCCAAAGAAAAAAGAAAGTCGGGGTGACAAAGGCCCAGTCTTCATTGGAGAGAATGATGGTCAGACTTTTCTTCAAAGGTCGGATGAGCCGGGAGCTCACAAAGAAAATCCGACCTTTTTTAGAGAGCTCACGAATAAAAGTCCGACCTCTTTTAAAGGTCAGACTTTACAATAAGGTCGGATGAGTTGGGAGCTCACCAAAGAAAATCCGACCTCTTTTAGAGAGCTCATGAAGAAAAGTCCGACCTCTTTTAAAGGTTAGACTTTACAACAAGGTCGGATGAGCTGGGAGCTCACAAAGAAAATTCGACCTCTTTTAGATCCCACGAAGAAAGTCCGACCTCTTTTAAAGGTTAGACTCTACAATGAGGTCTAAAACCTCATTGCTCAGAAGAATCCGACCTCTTTAGATCCGACAAGAAAAAAATCCGATCTCGTTTTGGAGTCTGTAAAAAATTCGACCTCTTTCACGATCAACTCTAAAATGAGGTCAAAAACCTCGAAGAATATCAGAAAGAGATTCCGACTTCTTTTAAAGATCAGAGTCTACAATGAGGTCGAAAACCTCCAAGCTTAGAAAGAAAGTCCGACCTCTTTCCAAGCTTAGAAAGAAAAATCCGACCTCTTCTAAAGATCCAAGCTTATGAAGATAATTTGACCTCCTCTGAGGATTCAAGTCTACAAAAAAAAAATCCAACTTCCTTTAAGAGTTTACAAAGAAAAGTCCGACTTCTTTCTTGAGGTACAACTTCGAGAACCAGATCCCAAGCATAAATGGCCATGAGAAGGTCATACGAAGAAATTTCTCAACTGACAACCTCGTCTTGATCCAAAATGACATCGGACCAAAAGCGGACGAAGAAAAGCCAACACCAAAATGAAAAGATCCAACAAAGTCACTTAAGACTTGAAAAAGAACTACTACAACATACTCAACTTACTCGAAAACAATCTACCTAGATTGTGCCATGTTTACAACAAAAGGGATACTACAGCTAGAAAGCGCACCTTACTCCTTAATGCACACTTTTTCTAACTTGAAGTGATGAGATCCAAAGTGGCGTAAGAAGTTATAAATGCAAATCGTGGTCCGACCTCATTAAGCCACTTGTACTAAATCAAACTGGCAAGTGGCAAAGCCTAAAACGAATTGCACAAATAACTTAAGGACAACGTGATCATAATCAAACATCAACACAAAGAGGATGTAAACCCGACGTCACAACAATTTGTTTAAAACAAATTGAGAAAGGATGGCGATTTATAAGAATGCCTCCTCAAGCCAAGAGATAAGTATCCGACCTTACTAAGTTGACACAACAAGTATAAAACAAGTTATCCGACCTCCCAAAAAGAGAGTCCAAAATAACTTGTAAAAGTCACATAGAAACAAATAGTAAGATTCAAGAATGGCATGACTGAATACTCGAGTCCGACTTTATAAAGCTCGACCTCGAGTAGGGGCACTGGCTTATCATGAAAGCTAAGTCCAAAATTATTAAAAACTAAAGACAACATTCTACAATGATGCTAGAGCACGAAAGAAGAACGTGACCCCCTTCCAGAAACCTGAGAGCAAACTCAGATAAGGAAAGAGCTCTTGAGACAAAGGATGGCTACGAGATTCGCCGTAAAAGACCTCATCTTGATAAGAAAAAATATCAGGCTACTGAGTTTGGGCGAATGAAAGCTGACAACAAAAATGATAGGACCCTACAAGATTATTGAGATCTTAAGAAAAGGTTAGTACAAGGTGACCGACTTAAACAGCACCGAGCTACCAAGGTCGTGGCATGCTTGTAACATGAAAAGGTACTATAGCTAAAAGCGAACTCTACTCCCTGATGTACTCTTTTTCCAACTTCATGATTTTTTTCCAAAAATTAAAGGATTTTTTCTGAAGAAGGGTTTTTAACGAGGCATCATAGTAGAGACTAAGGGATCATAGATAGTGAAAAACCCTTAGTAGCAGTAAAAGTACATTCGCAAATAAATAAAGATCTTTTATCTCTTATAAATTCCTTCTCATTTTTCTTTCTTTCTACGAAACGCGCCGACTTAAACTCGACAAAGCGTGAAAATCCCATGAACCGACCTAGATGATCGTCAGGATAAAACGACGAGGTACAAGTCGGTGTAAAGAGGTTATAAAAGTCGATCGTAATAAACTCGGAAATTATCTGACTTACAAGTCGGAAAAACCGAGAAAAAAGGAAATGCATCGCAAAAATAACCTAAATCATAAGAGCTCAATAAATAAAAAATTGAGTATAAGGAATACCAAAAAGAGATCAGGAAACCTATTGAAAGCACTAAGGCAAAAGGCTGTCCCGAGTTGTTAAGGAAAACTTAACTTAAAGAAAGGGACAGTCAGCCAAGAAAAAAGGTTTTTCAAAACAAAGATCAAAAAGGTTTTTTATAAGATTACTGAAATCTTAGAAAAGGGCTACTACAAAGTGTCTAACTTCGAGGGTGAAAAACTACCCAGATCGCAACACACCTCCAACATAAGGAGTAAAACAATTCCTTATGAAAATTGATTTTCTACAATTAACACAAACCAATTAAAGCTCGATAAACCGCGAAAATCACGGGCCGATCATATAGAAATCGCCTGGATGAAGCGACGAGGAACCAATTGGTGGAAAGAAGTTACATATGCGAATTGGAAAGAAAACACCTTGAAACAGCTCGGGCCAAACGAGTTGAAAAAGTTGTGTTTAGAACAAGTCGCAAAAATAACTTAACTAAATATGCCCCTTGAGGCATAAATACGATCTAACAACTCGATCCACACGGATAACAAATGGATCGTACAAAATCTCAAGCCCACAATCTCATCTCTACAAGTTCTAAAAATAAACGACCTAGTCGTATAAAATGGAACACTTTCACAAAAACAAGTTGTTCCAAGAAAACTCGTTCTAGCATTCACAACAACATAAGGATAACTTGGATTAAACGAGTTATGCCAGTCAACCATATTTTCAACGAAATTGTGTTAAGCACAAGTCGTGTCTATCTAAAAGCAAAGCTTTAAAAGTGATTTATATCAAAATGAATCACTTCAACCAAACGACTCGTATAGAAACGAGTTAAAAAGGAAGGATTGTAAACGTTTTTGAACAAAATCGAAACGTAAAAACTATCCTCCAAAACAACTTGGATAAAACAAGTTGTATCATACACAAAGACGACAAAAACTAGAAAGGGGAGGGAATAAGCATATAATCCCTTCACCTAAGGCGCCAATTTATACTCGACAGAGCGCAAAAATCACGAGCTGGCCTTTTCAATGGTCGCTCAGATAAAGCGACGAGGTATAAATTGGTATCCAATGGTTATTAAATTGCGCAAAACAACTTGATATATAACGAGTTGTGCTTCAAAAAAGTGACTTGTATAAAAAACAAGTCATCTAGAAAACTCAGAATGAATGAGTTCAACAAAAAAGGCTTCATTTGAAAATCCTTTTTGCTTGATTGCTCGAGTCCTACTTCATAAAGCTCGACCACGAGCAGGGGGCATAATGGATAAAGCAACGAAGTCCGATGGTTATAAAGATGATCTGATAGTTTAAAAGGACTCAAAATAAACAATTTGTACTTGAAACAAGTTGTGAAGTCCTAAAAAACAGCTCGAATTTAAATGAGTTGTATGAAATTAGATCAAGAAATAGCCACGTTTTAATTAAACGATTTGAAATGAAACAAATCGTAAGACCTTAAAACTACTCGCATCGAACGAGCTAGATGAGGTTATACTAAAAAATAATTACGAGTTTTGAAATAAACGATTTGTATCAAAACAAGTCGTAAGAAATCAGAATAAGTTTCAGAAAGGTGATTTGTATTAAAACAAGTCATGTATCCTCAAAACAACTCGAATTGAACGAGTTGTACGAAACTAGGACAAGAAATATTCTTTGGTTAAGTAAGATGTGCTAAAACCAATTATACAGAGCCTACAAGCCCGAGTTTAAATACTCGAATCCAACTCTTAAGAAAAAGAGATTGAACTCGAGTAGGGGCACTATTCATACACTGGCCTAACACTAAGGCTCAGGTCCAAATACACCAAAAGGCCCAATCCAAAGATTGGCCTTCATTATTCACCGACCTCTTTAGAAGAGGTCGGACTCAACACAGACTTCTTTCCAAAGAAGTCGGGAAGTCGGGCTCAAGAGATAGCTGGCAGATAACACTTATTCAAATAAGTAACTGCCCCTAAAATCTCTCAACCCACTTCTAGAAGCCATATCCCAACAATTCCTAGATAAAAGGGACGATTATCCGCCTAAAAAGGTGGCACTACTCCAACGGTGGTTATTGGATCACCACTATAAATACCCTAACACTTCTCAGGTATCTCTAAGCCCAATACATTCTAAACCTGCTCACACCCTTGCTAACTTAGGCATCAGAGTGTCTTTGCAGGTACCATCCCCATTCACTCACGTACACAAGTCGGAAGGAGGCTCCAGCACACAAACCTGCTCGGAGGCTACCATCCGCAGACGATTGGGCCGGCCAATACAGTCCAGTCCATTAATCTCCGGTTACCCACCGTAATAGATATATTTATAATTTAATTTATTTTTAATGTATATTTATATTTTAACATATATTTTATATTTGTAACTGATTTTAGTGACTAATTTTGATGTATATATAACATAACTCTTTTTAAATATGGTTAAAGTTACATAATCACCATAACTAATACAGTCACTGCACTCTTTTATATATATATATATATATTATGAGGTAACTTATAAATTGGTATTCAAAAAATTTAAAAATAATATTTAAAAGACGTTATTAATAAAAAAAATTCGTAAATAATTTTAAAATTTGATAAAAATAACTAAACATCAATTACCTAGATTTTCGTTAACGAAAAATGTTGAGGTAGCTAATAGAAAACTGAGATGAAAAATTCTTATCATTTGATAATTACATGACATTTATTAATTAAAATAAAAATATTTTACATGTTGAAAATAACATAAAAAAAATTCGTATGTATTCATTCTTTTTCTTTACAACTAGAAATTAAAGATTATCACCATCAATTTTACGGTATCACTATTAATAGGTCAAACTCATACATTTAAAAAAAATAAAGATTAAAATTTTAGCAACTAAATTACAATCAAAATTTACTAATAAACTAATTTTTTTAATCTAAAATTACTGACAAAAATCCCAAGAATAGGAAGGTAATAAAGAAAAAGAAAATTAAAATAGAAATAGTGACAACCAAAAAGAAAAATAAAAACAACAACAATCAAATATAATCAAAATAAAATAATTATCGTGACAACAAAAAAAATGTAAATAGCGTCGTAGAAGAGCCTGGTGAAACTCACCCAAATCACAAACATACACTACGGAGGGTGGGCAAGCCGGGAATACGGTGATAGCAACAGTAATTGTAACAGTAACTATAACAGTTTAAACTACTCGCTAGTACAATATTGTCTGTTTTGTCACACAAGGTTTTACAGTTTTGTCTTTGATAATAGAGATGATAATCGAAACCCTCCATACTCATTTGTCAAAACGCGTCATGCTACGAAGAGGTATCCACACATCCTTATAAGACATGCTTCGTTTTCCTCTCCAACCGATGTAGAACCTTACTGTAACAACCGTGAAAGAAGCTTAGGGCACTGCAATCCTTTTTTTTTAGCAATTTGATTCTCATGGTCTCGTGAAAATTGTGATTTTCCATTGAATATAATTAAGAGCTAGAAAAAAGAGTGATTTCACTAAGAAATTAGGGTTTTTGAATTCTAATTGTTTGATTTGAGATTCTAAAATTTTTCTTGCTGAATTTTTGAAAAATAAAAAAATGCCACCTAATTAAATGTATATTATAATTCGCCAAATCATCTTTTCGGTTAGTGACATCAGTATTTATCGTTAACAGCAATTAATTCATTAATATTTGATCACTTTTGTCAAAATTTAAACTTTTTTAGATTCTTTTTGTTATTGGCATCTTTTAAATATTATTTTTTCAGCACCAAAATCTTTTGACAAATAACAACTAAAATCGTTGCAATTTTGCGTGTTTCTTGTAGTGTCATATATATATAGACACCTACTCGAATAAAAATGTTAAAAATATCTTTTCACGATGATTTTATTTTAAAAAGTGTAACTTATTTATTTTGCCATACTTTAAACAAAGATAACACTTTTATAGCATATGAAAATTAAATCTTAAAATCTATCATCCAATGATCAAATAAAATATCTTTATATAAAAATAATTATAAAATATATATATTGAGATGTAGAATGAAATGAAGAATGGAGAATAAGAAGATTTAAGAGGTTTGCATGTTGTTGGTTCGGGCTCCAAGTATTGTCACGATTGCACAAGGACAAATCAGGTACCAACCCAATATTCACATGCGTGACCATTTAATCATCACAACAAAACAATTTCCTCCATACACATATCCCTGCTCCTCCCTTGTCTCTTCCCTTCCATAATAACTATTTCTTCTTCTAAACTCTCTTTTAGATTCCATTATATTTTTATATATGTTTTAATTTTCCTTGTGACCGTGACCCCCCATATGATTTTCCCTCCACAATTATACCTCTATCATCAATTCACCATGCTCTCTTGGATCATAATTTATATATGTATCATCTATTATATTATTTTAGCTTCGTTTATTGTATTATTGTTGGTTGAAGACATATACATCAATTCTATCTTCTCTGGATTCCACTATCTATATTATTAATTTATATCAATAATATTTTTCTAGGTCATCACTCATGATCGAGTTAGTTGTAGATCACAATCTACATTATAATTAAGAATAAGTTTCACTATAAATTATGTATAAATAAATTATCATTCATTATTTAAGTTATTAAATCCTAAATAAATTGATGAGTCCAACTTATTGGGGGCAACAGATATAAATAGATTATCTAAAATTTGTTTGTTCACAAGACTCAAGAAAGAAGAAAGAAATAAACTTGTGAATTTTAGATATATATCATCAATAATATATGGTGTATTCTAGTATAGATGGCTATAATACGATCACTGTATATGATGGTTATGAAATATTGTTAAAATTAAAGTTATAATTTTTATATTGTAGTAATATTTTTTAAACAACACTTTTTAAAATATCATAATCCCGTAACTACCATAGCATATCATACTAGAACGACCCATAATATATATCTCCTA
>NC_029778.3:8547818-8548898 GCF_000817695.3 Arachis duranensis
ATTATATTATTGAAATTTGACAATAACGAAAGACAATTTGTTGAGTGAGCGTGTGTGTGACTATACTACTCATCAATATAAATATTAAATTTATTTATTTTAAGGATATAATAATAAAAATAAATGTAGCACGCACAAGATACAAAATTATACAGGTAAGGAATTTATCATGACACGAATTAGGAACTTGTTATAATGTAATGCATGTTTATTATTCTAGCAACCTTAACTAAAATTATTGGGTAGGCTATGATCATCATTTCCAAAATCGATCATCCATATTTCTGGACTCGATCAAATAATATCAATATGGGTAAGTAATTGTTGATCATTAAACTAATAATAAAGAAATGCAAATTCATTAGGTTTTACTAATAATAAGAATCAAACTGAAAATTTTAATTATGATTTCCTAAATTAATGTTACTTAAGAATACAATCTTTATTTTAGGAGCCTTAATTAAGGCCCTCCTATGGGTGCTAATTAAGAAAGTAGTGTCCTGGAAGGGTTTGAAGAGTTTGGTAGTTGCAATAAAGCTGGAGACTGAAGATTCTCTCCTTTTTGGATTTGATTGTTCTTACTACACGCATATGTTCCATGATCTACATGAATATGATAAGTAGGGTGGACTACTTTTTTAGTATGATTATTGGATTTATGTATATATACAACCATTGGTTACTATATCACGTTTGCTTAATATTCACAAATTAAAACAACATTTATTTATTTTTATTTTTTATTTTTTGGTTTTCCTATCTTATTCATTACAAATCTAAATTCTATTAGTTCTTACCTAGAATTAGATTCAAAATATCGACACTTAAGCTGTATTTATTTACAGAAATAGAATTTAGAGATATAAAATCATATTTAACAGAACCGATATAAATAGAAATAATGTGTACAAAAATATTAAATTAGTATATTTTGTATTCATTCTAAAAAAAAAAATATAAAAATACTAACAAAAAATTCAACTTATTTTTTTTCATCATTCTTATTAATTTTTTATAATTATATTTTTTATTATTATATTTTTGTCTCAAATTTTTTGAATAAAAATAAATTAAATTTTA
>NC_029778.3:8549719-8550818 GCF_000817695.3 Arachis duranensis
AACTAATATTTATATAATAATAATAAATTTTTAATATGCCATTTTTTTTACCAGAAATAAACTGAATGCGAGAAAAAAGAAAAAAGACTAGCATCCCCTGAAATAAGCGAATTCCAAATTTCTAGGATGAAAAGTAAGTCAACTGAAGTGAAAAACCGGTTGAAGTGGGAAACATAATAAGGTAGGCTAGGTTGCCTAATATGTACGTGGATGGTGTGATTATTGTTCTTTGAATGAGTACAAATCCCAATTGTTCATCCAAATCTAGTATTTAATTATGAGTTTTCACACCTAAGTTCAATCTGTATTCTTTTTGAATCTCAACACCATATGCCTATGCGGCTAGCCATACATGAAATGATTTGTTATTTTCGCAGCCAAAAAATAAATTATATATGGGGCATTTGTGTGATTTTTAAAATGTGTGATTTCACAGCTAGGAAAATGGAGTTTTTTCTGTGTTTTTTAAAATATGGAAGAAAATTCAAAATAAAGAATTTGCAGGAGAAAATTGTAATTTTTTTATTTCCAAAAACCAATTCGTTAGGATGAATTATTTTTAAATTTTTATTTTTTAAATTCAAATTTTTTGTGACTTTTAAATTCAATTTGTTGGATGGATTGTAATATTTTTTAATTTAAAAAATGAATTTGTTAGGACAAATTATGATTTGTTTAAAAGAATTTTGAAAATGAAATTTGCCTAGGAGAATAGTAACTTTTTGTTAAAAGGAAACTAAAAATAGAATTGGTCGGCATAGTTATCAAACTTGGTTCAATCTAGTTGATTAGACCAAAAATTCGATCACTTAATCATCAATTCGAGTTGAGTCATTATTTCAATCAGTTAAATAATTAATTCAAGTAAACTTAGTAAAATCTGATAAAATTCGGTCAAATCTATTAAAATCGATTTAAATTAATTCGGTCAAATTCAGTTAAACTAAAAAAAATTATTTTCTATACATAATTTTTTTATCAAATGCATTACGTAAATAAAATTAAATTATATTTATAAATTTAACAAAAAAATATTTTATTAACTACAATATATTTTTTATTTTTTTATTATTATTTTTATTTTTGTATAAATTCTTAA
>NC_029778.3:8551416-8552633 GCF_000817695.3 Arachis duranensis
AAAGTAGAACAAAAAATAATATTTTATAGTAAAAAATAACCCATATTAATTAGTTATATATATATATATATATATATAGTCTTCTCTTTCGGAGCTGGACGATGATGCATGAGACCTACAATAAGTATCGCTCTTTGTATCTTCAACAAATATTTCAACAACAAAATTATTATGCTCTCGGGACAGGAGAGAAATTAAGATCACACGCATGTATATGCAACAAATTCAAACAATAATAGAGGTGATACTAAATTCTAAACCCTAGACCAAAAGTTTTCTTTGTTTCTTAAAACTTTTGTAGCTTATATAGTTGTTTTTCTAAAATTATATCAAGTGCTATTGTTTGAACATCACTATATTTTGCCGATATCATTACATATACTTTAAAATTATATAAATATTTATCAAATTTTATGTCTTTAAGATAGCATTTGTTTTGAGGTATTGGGACAGAGATTATGAAATTAGAACTGATCAATATCATGTTTGTTGGTTTAGAGATTGGTATTAAAATTTTAGTTTTTATCTCTAAAATTTTAGTATTTCAATACCTTTAAATAGTAGAAACACAGGAGACTGAAATTTTTGGAGATGGAGAATAAAAATTTAATAATATTTTATACTTAAAATACACTCATTCAATTAATTAATTCCAATTTTACTCTTTATGCAAATTAAATTCGAATTTCATTCTTATTTCGGTCTCTATCTCTCACTTTATACCAAACACAATACTGAGACTTATTTTAAGTCTCTATTTCTCAGTCTCAGTCTATCTCTTTTCTAGACTTTACCTAACAGAATAAAAATTATACAATAATATATTTGTTTAATTTAGAATTAACACAATACACCATATGGTAATTAATAATGGTGTAAAATATAAAAAATATTTATAATATTTACACAATTAAATCTATAAATGTTTCGCGATAACAGATAGTTAAAAAAATTGTCATGGTAATATTACTAATGAATGCATTGATCTTAGAAATATTTATATAAATTTAATTCATCTGTTGCTTTTTATAGTTTTATTAAATTTTTTATTTTATAATTAAATATTTATTAGTATAAACATTATTAAAATTAACTAAATATTTTGTTATAAATTAAAATATTTATAATTAAAAATCTAATTAAATTATCTTTAACCATATTTTTTAAAAAATATATTCTATTAATTTTAATATTTTAAATTAAAAAATATTTAATTA
>NC_029778.3:8553503-8555506 GCF_000817695.3 Arachis duranensis
AAAATATTATATATATAAAATTTAATTCATTTTTAATATATATTTTACATTTTATATAAAGGATTGAAAAATGATTTTAATATAGAATTCTAGAATAGTATGTCTAATATTTGAAAAGGTTGTCCAATATTTGTGATGATTATATATATGGAGAATCTACATTTCCTATTTTACCCCTATGTAGAAGGCAGCATTATTATTATATATTTATGTGAAGATAAAAGGGTAGATAGGTAGGGAGGTTTCTCCCCTAGAGAACATTTTACTGAGTATAAAGGAATGGGTTGAATGGGATAAAATCTTTGCACTATGGTCTAGGGACAGCTAATACCAATTTGTCCTTTTTCTGAGGCATATATAATTTTGTGCTGCCTGTGAACATCATCATCTTTCTTTCATACTAATTCATTGTCTGCAAAGTCTAAAAGTATGGAACTACAACCGAGAACGTGATCGATATCACACACATTTCAATGATCTTTAATTTAATTACAAACCCTTTAATCACTTCTCCAATAACCTAGGAACACCCATCTTTTATCTTTGCACATATACTTAGTTCAAGGTACTAGTTTTTATGACCTTTACAAACATTAAATTAAAAAGAACAAAGATGCTATAAGCATGTAAAGGGATCAAATATATATGATATTATTGATCAATATATAAGAAGCAAGACAAGGCTATCCATAATCCATATATATATAACACATTTTAACATGTATATTATATTAAGCTTCTACTTTTGCCCCTAACATTTGGACTTTACGTTTAATAATATGCTTTCCCCAATTATACATATCCAACTCAAATTAAAAGAACTTTTGATGATATGGTAAAAATTAGAAATTTAATTATTAATGTATTTTTTTGTTAATTCAAAATTTTTAGATAAATAATTTTAAATTTAATTACTCTGTTGATCTTTATAATTTTATCAAATTTTTAATTAGGTCTCTATATTTTTTTCCTTTCAATTGAGTCTCTACACTGCTTTAATTTTGTAATTAAGTCATTTCTAATGTAAAAATATTAGAGTTAACTAAATATTTATTCGTAAATTAAAAGTATTTATAATTAAAAACTTAATTAAATCTTTGACCGCATGTATTTTGGTAAAAATATTATGTTAATTTTAACATTTTTAATATGAAAATTATATAATTACAAAATTAAAAGCAGTGTAAGGATTCAATTAAAAGAAAAAAAATATAAAAACCTAATTAAAAATTTGGTGAAATTATAGGGACTAACAAAATAATTAAACCATAATTTTATGATATATTATCAGAATTTTTATGATTGACATTAAAAAAAAAATAACTTCAGATAAATAAAAAGAAGAAAAGTTACGCAAATAAAAATTCATATAAATTTAAAAAAAAAAAGTCTTACTTGTAAAAATAAGTTAAAAATATGATAATTTAATTATATATTTTTTATCATTTTAAATTTTTAGGATAAATAATTTAATAAATATATTCCAGCATCATGATTGATAGTTCAATTTTAAGATGATGGACGATTGCTTAATTAGCTTTGTTCACGGGCGGGGTGAGGCAAACAGCAAACTCAATCAGCTAGATAGCTATAGTATAATAATGTACCATATAATTAAATGAATAGCAGAAGATAGTGAAAAATATTGAAATAACGTTTTCCATAAATAAATATGTTTATATAGGATTTATGAGATGAGGTTTAATTTGTCGACATCACAAGCTGCTGCTTGAGCAGGCAGCACAATCCACCGCACCAGACAATCGGAAAAATAATGTGGTGGCGATTACGGTGTCTTTTACAGGAGAGACATGTCATAATGCTATTCCATCGAATGGCAGAGATTAATTGCTAAGTAAAGAAAGTACCTTTACCAGTTTTAAAATTCGTAATATTATTTTCTTAATTTTTTTAAATTGTTTTTTTATAATTTTTTATTACAAAGTAATTTAAAAATTATAATGTAAAAAATAATATTATCAATTTTGAGAATAATAATAAAA
>NC_029778.3:8555664-8665113 GCF_000817695.3 Arachis duranensis
TTTAATAATAATAATAATAATAATAATAATAATAATAATAATAATAATAATAATAATAATAATAATAATAACGACGCCACTTCAAAATTGAAAACCAGAGTTATTGGAAGGTAGAAACTCAGGTGCAATCGACTTCACATGAAGTTGATATCTAAAAGTCGTTAAATGATTTGATTGATTTGACTAAATTTTTATCTAAGGCCTCTGAAATATCAATTTCACGTGAAGTCTACTTCACCTGAATTTTCACCTTTTGTCAAATTTGACCAATGAGCGTACTTTGTAAATCTGTTTTTTTTGGAGTTCAAAGCCCAAAAGATGGGAACGACCCACATAAGGCCCAAAATAAAAGCCCAGAAAATGCTAACTGTGAAGCCCAAATAATATTCGGTACGGTCCACTATGATGGTTCGATCTTTCTTCATTGTGCCGCCAACACTGGCAGTCGTATGAAGCAGTTGTAGCTGAAAAAAAGTAGAAACCCTTCGGTCTGCGAAATTTAGAGCAGAAGACAGAAGACGAAGAGCGTAGGCACTAGTTGCAGCTGAAGAAGAAGAAGAAGAAGAAGAAGAAGAAAGAAGAATGGGGAAGAAAGCTAAGGGTTCAAGGAAGGGTAAGAAGGCGTGGAGAGCTAACATCAGCACCGAAGACATCGAAGATTTCTTCGAGAAAACCACCAAGGACGCTCTCTCCGGCGGCACTCTTGACGCCCTTCCCAGCGATGCACTTTTCTTCGAAGACAAGTCCAAAGGTTCTTCCTCTAACTTGAATTAGGTTAGGTTAGAATGCAATGGCGCGTTGGAAATTGGTTATTGTTATTGTTCTTGTTTTGATAATATTTTGTTTTCGATATATTATTTTCAGGGGAGTTGCTTGCAAATTATTATGTAAAATAAGATTGTGAAAGATGACCAGTAATGATTATTTGATTTTTGTATATGATGATGAGTTATGTGAGTTATGATGACTTGGATGTTTCGTATTTGTGGCTACCATGATATCTGTACAAAAATAAAATTAGCAACTCTTATAACACACATGTTGGAATATAGAATGTACATTGAATATGTGTGAAGCAACTCAGGTATATATATATACACAAATGGTGGCTTATTTGGTAGCTGCATATAGCATTTTGGATTTTTGGCTGCCTTTTGCAGTTTGTGTTTCTAGTGTTTCTCCATGGATTTTGGATATTTGTCATTTGACGATGTGATTGTGGTTATCTAATTTAATGTGGCTGGCTCCTAGATCTTGCGGTGAAGAGGAAGATTGAAAAGCACAGGGAAAAAGTGCTCCATGTTGATAGTGTGCTACAGGGGAACCAGTTTGTTAAGCCGGTGCCATCTTCTACACGGAAGAAGGGCAGTAAAAACCACAAAGCGGTCTCTATGACGAATGAGGCTAATAAGGTAAGTAATTTCCATTGATGCAGCAATAATTTAGTAGCAGTAAGAGTTGCCCAAAGATTGAAGAATTTGCTCAGTTGTAATCATCATGTTTGGACAGATGGAAGCAGTCATTTGTTTTTCTTCTCCATTCTAAATGTTATTCTGATTATGTATTGTTTACATTTATTCTTTTTCTCATGATCAATCTCAGGATGATTCCGACTTACCTTCTGATGTATTTGATATGTGGGGTGATAAAGGTACGTCATATGCTTATTATTCTTTTGCAGTCTTGGTTTGCTTTTTTGTTAGCATTTTGGGATGTTTAACAATGATTCTTTGAACTTGTCATGCAGATGAGGACATTAGAAAGGGAAAGAAGGTACACTTTTTGGCTTGATAGATTCTATTGGTGGATTTTCTTTTTCTTTTTTTCTTTTTATGATTTATCTCAGCATTTTGATTTGATGGTGTGATGGATACATGCATCACAGGTCACAAAGCCTTCTCTTATTCCAGCAGTAGAGGTTGATCCTCCTGGATGCTCGTTCAATCCCTCATACGAAAGTCATCGGGTAAATTATTAAGAAATACTTTGTTTACTTAATATTTTTTTTATGTTTTGTCATGAATCTTACACGTGTCTTTAAAAAATTTGATTGTCTAACCAGGATGTATTAGCTTGTGCTGTTGCACAAGAAATGCAAAAGATCTACAAAGATGAATTGGGCCCTACGCCAGTTCCGTTGACTGTTTCCGGAGAAGCTATTGCTGAAGAAGATGTGAGGCTTGTTCTTTCATTTGTGTCATTACTGTTCTGTGGAGTTTTAGTCTGATTTCTAATGTTTTAGCTATGTGAATTTATATGCAAGTATATGGGTTCCAACATTAATTGTGACGCTATTTGGATACGGGTTGAATCTTTGGTTCTGTTTTCTTTGCAGAGGTATTTTCTTGATGTTGATGATGGGAGTGACGATGATGAAGGTAATTTGGAAAGCGAGGGTGATAATGAGGATGGTGCATCAGAGAAAAGGTCTGCTGACAAACTTTTGACTGACCTGACATTGCTGAAATACTATACTATTCTTGACATTTTCCGTCAAATCGTTTTTCGCCCCTGAAGATAAATATTACTCATCAAATTAATGGAAATATACTTCTTTTGTTTCCATTAATGTTACAAAATTCTCAATTTTCTTTCCTAGCAGTTAATTGATGGCTTCTCCTTATAATTAGTCGAACTTATTTACCTGTATAATACGTATCTGATCTGATTTCTTGAGAATATATTTCTGATTCGCTTTTGTTTTTTAACTAGTTAATGTCAAATTTGCATAATTTCCTTTGGAATTATGTTGACTCATTATGCTTGTAATTGTAAATAGGTTCCGTACATCCCAGCTAAAAATCTGATATATTTGCATTGTCTGAATATTCATCCAACAGGCCTATCAAAACAAAGAGGGTCACTAGAGTCGAGTTGAACAAGAGACTTAGGCGCAAAGAACAACAGAAAAAAGAAGCAGAAGCTAAGAAGTTGGTGGAATTGTCAAAAGAAATTGACAGGTAGTATGATTATTTTCTATGTTTCCAAGCACGATAAAAGGTGATATTTAAGTTGTTTTGATTCTTCTGGTTGCAGCATACCTGAAATTATGGAGGAAATCAAGCAAGATGACGAGGAAAAGCAGAAGAAACGGCTCAGGCGTGAAGTTGCTAAACAAGAGAGGTTAAAGGCACGGCCACCACGCTTAGGAAAGCACAAGTAAGTAGTCTTTTCTATTTATCTTAATTTGCTTTCAAAATCTTAGTTATTGGAATGAGAGGACTTGCCAAGAGTACACTTCAGTGGTTTTGACCCAACAAATATTCTTCCATACACATGATTCTTTGTGAGTGTATATTTATCACAATTCGTTAATAGGTTTGAGCCTGCTCCTGTTCAAGTTCTCCTAAGTGACGAAATAAATGGATCCATCCGGAAGCTTAAGGTAGGCTTGTAAAATTCTCTTGCTTACTTTTTGTTATCTATTTTCTGAGTTTTTTCAAACATCCAAGTAACTTCTCAATTTCAATGACATATATGTAGGGTTGTTGTAGCCTTATAAAGGACCGATATAAAAGCTTAGAGAAGAGAGGATTGATTGTTCCAACATCCAAAACATCAAAGAGGAAGAGGTTAGTTTACTTATCTAACACTATGTAACATGTCATCATCAAATAATTTTTGCATATAGTTCATAAATCTATATTTTGACCCTGTTTGATATGACACATTTAAAATTTGTATGACATTGTGTTTGTGTTATGGCTTTGGCAGGAAGTAGAGTCCTCTTGATTGTTGGTTCCATAACCAAGCATTGAAGCCAGGGATGAAAGACCAAAAGAATTTTATCTAAATCAAGATTTTGTTTCTTGTGTTCGTTTTATTTATATGCTCCTAGTCACAGTTAATGTGTCTACAGTCTACATATCAATATGTAATCCGATATTTCTACATATATTTGTAACCATATTTATTACTTGTTGAGCAAGACTTGTGATCAAAATCCCAAAACTAATAGCATAGAATTTTAATTTTTCCTGTAGCATATGAGAAATTTCATGCAAAATTGATATATTATATACTTTTTAACTTGGTTCATCATATTTGTGTTTATTCAAACACCTCAACTTTCAACTAATCAGGGCTGCTATCTTATATGTTATATCCTTATTCAATGTTAGGCTGTTTGAACTTTGAACGCTTGAGATTAAGAATATCTAGAAGACTTTACCAAAAGTTTCAATTAATATGAATCAGGAATTTAAAAAATATAAATATATAGTAAAAATCTTGTTTTGCAATTGAATGAATCTCAAATAAATGGATATTGAGAGGTTCAGGATCCTCTTAGCAACAAGTCACCCTCTAGCAGATTTGAATTCTTTTGAAAGTATTTTTCTTATTCAAACCGCTGCCTCTGAATAAATGAGTTTTCATTTTCACACACACAAAAATGAGAATATATTTGGTTAGTGGGTTTCTTTGTTTTTCTTATGTCAGTTATATATTAGCTACAAAATTGTTGGTTATATATACTCACGTGCCATAAGAAATAGAAATCTAGTAAAACCAGCATATCATGACCTTTTTAGCAAATTTTATGAAAATATTTTCTTAGCAAGAAAAATTCATTCGATTATCACAAGGTCAAAGGCATTCTTAATGAATCAGCATAAGGTCAAAGACAAACTTTATTCTTGGTATTAGATAATAATTTATAATTTATAATTTATAATATGCACAAGAAAAACTAAGCAAGATGAATGGTCCACTATATTGTCTAACTTTATAACCGCGTTTCTTTTCCATTTTATTCAAAGTGTGATTAATTATTTAAGTTGCATGAAAAATATGAGAACCAACTACTTCATCTCCTATATATGATAGTGTTCTTACTTCTTACAACTGAAAAAGGAAACTCTTATCAATTAATTTGTGAAGTAATGGAGGCAAGTGCACCTGATTTTGCATTGGCACATGGGTTCCCCATGAATATGATAAGTGTAGTAGATGATAAGTTCTGTGTTGCAAACCCAACAGAAATGATTGTGAAGAAGAAATACAATGGATTGTTGTTGAAGCAACGTTACAAAGTGAAAGATGTTAATGGGAAACTCTTGCTTCAAGTTGATGGGCCAAGCTTAAGCATCCACAAAAAGAGGGTTATGCGTGATGCTCAAGGTTCACCAATCCTCATAATGCAAGAGAAGGTGATCAACAAACACATGCAATATTGCATGTTGAACATTATTCTTACGAATAAATGACTGTTTTAGTCTTTAATATTTAGGCTAAGTCATCCTTTTTACGTTTAAAACGTCATATTTTTATTCTAAATGTTTTATTTTAGTCATTTGGTTAAAATGATTTTTTTCTTTCAAAAATACCCTTTTTTCCTTAATTATTTTCTTATTTTTTTTCTTATTATTTTGTCTATTTCTCTCTTAAATCACTAAAATAACTATTGCGGTCACTACAATTATTTTCAGCCCTTAGTTCAAACTTTAAGAACTAAAACAATACTTTCCTCATTACTTATTAACCTATCATTTCTAATTATGCAAAATTAAAGCAGTTGTATTTCTGATAATGAAAAATATAAACTAACTCGATACCCATAAAATGCTACAGGTTAAAATGGTATCGCTCCGGCACAGGTGGACGGTTCATAGAGGGAAAAGCTCAGATGATAAGAATGTGATATTTGGGGTGAAAAGGTCACACCCAATGGACATGAAACCACGGCTTGATGTGTTCATGCCTGGTAATACTGATGAAGATGTAAGCAACTTTCAAGTTGTTGGTAGCCACATTCAAAAATCTTGCACTATTTACAAAGGTGACACCATCATTGCTCAGGTACAAATTTAATAATAAATGTTAGATTAAATAGTGAAATTAGTTCCAAAAGATTATTTATTTTTTAAATTAGTCCCAAAATTTTTCTTAATCAAATTCGTTCTTTGAAGATTTTATATTTGTCATTTTAGTCCTTTTATCACTTTCCTTACTAAATTTGTTGATATGACACATTTAGTGACACCATAACGCACATCTAGTAGTGCTAATTGGCGGTTAACATAATAAGTTTGTGAAATTAGATCAAATTAACCCCAACTTAAGGAATTCCAATACTTCAAGTTCTTCCCTCAATTAAGTTTTAATTTGTTCTAATTTCATAAATTTAACATGCTAATAGTAAATTAAAACTCTTATGTGTGTGTTGTAGTATTACTTAACGTGTCACATTGACAAATTTTGGCGTCGTCAACAAAGAAAATGATAGAAGAACTAACGTGATTAATTTAAAATCTTTAAAGGGATGAATTTGATTAAAAAAAATTTTTAGAGACTAATTTGAGGAACGAATAATTTTTCAAGGACGAATTTGACCATTTACCCATAAATATTAAAAATATTTATATATAGAATATTTTTTATCCTTAATGTTTATGATTTTTTTAAAAAATAAAAACTTTTAACATTTTATTTCGTTTAATTTTGTTTTTAACAA
Organism: Arachis duranensis; assembly: GCF_000817695.3. NCBI lineage: Eukaryota > Viridiplantae > Streptophyta > Magnoliopsida > Fabales > Fabaceae > Arachis > Arachis duranensis. Next base: position 8,562,119 of record NC_029778.3, read on the forward strand.
TTTTTAATTCATTCAATTTTGTCCATAATATTTTCGATTTGTGTCAAATCTACCTTAGACATTTTTAAATTTGTTTTTAACGTTTTAGATAGAATTAACATTTGAAGGTAATTTTAATACAAATAAAAAAATTTAAAAATAAAAATAAATAAAATTAACTATTAAAAATATTTAAAAAATACAAATATTAAAGACAACAAATATATTTCATCCTTATATATTATTATTTACTATTAGCATAATCAAATATTCCATAGCAAATTACTTTCTCAAATATTGATATTAATGCTATACAATCACGCTCACGCCAATTGCAATGGCTTTTTATTCAGGTTTGCAGATTTTGTTTTATCATTTATGTCAATACAATTTTGTAAAACTTGTTTTAACAAAATAAAAGTGAAGAATCATTTCTCGTACTCAAAAAATTCAGTTTTTAATTAAATAAGAAAAATAAATAAATAATACTGTTAGTCCTTAAAAATTAACTCAACCAATAAATGCAACATTTCTTTTTTTTTTTATAAATATATAGTAAACGACATGTGCATTTGATTCAACATTATTTTTCAAAAACATTTCTCAAAAAATGGGGCGAAATTATTATTATTTACTAATGAACCAAGGAAAAATGAAGCACATTTTTTTAAATTGATTTGTGTAGGTAAGTGATGTGTTCCCAAGCAGAAACTTCAGCAAATGGAAAGAAAGCTATAAAGTGAAGATTAATGAAGGGGTGGATTATGCTTTCGTCATGGCATTACTTGTAATATTAACCGTAAATGACTACATTTGAATTTGGTTTCCCTCAACATTAAATCAATAATAATAATAAGAAGTAGGAGTGGGAATATGTACCTTACCTGCAGGTACCCAATCCGATCTTACCTGATCGGGTAGGGTTGTCAACCCAATCCGCAGCGGGTAGGGTAGAGTGCGGGTAGGATTTTCATGTAGGTCGGATAGAGTGCGGGTTGAACTTCAATCCTACCCGACCAACCCGCACCCTATATATGTATATGTTATATACTTATATAAAAATATGTTCTAAGTGGATGTTGAACCAAAAACCTCTCACTAAATGCAAAAGATCCTTAGTTATTAAAAGAAGATCATTAATTAATAATTTAATAAACTTTTTTTACATAAAAGTCATTTCTATTTTAAATTATCATCAAGTTATCTAATAATATTACATTTTTTCTGTAACCCGCGGATAGAGTCGGGTACCCACGGGTTAAGAGCGGGTAGAGTTAGGGTTGAAATATTCTCAACGCGCGAGTAGGGTAAGATTGAATTTGTATAAAAATCTCAACCCGCAGGTAGGGTTAGGGTTGACTCTAAACCCTATTCTACCCTACTAATTGCCACCCCTAATAAGGAGGATGTTGTGTCTAGCTAAAAATGGTTGAAATAATGGGCTGAAATAAATAAAGCCTAGATTCTGGATAATTAAGTGAAGGAATTGTTGTAAAATAAATAAAAAAAATATAATAATAATAAAATAAAAAAATAAAAGTTGAAGATTATATTCTTAAGAAGGAATTATGCATGAAGGAAATAACATTAATAACAACAACACTAAGTCTCATAAAAAATTGTCATCTACCTCATATTTTTATCACAACAGAATACCTTTCTTGTTTTTAGTGTCAATGACAAATATGAGATTTGTTCTTAAGAGGAAAAAATAAATATTTTAAGGACTTTTCTTATTCATTCATTTGAATAATATAAGATTGTCTTAGCTAATTTATTTAAAAAAATTTAAATGGGTTTAACTCAATTTTAAAAATTAACTCAATAAGTATGTTATTATTATTTTATTATGCACAAATAATAATACACATTGGGTGCACAAAATAAAATATAAATTCTTATGTACATTTATATTAGCCAGATATATACATCATACATGTAACTCAACATCATATAAAAGCATCTTGTTTTTCACTTGCTTCATCATTTGTTTTAATTTATTATTGGTAGCTAGTTTTATTCTCTTTCCCAAACAAGTTTCAAATGGTGTTTCATATACTTCTATGTTCTATCACCAATCAATCATCGCTGCAGACTACCATCGGTTGCTGACCTTCCGGTGACCACTCTGGTCGCCATCAATGATCCTCCGGGCTCCAGCAACCTCTAGTTATTGTCGGCAATCATCTCCAGCCACCACCAACTACTATCCATCAGTGGTTACTCTAAATTCTAAAATTTAAATCCTAAATTTTAAATTCTAAATTTTAAATTTTAAGTTCTAAATCCTAAACATTAAATCTTAAATTCTAAACATTAAACCCTAAACCTTAAATAGTAAATTCTAAATTCTAACACTAAACCATAAATACCAAACCCTGAATGTGAAATCCTGAATCCAAAATTATAACCACTAAATCCTAAATTTTTTATTTGAATTTTAGATATTTTTATTATTTCTAACTTTAAATATGAGTGAGTATAAAATAGTAAGTTGGTTATAAAATTAAACTAACCTTCAATTCTGTTATTTTTTTATTTTTGTTTTCCTGAATTAGTACTTACTGCACCAATAGTACTTATATCCTCTGTATATAAATGGTGTTGTATTTCAGTCCAAGAGTGTGAACAATATTCTAACTTAATGAATGAAGTTCTGTTCCATTTTTTCTCTAGGTATAGTTTTTGCATCAAGGTATGAACTTATCCTCATGCAATCTGTTCTTGCTTCAACTTCAGTTGTTAACATGATATCCAGAGTTTGAAGATTCTGCCTTTCTTTTTCTCTTTTCTTTAATTGTTCTTTTCCTTTTCTTTCCTCTTTCTTTTCCCTTGTCTATCATTCATTTCGTGAAAAAAAATTTTCAGTCTTGGATTCAAACATATCAATCACCCTGTCTGAATTGTCCACAAAGAAATCCATCTCTCTTCAATTTCTAATAAGCTGGACAACAACAATTACAATACATAGAAATATCAGGTGTTGCTTACAATTCAAAGCTTAAGTCCTGAAGATCACCTTTACCAAGGAAAATTCCACAACAATTTGAAGAAGATGCTGCCAAAAAGACAAAACTGAAACTGAAGCCTTCAAATAATGGAGACTTGATGATCTCACTCTATCAGCCTGGATCCTTGCATCCGTTACCAAACCATTCAAAAACAAGATTTTTCATTGTCATCAATTTCATGAGATTTGGAATACACTCAATGACTATTTTTGAAACGTCAGCTACCAGAATTCAAAGCTTGAAAGCTCAATTGAAATGTGTAAGAAAAACTGGCTCCATCCAAGATTATCTTTCCCAAATCCAAGACTTGGTTGGTTCTCTGCAATTGATTGGATATCAGATTTAACAAGACGATCATATCTCAACAATTCTTGATGGTTTGTCTGAGGAGTATACAGTCTTCAACACCTCTGTACTGTCAAAATTATCCACCTATAAAATTCCTGAAGTTGAATCCTTCTTCAAAGCCTATGATGACATGTTGGAAAGATACAAAAAAAAACCCCATGGTGGCATCCCCATGGCTAATCTAGCACAAACACTATCCCAGGTTACCTTTCCATCGGATAGGGGCTCCTCATCTCGACGCGGAAGAGGCGACAGGTTTGGCAGAGGAGGTCGTTCTTCTAATCAAGGCAATCGACCTCAATGCCAGCTTTGTGGTTGCTTAGGTCATGTCGTTCAAACATGTTTCCATAGATTTAACCTTAATTTTCAAGCCTACGGCACTAGTTCCCCTTCACCACAACCTGTGTATCCTTATTCTAACACTCAACCACCGCCCCCATCATCTCAATTTCATCAACCCCGCGCCTACTTCTCCAACCCTAATCTCAATCTAGAGTCGGTATGGTACCTAAATTCGGGAGCAAGCCACCATGTGACACTAGATTTCTTCAATTTATTGCACTCAACCTCTTCAACTCTAGATTCGGATCAATTATTTGTAGGTAATGGCCAAGGTACGAAAATTCTTGCTCATGGACAATCTATTCTTTGTGACAAAAATAGTAAAACCAGGTTTCTTTTGAATAAATTACTTCATGTTTCTCATATTACACAGGATTTATTAAGTGTCTTTCAATTTGCTTTAGACAATCAGGTTTATTTTGAATTTTGGTCTTATAATTGTATTGTCCGTGACCAAGATTCTCGACAAGTTATTCTCCACGACAAAGCTAAAAATGGAATATATTTTTTTGATAATATGTTATTCCTGTTTCTGATAGACCTTTAATTTAGTTCATATTTCTTTGATTGGTATATTAGACTATACCTTGACAGACAAAGTCATTTTCTTAATCATAGGCTTTTAGAATCTACTCACTGGAATCATTTGATGTCGTTTGATAAATAGATATTATAAAGAGAATACTCATATGATGATATCTTTATATGAAAATGACATTATAAATCCTTAGATGATTAATCATCAGGGAATGCTAGGTAGACAATAACCTTATTAAACAATATGAACAACATGCCCTAAAAATTAGCCTAATTAGATTACTAACACAGTATACCCGTATACACCACCTCCCCCAAATCCTAATTTTAATCATCTTAATTACTAACATCATAATCATCCCACCCACTCCCCTCTTTAATGACCTAGCAGTAAAAACTTTTCCCCTTCCCCACTATTCAAACGGCATTCAGGAAGTAGTAGCCTTCTCCTATCCCCAATTGAAACGGCATTGACAAAGGAGAACCAAGTCCTTGCATGTCCGCGCTGCTTGGAGTCTTCCTCGGACAAAACTAGAGCAACCGTGGTGTGTGTTTGCTTGCCTCTATTAAAGGTCAGTCCTCCGATAGCCGTTTCTTCAAGGTTTAGATGTTCATAGTAATTTTTATGTTATGGTTGCATAGAAGGGTTTTGCTGCTTTTGGGAATCGCTGGGCCTATTTGAATTCTTCAAGTGTTTGTTAACATAAGAAAACTGAAAAGAATAATGACCCGTACATGTTGTTGAGGATCCAGTTTTTCACGTCTTGTTTTTTAATGGTTGACTGTATTTGGATTTGTTTTGTCTCTGGGTGTTAGTAAGTCAGTAATTGGTGTGAAGCACGTGCTTAAAATTTGTTGCTTTGTGAGTTGTTTAAGCACTCTAAGTCGGATGGTCATTTCTATACATGAATGGATGGTTGAATTTTTTGCACAGTTGTTTGAAATTTGGTTGAGGATGTTAACCTTTTTTTTCCTTCTAATACCTAACCTAAAAGTGTCACATTTGAATAACTGTTCAATTCTCTGATTATGCATATTTGATTTTGAAGAGATAGGTTTGAATTGGTATCCTGTTTGATTATTTAAGGAAAAAATTGTAAGTATAATTTGGAATCAATTTACATTTTTCTAGTCTTAGCTGAAAGTATATTTTAATTTTTCCTCACATGTCTACTTACATTTGATTGGATAGGATCTAAATGAAAGTAGTTTTAGCCTTGAGTTTGATAATGTAAAAACTCTATTTACATGTTGATAAGCATATTTGACTACCATCGCAATCAATATTTGAGAACATTCTAAATAAACCAGCTTTAGACTTTAAAAACAGTGAGTAAGTCGGTATGAATAGTACTTTTGACACACCAGATCAAAATAAATAGTGCGTTGCCTTGAATTTGCAAGTTAATTGGTCTGTTTGATTTTCTTAATACTTGCAGTGGGAAAATTATACTTGATGAATGTTTAAAGTTGAGCGTTGTGACATGATCTACAACATTTAGGAAGCAATTTCTATTGTTACTAATCTCTAGAGCCTATCAAGCTGATTATATTATGACTTGTTTTGGTGACTTTCATAAACAGAAGTTCAATTTTGACTGCTACGCTTCCAAGGACCTTGTTTTACTTGATTTTTTGTTATCTGCCTGTGTACTCATACTGCACACAACTGTGGGTGTTCTGTTGTTGATTTTCATATTTTTTTTGAAATTACAGCAAAGATAATAATATCACATGGTTCATGGATGCTTGGATTAAAGCGAACTGTATGAAATTTGATGGAGTTTAGGCTTGATCTTTTAGAATTCTTTTCTTTATCTGTTTCTGGTTCATGTGATTGACTTTTAATTTCTATGAATCACAGATGTTCAATTTTGTAAGAAACGATGAATGCAAAAAAGAGATGACTTTTAGTGGTGGCTTAAGTAGATATGAGTTAAATTGGTTGTTGTATAATGTTTGATGTCTACATATTTATGACTTTATCATTTTCGATCATGGATGTTGTAAAGACTCGTGTTAAAATTTTAAGAATAATACATAGTTATATAGAAATAATATTTTTTATGCATGTAAAATTTTCTAAATAATGCAAGTGGACTATTGATGAACCTGTGAGGAAGAACCGGAATCATAGAAAGCAATAGATTCACGTAGAGCTTGTTTGGGAAGTAGGAAAAGCTACTTTTTTTTTACTTTTAAATTATGAAAAGTCACAATTAAAAAACTAAAAAACCGTAACAAAATATACATTGACACACATTTCATATTCATTTTTTTATTTTCACCTACCATATCATGCACAATAAAACAACAAATACTAACTATACAATAATTTCTTTTGCATTGCCATCAAGATTATTGTGAATTAGAATTTTAATATCCATTCTCTTATGTAAAAAAATTGTATTTTTTCAATAATTTATCCAAACACTACAACTTTAAAATAAGTACTTTTATAACTAAAAATCAACACAAAATAACTTATTTATAAGTTGCTATTAATAAAAATCCTTCTACTTTAAACTCTTTTTTCCAAAAAAGCTTATTTAAGTTGTTAACCCAAATTGGACCTTAGTCTTAAGACCACAAATATCTTTTTCATATTGTTTACGTGTTTTCGTGGTAGAATTTTGTTATAACAGAAAGGATAAATTTTCATGGTGAATAACATTGTTAGTTCTCTAACTACTTTGATTCTGTTTCAAGATATTAGTGAAGCATAAAAGTTATTAGTTAAGAATAACCATCTGGGTACAAATAAAAATAACCATCCGCTATCATATGGAATTGAACATCCAGCCTCTACTATTTGTTACTATTTACACACACCAAGACTCTTCTAAATAACCATTTGGGTGACAATAGAGATAACCATCTGTTAGCCTATAGAATCGAACATCCAGCTTTTATTACTTGTAATTGACCACATAATCTACACCAAGACTATTACGAATAACCATCTGGGTACCCGTAAAAATAACCATCTGCTATCCTATTGTATCGAACATCCATATTAAAATACTTGCAACTGATTACACACACTACACCTAGATTATTCGAAATAACCATCTGGGTAACAAAAGAAATAACCATTCGCTTTCCTATTAAATTGAACATCTAGTTTATAATACTTTTAACGAATCACACACACTACATCCAAACTATTCAAAATAACCATCTGGGTAACAATAGAAATAAACATCCGCTATCCTATTAAATCAAATATCCAGTTTAACATAATTGTAACTAATTATACACACCACACCAAGGCTATTACAAAATAACCATATGGATAGTAATAGAAATAACCATCCGCTACACTATTGAATCGAAACCGACTTTCTTTGCATATGTTGCATAAAAATCCTAAGCAAGCTTCAAATGCTCAAACCACATCCCAACTCTTGGTATTTTATCTTCGGCAAGGCAATTATGATCCGGTAACTGCGAATCATTTCAAAACAGACATCATTCAATGAACATGAGGATTAATAGTCGATTCAAATATGCCGTTCACGAAAAAACAGCAATATACTAGAGACCAAACCTCATTAACAAAATCCGTGTCATCACTTTCAGTAATGTTCGTACATTCTATGACCTACAATCAAACATACACAAACTAATTAGATACCGTACTATTAAACAAGTTTCAACTAAAAATATTTTATTAATACTTTTTCTAAAAATATCATTAAAAATTTATTACTATACATAACTTACAAGAAATAATAACAATGAAAAGTGTAATCATAAAAAATCTCACATAATTAGTTAGACTTATATTAAGTATTTATATAGAACATGCATGGATCTGTCACAACTAAATGGCACCTATACAACTTAAAACTAAGTCCATTTTTATGCTTTGAAAAGTCAAAAAGCTCATTATTTCTTCTTGGATGTGAATGATACACTCCCATTCTCCATTTTCGTTTCTTTAATTCCTTCCTTGCCATTCTTCTCTTATTTCTTCTTCTTCTTATTTGTTTATTAATTAATTTATTTTTCTTATAGTAGTAATCAGTGTTGTATGTATTATACACTTGCTAATTAACTGTACATATATTTTCTAGCAATATTATATAGCGTGGAAAAATAAAAAAGAATGCAAAAACAAAAAACACATTTAGTGAGCATCCAAAATGAACAACATCTCCAATTAGAGCATATATTTCCATCTGTGAAGTGAGTTGTGACCAAATTTGTTTGTGCATGCATGGCATGGAAGCATAAGGATGGGAATTAAAATAATCTAATGGCAACCATGTGGAATGTTTAAAACATACATGAATAGGTAGTTTCATTTAATTCACTTAACTAAACATGATATGCACTTCTTAAATTACACTAATCAAATGACCAAATTTAAAATTTTAAACCAATTTGGTGTTTATACAAAACTAATAATCAAGTGCCATGTCAAAACTCAATCGAAACATCATTAAAAATAGCATAATATTACACAATTCTGAATTATAATACCTAAAGATAACAAAATTTAAGACAAATGCTGGCCAAACATAAGAATTAAATAAAAAGTTTTACTCAGGCATTTCATCGAGCATATAGTGTGCACAATATGTAAACAGGGATTTTAAACTCAATTTAAGCAGTAATCAATCCAGAAAAATCAGCCATCAAATATTTTGGAATCCAAAAAGTATCAATCTATTAATCTAAGCCTAATCTAAACACTAAAAGCAGAATTAACAATTAGTTAAAATAAATAAACGAAAGAACACGGGTAGGAGAAAGCATGGAACCTGCGTTGGTGAAAGGGGAAGAATGGAAAGAGAGGGGTAGCAGAGGCAGTGTTGCAGCGGCACAAAGCTTAGCCGCTGCTGGGTTGCACTGGGATTTCTCATCGGGGTTGGACTTTGCATAGAGACCAGGGATAGCGTACAGGGGATTGAGGAGAAATGGAGAAAGAGGGAAGAAAAAGAAAAGAGAGGGAAGAGAGAGGAGGTAGGCGACGGTGGTCACTGGTGGTGATGGCGGCATTGTCGGACGGAGGGTTGGGGCTGGGTTGAGAGTGCAGAACAGCAGAAGAGAAAAGGGTCAAGTTAGAGGAAGATAAGATGAGAGGATAGTTGGAGAGCCTTAATTCAAGAATGTTAAAAAACCTGATTTTTTTTAATTTGAAAAATGATTATTATTAGAATTTAATTAATTAAACCATTAATTACATTTAGGATTAATTTACTTTTTTAACTCCATTGTTTACATTGTTCACTAATGTTATTGTTCATCTATACTTTTTCTTAATCAAATATATTTAGTCAAACATATCAACTCATCCAATAATCCATAATTCTATCTTTATGTGAAGATGTCATCGTAGGAGTATCCACCTATTATAAATACCAAGAATATATTTTTTTTGTACCATAGATAACAACAATAATAAAAGATAATTAAAGACATAAATCAAAATTATTATTAGTATTTTTTTAATGAATACTTAATATATTTTTTTGTACCATAGTCCATAGTTCTTTGATTGCAAAAATTGGTATATTAGACTATACTCTATCTAGACATTTTAAAGTTTATATTAGATTATATTTATGTTTTAAAGAGTTTATTTATAATTTATTTATTATTTTATTATAAAACAATTTTTTTGTTAATTTTCGATTAAACCAGTTCGATGATCAATCCGATTTTTAAAACCTGTGAGACAAATGATTATTAATTTAGGGTTTAACAAATATCTATATGGTATAAAATTATTCAAACTATACGAGGAGGAATTTATCTGCTTTGATTCCTTCCTTGATTAATCACGTTTTTGGTTGCTTGCAAATCCAATTTGTGTTTTATTATGTTAATTCTGTTTTATTTTATGGTTTAAAACTCTTTATTATGTCAATTCATTCTTGATCTTGATTCAAAATTTCATATAATAAGATGTAGATGTCCAAAACAAAATACCGAAAGAAGAGAAAGGATAAACTTATTACTTAGATTATTTTTTTATTAGTTTAATATTAATAGTAATTAATTATAATTAGAGTACACAAAGAGTACATAAAATTAACAACAAAATATTAATTATAGTTTAATGTTATGCTCATTTGATACTATTTTATTTGTTTTGTTATTTTATTATAATCCATGCATTATAATTTATTTCGTCTTGCGGTTAATTCAGAAACAGTGACCATAAGAATTAAAATAGATTTTGATTAAGTTTAAAATAGAACAATCATGTAACTAATTGTCTGTTTTAATTTTATGTGTTTTTTAGCTTCTTCCATGCAAAATGCTCTAGTTGCAACATGTGAAGCAAAGGTAAATTTATGCATGTGAGAGAGAGAAGTGGTAAAACTTACGAATTTTCATTGTATATTTACAATTATACTAAATTCCTATCTATGAAATTTGGAAGGGACTTTTATCGCGGCTTAATTTTAAATATGGACTCAAGGCTTGGCACAAATGAATACAGAATTTATAAGGAAAAGACAAGAGGTATAATGATAATAATAGTTATGTTAGTTTTTAATTTAGTTGCTTTTGATTTTGTTACTTAGATTATTTTTAATTTCAAATATTCTGTAGTTAACCTTATGTACTTCTTATGTACTCCTAATATAATTAATTATCATCAATATTAAACGAATAGAAAAATAATCTAGATAACAGATTTAGTTGCTTATATCTTACAATTAATTTTAGGTTTCTCCGATGCATAAAAAGATGAGAGTTAGAAAAGAGAGCAATCTCGACACCAAACTACACTATACATGCATCATCGCGGCCCCTTGTGGCTACAATCGGCATTTTGAGGATTATCCATCCTTCCCGCACAAGGAGTTCGTTTAGGAAATTACCGCAAGCTTCCAAATACCTGAGTATCATGCCGCTATGTTATTGGGTTACCATTCTGATGTTTTGCATACATGAATAGTCATGGACCTGAGTTTAAAAACCAAGATTGAGCTTGTGCTAATTTCGATTGTATAGTGGAAACTTTTGCACCTCTATTTGACGGCGAAAGAGTAGAGGCAATGGAATCTCACTAGAGTTATCTGCTGCCGAGATGACTTAGCTCCTGCTTTTCCTCTTTTTCATCTTCCTCCTGCTTCTCGTGATGTATAAGGATTGAGTCAGAAACTAAGTACTAAAGTTTGATGAACTAAAAAAAAGAGAAAAAGTAAAAGTTGAGAAGACAAAAATTGGTTATTCTTATTTTAAAAATTTTAAATGAACAAAAACAAAAAACTAAAAAAAATATTTTGCGATCAATCTTATGTACTCCTATTATAATTAATTACCATTAACATTAAACTAATAAAAAAATAATTTAGATAATAAAACTTTTTATATTTTTGTTGGACTAAATTGCAATGACTTCAGTTTTCTTCAAGGGTTGTGTTCATTAGATTATTTAAAAAGTTGCAAATTTGGATTAGTATTAAATTTACAGTATACTGAGATAATTTCTGTTATTCTTCGTTTAAATTTTTTTGTTCATATTATTGGATATAAATCCTTTTTGTTTTGTCACTATCTATTCATCACAACTTCACATTTATGAACTACTTATTCTTTTGGTAATTTCATGTTAGTGTTTTATTATGATTGTACTAATGAAATGAGATGAAATAATTGAATTATTAAATATGTATTTTATTTGCATAGTTGTTAGTTGACTATCGGGTACATAAATAAACAAGGGATGCATTTTTTTAATATAGGTTTGTTACACATACAAGTTTTTTTGATATATAAGTTGGTGCAAATCCAATAAAAATAACTTTCAGTTTATATTGAGTGTAAACACGCACTTTCCCGACTCTTGAATAGCGCGAATGACAAACGATTCTTCTCCCCCAATCAAAACCGTAACACTCAAAATTCAAACAAGGATCAAGATCTCTCAAAAATATCTCAAAATCGTCACGTAAAGTGAAGGAAGTTTTAAAACTAAATTCGAAAAAAATTATGAGAAAATGAAATAAGAAGATGAAGAAGAAGCAGCAGAAGATGAAGAGGAAGAAGAGGAAGAGTTTTAAATGATGCAGAACTTATCAGTACAAAAACACCGAAAATTCTTAAACAATACACATAAATATCTTAGTTTACACCGAAATTTGCTGTAAATACACAAAAATATTTCTTTTAATGCTGTATTTTTTATTTTTCTTTTTTTCCTTATTTTTTTCTTTCTTTTAGTTGAATGAATGTAAGTTCATACTCTTCCAAATAATTTTGTAGCATCGTGTGTTTCTTCTTCTTCTTTGTTTGATTTTTTGTTTTTATTTTTTTTAAAAGAGTAAAACAAGAAGAAACTTTAGAAGGTAAAATAAGAAGAAAAAGATGAATAAAAAGAATAAGAATAAGAAGAAGAAGATGATGATGATGAAAAAAAGAAAGAAGAAGCAGCACCAGAAGATGAGGAGGAGGAAAAGGAAGAGTTTTGAATTATGCAGAACTTATCAGTACAAAAACATCGAAAATTCTTAAACAATGCACACCGAAATTTGTTACAAATACACAAAAATATTTCTTTTAATGCTAAAACTTTTTTCTTCTTATTTTTTTCTTCTTTCTTTCTTTTAGTTGAATGAATGTAAGTTCATCCTCCTCCAAGTAATTTTGTAGCATTATGTATTTCTTCTTCTTTTTTGTTTGATTTTTTTTATTCTTGTTAAGAGAGTAAAACAAGAAGAAACTTGAGAAGGTAAAACAAGAAGAAAAAGATGAATAAGAAAAAAAGAAGATGGTGATAATGATGAAAAAAAGAAGAAGCAATAGAAGATGAGGATGAGGAAGAGAAAGAGTTTTCAATTATGCAGATCTTATCGGTACAAAACACCAAAAATTTCTTAAACAATACACATAAATATCTTATTTTTACACTGAAATTTGCTGTAAATACACAGAAATATTTTCTTTAATGCTGCATTTTTTCTTCTTTTTTTATTTCTTTTTTTCTTTTAGTTGAATGAATATAGGTTCATCCTCTTCCAAGTAATTTTGTATCATTATGTGTTTCTTCTTCTTCTTTGTTTGTTTTTTTTTTGTTTTTATTCTTGTTAAGAGAGTAAAACAAGAAGAAACCTGAGAAAGTAAAACAAGAAGAAGAAGATGAATAAGAAAAAAAGATGATAATGATGATGATGAAAAAGAAGAAGAAGCAGCAGAAGATGAAGTGGAGGGAGAAGAAAAGTTTTGAATTATGCAGAACTTATCAGTATACATCCATCGAAAATTCTTAACAATACACATAAATATCTTAGTTTTACTCCGAAATTTGCTACAAATACACAAAAATATTTTTTTTTAATGCAGAACTCCTACATTACATTTAATTCAAGCTATTAATAATGAACATCAATTTTCACAATAAAAAATATTGTTCACCTACAGAATCATAAACTACTAACGAAAACATTAACTAGAATTGAACCATACCTCAACCACTTGATTGTATTCAAAATAATAATTCACTTCGCTGTGGTTCAATTGACAATTTGAACTTAAATCATTCATTATCTTCAACAACAAGATAACTGTTCAAAACTGATTTCAGAGCTTAATTTCAAAAGCGTAGAGAATGAAGGAAATCGCAAAAAATGAAAAAAGAGAACGCAGAAAACGAACGACGAGAAACGCAGAGAACGCAGAGATGGAAGAGAACATATATTGAAAATGCTGAGAAAATTTGAAAATAAAAACGAAATCATTTCGAAAAAGGCAATTATATATTCGCGCGTTAATTGAAAGGTTGGTTAGATAGTGGCGCGTGAGGTGAATTAGGTTAAAGAGACTTGTATGGACTTATATTAAAAAATAATTTGTATGTGGAGAATATTTGTTTTTAATAATATGAAACCATTTATTTATATATAATATAGTTTAGAAAATGGCCAACTGCCAAAAAAATGAGTTCATCGTTGTATGTGATTATGTAATTCCAAATTAACCATACTGCTCATCCCACATTTATTAATACTCATAATATATTGACAAGATCTAAAACCAAAAATCAAATACCTCAAGCTCTTGCTGCTACCATTGCAGAACCCTATGATTTAATTAATAACATTCCTAAGAATATTAAGCAAGCACTTTAGTGTTCCCATTGAAAGACTGCTATGGATGCTAAAATTCAAGCTTTAACAAGATGTAAAACTTGGGATCTAGTTGACTTACCAGTTGACAAAACTATTATAAGCTCCAAATAGGTTGTTGCAATAAAAAGGAACCCTTCGAGTAACATTATACTAAGGTGGTTGCCAAGGATTTTTTGCAGGTTGAAGGCATCGATTATGATCAGATATACAGTCCAATGGTGAGACCAACTACAGTAAAGATTGTACTTACTATTGCTTTAGCTCTTGGATGGACCTTACAACAGTTCGATTTTGATAATGCCTTCCTTAATGGCAGGGTATCCAATTGGTAACACATCCCAGGTTTGCACACTAAATAAAGCAATCTTTGGCTTGAAGCAAGTTCCAAGAGATTGGTTCATCAATACATTGACTACAACTCTATTGAAATTTGGGTTTTCTAGGACCGAAAAAGTGATATTTTTCTTTTCGTCAAACACACTTCTACTTCCACAACCTTTCTTTTGGCCTATGTATATGATATTGTTGTCACTAGCAGTGATAGTGGTGAAGTAGCTAAACTGATTTCTGATTTAAGTAATATCTTCCCAATAAAAGATCTTGGTAAGCTTAGTTATTTTCTGGGGATAGAATTTTTGTATCTAATAGATGGTTCTATTATAGTCTCTCAACAACGGTATGCTAGAGACCTGCTCCAAAAAGCAAAGATGGAAGCTGCAAATTCGATCTAGACCCCAATGGTTTCTATCCTTAAGCTAACATCCAGTGGTGCTGATCATTTTCAAAATCCAACCCAGTATAGAGAAATTGTAGGATTCCTGCAATACTTGACTATTTTTAGACCAAGCCTTACTTCTCAGTCAACAAAATATCTCACGACATGCATTCACCTACAATTGAGTATTGGAAGACTGTGAAGCGAATCCTAAGATATGCGACAGGTACAGTGTCGACAGGCATTTGATTTCAGAAATGTACTAATTTTAGATTATTTGCTTTTACAGATTCAGATTGGGCAGGGGATTTGGAAGATAGGAAATCGATCACTGGCTATTGTGTATACTTAGGAAGCAATCTTGTATATCATGGAGAAGCAATAAGCAAGCCAAGGTTATCCGCAGTAGCACTGAAGCAGAATACAGGAATATGACAGCAGCTTAGTTCGAATTGATATCCATTCAGCAACTCTTAAAAGAACTTAGAGTTCAGCAACTAGTTGCACCAATAATATACTGTGATAATCAAAGTGCGTGTTTATTAGATGCCAATCCAATACTTTGTACGAGGTGCAACTATATAGAGATTGACCTGCATTGTCTCAAAAAAAATAGTGAATCAAAAAAAGTTTTATGTTCTTTATATACCCTCTGTAAATCAAATTGAAGACGTTTTTACTAAATTAAACCACTTTCAGCACCTCTATTCCACAAGTTTAGAGACAAATTTAGAATAATTCTTCAACCCACTACTAAGTTTAAAGGAGACTATGAGCTAGTGAGTATAAAATAAAAAGTTAGTTATAGTCTTATAGAAGTAAACTAATCCTCAATTATGTTATTTTTTGTCTCTATTTCCCTGAATTGGTACCTACTGTACTAGCTAGTAGTACTTATATTCTCTGTGTATAAATAATGTTGTATTTCAGTTCAAGACTGTGAACAATACTCTAACTCAATGAATAAAGTTCTATTCTATTTTTTCTCTGGGTATAATTTCTGTATCAATGCATGAACTAATCTTTATGCAATCTATTCTTGCTTCAAGTTCAATTGTTAACATTGAATTTTTTTATTATGAATTATTGACTATTTTATTAGCTAAAAATGATTGGTTCCTAATATTTTTTTTTCTTAATTATACAATGAGACAGACAATAATATTATAAAGATGATTATTTTTCTATATTTTATTGAATTTAGATATTTTTATATTCAGAATAAATATAATTAAATCATGTTGAACTCTTAACATTAATTTTTTATTTTTGTCCTCAATCAATATTAAAAATATGAATATGATAGTGCATGGAGGTGCTGGAAAACTGTGAATGTCAAATCCAACGGCAAGCAAAACTAGCCGCATCCAGCATCACTATTAATATTATTATAATGTTGAATATGATGCATATAATTATAGTGAAAAGGATCCATGGGCTAACCAGCGCGCCACATGATATCAATAGTTGTGTTCATTTTACTATTTTAGACTAAGGACCCGTTTGGAATTTCAAAAGTAATTTTTTTGAGTTTTTGATTTATAAAAAATAGTAGTATTAATGTTTGATATAATTTTTAAAATTAAATTGTAATTTTTTAAAAAGCTATTTAGGAACTTATAGAGAAGTTAAAAAAATGACTTCTCTTATAATAATGCCACTACTTTTTATCACATTTCTATAAAATAAATACTTTTAGAACTAAAAAGCTAAATACAAAATAACTTACTACTGTTCATACTACTACTGTTCATACCCTGACCCAATAGTAAAGGCCCAGGTCCAAACAAAAGGCCTAATCCCACGGATTGAGCCTCACTCGGCACCGACCTTCATCTTACGAAGTCGGCACTCACCACGACCTGTTTTAAAGAAGTCGGGAACGAGGGTTAGCTGGCAGATAAACACTCATTCAGATGGGTAACTGCCCTTAAAATCTCTCTAACCACTTCCAGTATCCATATCTTAACCTCCCCAAGATAAAGGGACTGTTAACACCCTAAAAAAGTGGCACTACTCCAACGGTGGTTATTGGTTCACCACTATAAATACACTGACATTCCTCAGGTATCTCTAAGTCCCAATACCCTCTAAACCTGCTTAACCCCATGCTGACTTAGGCATCAGAGTGTCTTTGCAGGTACCACCCCCCATTCTTTCACATACACAACTCGGAGGCGGCTCCCAAACGTAAACCAAGTCGTAGACCACACTCCTCCAACGCTTGGGCTTCACAAACAAGCCCAACCACCGTCCGGTTCTAGGTAAGCCCCGGAACATTGGCGCCGTTGCCGGGGACCCGAGAGATCAACTAGTGATGGCGGACAGATCCCTCGAAGAGGGTCATGTAGAATCAGATTCTGAACAAGAGAATCTGGACACCGGAAACAATGACGCAGACTTGACCCTTCACCAGGAAACCAACGATCAGCACAGAGAAGGTACCTCCAGAGTCAAAAATCCGAAGGCGAATTCTTCAGAAGGGCGCGACTCGGAGAAAGAGGGACCATCCCACGCAACTGAACTCATGGGATTAGTCCACGTCCACCAAAGTCGCTTGGAACAGTTAGAACAGGAACGGGAGCGACAAAGGGAGACTGAGAAGAACCTAAAAGAGGAGATGGAACGACGAAAAGAGTTAGAAAGAAAACTCTTGAAGTTGGAATCCTCCCTCAAAGGCCGGAACTCCCGCGACGAACGAGAAGAGCCGCCCATAGGAGGGGAGGATCCTTTCAGCGGGGACATCATGAGGGCAAAAGTTCCGAGGAACTTCAAAAGCCCCGATATGGACCTCTATGACGGAACCACGGATCCAAAGCATCACTTAAGCAATTTCAAAAGTTGGATGTACCTGGCTGATGCTTCCGACGCTACGCGATGCAAAGCTTTCCCGACTACCCTATCGAAAGCAGCGATGAAGTGGTTCGACAGCCTCCCTCCGAGGTCGGTCACCAGTTTTGAAGTCCTCTCAAGGAAGTTTTTGATGAGGTTCTCTATCCAGAAAGACAAAGTGAAACATGCGCCAAGCCTCCTGGGAATAAAACAGGAGGTCGGAGAATCCTTACGAGCCTATATGAAAAGGTTCAACAAAGCATGTTTAGAGATCCAAGACCTGCCCACCGAGGCAGTCATAATGGGGTTAGTCAATGGGCTTAGAGAAGGTCCCTTCTCACAGTCCATATCCAAAAGACACCCAATCTCTTTAAGTGATGTACAGGAAAGAGCTAAAAGGTACATCAACATGGAGGAGAATGCTAAGCTGAGAGATCCGAGTTGGCGACCCGGACACCTTCCCTCAACAAAAGAGAGGGAGAGGGAGCCCAGGAAAAAGGAAGAACTCGGCCTCGATAGACCAAGAAAATATCACTCTTATACTCCTCTAAAGGTTTCTATAGTGGATGTATACAGAGAAATTTGCAATACCGAAATGCTGCCACCTCCCAGACCCATTAAAAATAAAAAAGGGGGGAGCCGCAGCGACTACTGCGAGTACCATAAAATATATGGTCACTCCACAAATGACTGTTACGACCTTAAAAATGTGATAGAAAAGCTGGCTAGAGAAGGTCGGCTTGACAGATATCTCATAGAAAGGTCGGACAGTCATGGGAAGAGAAAGCGAGACGATATGGATAGAAGAGACCCACCACCACAGACTCCGGAGAGACATATTCATATGATCTCAGGAGGGTTCGCGGGAGGGGGACTCACCAAATCCTCTCATAAAAGGCATCTCAAGAGAGTCTACCAGGTCGGAGGAGAATCATCCGACCTCCCTACCATTTCATTCACAAAAGAAGATGGGCAAGGAATAATCCCTGGACACGATGATCCAGTGGTAATAACTATGATCCTAGCAAATGCCCATCTCCACAGAACCCTAGTAGACCAAGGAAGCTCAGCGGACATCCTTTTTAAGCCCGCTTTTGACAAACTAGGGTTGGAGGAGAAAAAATTAAGAGCTTACCCTGACACTTTATACGGATTAGGCGACACGCCAATAAAGTCACTGGGATTTTTGCCCCTCCACACCACTTTTGGAAAAGGGAAAAATTCAAAAACTCTGAGTGTAGACTTCATAGTCATCGATGTAGGGTCAGCATATAATGCTTTAATCGGCAGAGCTACCCTTAATCGACTCGGAGCGGTGGTATCCACTCCCCACCTTTGTATGAAATTCCTGACCCCAGCAGGGATAGCAATGGTAAGGGGAGATCAGAAATTGGCAAGAAAATGCTACAATGAAAGCCTAAACCTGAGAGGAAAGACAGAGAGATTCACACAATAGAACTCGGTGGTGCAAGGGCTAGAGAAGAGCTGCGACCACAGCCGGGAAGAAAAACCGAGGAGATACAGGTAGGCGAAGAGGAAGGAAAAAATACTCACATAGGAGCCAACCTAGGGAAAACCCTAAAACAAGGGTTGACTAAGCTCCTAAGAGACAACTCCGATCTCTTTGCCTGGAAGGCCTCCGACATGCCCGGGATAGACCCCGAGCTCATGTCCCACAAACTCTCGGTCTACCGGGGTCCCGACCCATGCAACAAAGAAGGTGCAAGCTCGGCCAAGAACGAGCCCTAGTAGTAGAAGAACAAGTACAGGCGCTCCTAGAAGCCGGCTTCATCAGAGAAGTCAAGTACCCAACATGGCTAGCCAATGTAGTGCTAGTCAAAAAACAAAATGGCAAATGGAGAATGTGTGTCGACTATACCGACTTAAATAAGGCCTGTCCTAAGGACCCTTATCCATTACCAAGTATTGACACCCTAGTAGACTCCAGCTCGGGGTATCAATACTTGTCGTTCATGGACGCCTACTCGGGGTATAACCAAATCCCGATGTATGAGCCAGACCAGGAAAAGACATCCTTCATCACGCCCAGAGCAAATTTTTGCTATGTGGTCATGCCATTTGGATTAAAAAATGCAGGGGGCACATACCAAAGGCTGATGAACAAAGTGTTTGCTCCCCACCTTGGGAGCCTAATGGAAGTATACGTCAACGACATGCTGGTGAAAACCAAGAAAGAAGTCGACCTCTTGTTAGACCTCTCGCGAGTCTTTGACACCATAAGGTTACACGGGATGAGACTAAATCCCGCAAAGTGTGCCTTCACGGTAGAGGCGGGAAAATTTCTAGGGTTCATGCTGACACAAAGAGGGATTGAAGCCAATCCCGATAAATGTAGAGCTATCCTAGAAATGAAAAGCCCGACCTGTTGAAGAGAGGTCCAGCAGCTAAATGGCCGACTCGCAGCCCTCTCCAGATTCTTGGCAGGATCAGCACTAAAATCCCTTCCACTGTTCTCCTTATTGAGAAAGGGATGTCAATTCGAATGGACTCCTGAATGCGAGGAGGCATTCCAGGAGTTCAAAAGATTCTTGAGCCAACCTCCAATTCTGACCCGACTTGTAGCTGGAGAAGACCTCGTCCTATATTTATCTGTAGCAGACAAGGCTGTCGTGTCAGCCCTGATAAGAGAAGACGAGGTCGGCCAGCATCCAGTGTATTTCATCAGCAAAGTTCTACAAGGGCCCGAGCTAAGATACCACAAACTAGAAAAGTTTGCCTACTCCTTAGTAGTAGCCTCACGAAGGCTACGGCCTTACTTTCAAGCTCATACAGTAAGAGTCCGCACGAACCAACCCATGAAGCAAATCCTCCAAAAAACGGATGTCGCAGGGAGAATGGTTCAATGGGCAATAGAGCTCTCCGAGTTTGACTTGAGGTATGAAACTCGGACGGCGATTAAAGCCCAGTGCCTCACCGACTTCATCGCAGAATACGCAGGAGATCAAGAGGAAAAGCCAACTATATGGGAACTCTATGTAGATGGATCCTCAAATAAACAGGAAGCGGTGCAGGCATAATATTGGTGGATGAAAGAGGAACCCAAATAGAGGTTTCCCTCAAATTTGAATTCCTAGCTTCAAATAATCAGGCCGAGTATGAAGCCCTGATTGCTGGATTGAAGCTGGCAGAGGAAGTCGGTGCTACAAAGGTGATGATATACAGCGACTCACAAGTGGTGACCTCCCAGATAAGTGGAGAGAATCAGGCAAAGGACCCAAATATGAAGAGGTACTTGGAAAAAACTCTGGAACACCTTGGACGCTTTGCAGAAACCGAGGTCAAACACATAACTCGGGATCTGAATAGCAGAGCAGACGCCCTATCCAAGCTAGCAAGTACCAAGCCAGGAGGGAATAACAGAAGCCTGATCCAGGAAACTCTCCAGGAACCCTCCGTGGTAAAAATAGAAGACAAACAAGAGGTCCTTGAGGTGGACGGTTTAAACCTCGGATGGATGAACCCTTTGGTCGAATACATGAAATTCGACATCCTTCCCAAAGAGAAATATTCTCTACATAAGGGGGATATCAACGCCATTGTTAAAGTGCGTACCGACCTCAAGAACCACCGAGGTGTTAGAGGAAGTTCACAGTGGGATCTGCGAAAATCATCTCGGAGCAAGGTCACTAGCCAGGAAAGTGATCCGAGCTGGATTCTACTGGTCGACCTTGCAGAAAGATGCCACAAAATTTGTGAAAAAGTGTCAACCATGTCAGATGCATGCAAATTTCCATGTGGCTCCCCCGGAAGAGCTCATCAGTATCACTTCTTCATGGCCCTTTGCAAAATGGGAAATGGATTTGTTAGGTCCTTTTCCCCAAGCGCCAGGACAAGTCAAATACCTGATTGTGGGAATAGATTACCTCACAAAGTGGATAGAAGCAGAACCATTGGCCAACATCACCGCTCAAAGAAGTCGGAGGTTCCTCTACAAAAATATCATCACAAGATATGGGATACCTTATTCCATTACTACAGATAATGGAACCCAGTTCACCGACTCTACCTTTAGAAGCCTAGTAGCCAGTATGAAAATCAAACCCAATTCACCTCGGTAGAACATCCGCAGGCCAATGGACAAGCCGAAGCAGCAAACAAAGTCATACTGGCAGGACTGAAAAAAAGATTACAAGATGCAAAAGGAGCCTGGGCTGAGGAGCTCCCACAAGTGCTATGGGCTTACAGGACAACCCCCTAATCCGCCACTGGAGAAATGCCCTTCCGACTAGTCTATGGTGTAGAAGCCATGATACCAATAGAAATCAATGAACAGAGCCCAAGGGTGACTCTCCATGACGAGATAGAGAACATACAGGGGCACAAAGAGGAGCTCGACCTGCTCCCCGAAGTCCGAGAAAAAGCCCAGATAAGAGAAGCAGCGTTGAAGCAAAGGATGACTACAAGGTACAACAAAAAAGTCATTCGAAGAACATTCGCCCCGAATGACTTGGTCTTGATCAGAAACGACATTGGAGTCAACAAATCAGGGGAAGAAAAACTCGCTGCTAATTGGAAGGGACCATACAAAGTCAATGAGGTCTTAGGAAAAGGTTATTATAAAGTGACTGACCTGAACGACACCGAGTTACCGAGGTCGTGGCATGCTTGTAATATGAAAAGGTACTACAGTTAAAAGCGAACTCTAGTCCCTGATGTACTCTTTTTCCAACTTCATGATTTTTTTCCCAAAGTCAAAGGGTTTTTTCTGGAGAAGGGTTTTTAACGAGGCATCATGGTAGAGGCTAAGGGAAACAGGTTGTTAAAAACCCTTAGTAGCAATAAGGTACCCCCCCAACAAATAAAGATCTTTTTTCAAATTATCTCTTATAAATTCCTTCTTGTTTTCCCTTTCTTTCTACGAAACGCGCCGACTTAAGCTCGACAAAACGTGAAAATCCCATGAACCGACCTAGATGGTCGTCAGGATAAAACGACGAGGTACAAGTCAGTGTAAAGAGGTTATAGAAGTTGATCGTGATAAACTCGGAAACATACTGACTCATAATTCGAAATGAGAAACTGAGTAAAACAAAAACGAATTACAAAAGTAGCCTAAGCCATAAGAGCTCAATAAAACAAAGTTGAGTACAAGGAATAACCAAAAAGAGATAAAAAAAACCTAGGAGAAAAGCTTAAAAGCTGTCCTAAAGAAAACCTTGAAAACAAAAAGGCTTAAAAAGACAGACAAGCCAAGGGTTTTCAGAAAAGATCAAGGGAACTTCCGAAAATCAAAACCAGAAAAAGTACACACACATAAGGTAACTTAAACCCTTATCCAAAAAGGGTATTTTTTGTTAACTTAAAACCCCTATTAAAAAAGGGTGTTATAAAATGTTTTGTTTACAGCCTTAAAAGGCCAAAAAGAAAAATGTTCAGTAAACCACCAACAAACAAACAAATAAAAGAGTTTAAAAAAGGGACCCACAGGCCGGGCCCCTATATATAGCCAACAAAATAATTTTTTCAGAGGAGTAGACGGATCACCACCAGAAGGAGTAGTAGGAGCAGCATCAGGATCAGGGAGAGAGGCATCCATAGGAGATGAAGAGGAAGTCGAAGGAACTACGGAAGAGCTCGGAGCGTCCTTTGGGCGAGGAGGGGACTCAATGATCCTATGTCCCCGAGTCTTCAATTCTGACTCGGAAACAATCACGGGAGCAGGGGGATCCACTATGGCACCGTCGATAACGACTTTGTCAGGATCCAAAGGAGAAAGAACCAAGTCAGGAGCAATGACTCCGACTTGCTCCTTAAAAATCCTCCAAGCCTCCTCGGCCCCGTCAGCAATCGAGTCCTCCAACTCGGCATATGCATTCCGAGAATTCAGCAGATCCTTCCTCACAGACACAAGATCTTCAAATAAACTTTGATAACTCTCCTGTGCTGTTTTCCTCAGGCCCACCTCCATGTTGCATTGGGCTTGCAACTTACTCTCCTTCTCCCGGAAGCTATCTCTCTCCTCCCTCAGCTTGGCGACTTCCTCCTTCAACTCCCTCTCATGCTCTTGATATATAAGAAGCCTTCCTTTCAGCTCTTCAACCTTCGAGGTTAAACCCAAAGAGCTAAGAGGAGTCTTCTCAAAAATATCTAAGAGTTTACCACAAACACCCGCCGCCCTGAGACCCTCCTGAGCCAGAGTGGTAAGGTGGTTCCGAACAGAAACATCATCCATACTTATACGAGCATGGGGATAGATATACTTTCGGATGAATACAAGAGCATCCGCTTTAACCTCACCTTCAAAAGAAGAGCCAGACTCTAAAGTCTTGCGCTTCTTCTTCTCTGGCTCAGGAGGAGGTTGGGCAGAGAGGGGTGGCCGAGATGAAGCTGAAGAAGAAATCACAATGGGCTGAGAAGGAGTCCCCGTGTTCCGGAAAGGAGGAGGAGGAGGAGAGATAATCGCCTTGGTGCCACCAGTCCTGGCTCGAGACCTTGCCTTGGCCTCCTGGACTCTCTAGTAAGATTCCTGAGCGTTCTTCTTCGCCATCTCTACAAAAACAAGTAGTAACTAAAAGTCAAACAAGTTGGTACAAGAAATCACGAGTTGGAAGCAAATTAGAAAAACAAAAGCTACCTAGTTGCGTCTGGATAAAAGTCGGAGACCCCTGGAGGAATTTCTTAGTGTCCAGATACGGGGCCCTCCCCCACACTTCTCGGATGAACCCCACAACGGCCGCCTCCACTTCGTCTAGGTCGTCCAGACCATATTTCTCACAGGGGGAGGCCTCCAACCAATACAGGGGAAAGCGAGGAGAAGAACTCTCGTCCAAGAAAAAGGGGTGGTGACCCTCTACAGCTTGAACTTTGAAAAAATAATTTTTAAAGTCATGGAAAGATTCGTCAAAGAGGGTGAAAACTCTCCGACCTTGTATGGCCCGGAAAGGCACCCACTGTTGCTTATTATTTAGCCCACTAAAGGGTTTGCTCATATGAAAAAGATAGAAAAAAATCTTCAGAGAGGTCGGGAACTCCAAAGCCTGGCTGATAAATTGATAAATTTTCAAAAAACCCCAAGAGTTAGGGTGAAGCTGAGTAGGGGCAACTCGGCAGTGACGCAACACAGACATCTCAAAATTTGAAAAAGGAAGAAAAACACCCAAACGGGTGATCATATACTCATACATAAAGAAAAAATGAGGGGCCGCTTCATTGGCCCTCCCAAAGCAAACCTGGTCTTCTGGGCCCGGGACTACCAACTCATACTTCGGCTCATCCACCTCAGAAGTACAAATTTTGTGGCGAGTACGAAGGTGGGTGATAAATTCAGTATCGACCGAAGGTTCCTCCCCTAAGACTGTAACATCAACCCACTGGGAATGGATATCTACGGAAGACATTTCTTTTCTTAAAAGGTGACAAAAACCTACAAGGGAAAAAGAAAAGAAAAATAAAAAAAAAACACGGTCTCTAAAGGGAGGGAATACGGAACCAAACAGAAATCTACAAACCAACCTATCTATCTACAAAATAAAGGCATGCAAATAGAAAGCATGTCACAGAAGAAGAAAAAGCTAACCTTTATCCGAAAATCAGGATTGGGGGAAGTAAATGCCTTCGAACACAAGAATGCAGCACAAACAAATGAAGAAGAAATTTGAAAATCGCAGAAACGAAACAACGAAAGAGAGGGAAAGTATTTATAAATATGCTAGGGGCACAATGGTAAAAGCGGGGTAGTCATTAATGAGAATGCACCGTTACCAAGACCATCAATCCCTACGCACATCTCTAACGGACGCGACGCTTGATTAGACGTAACTGTCAGAACCAAAAGGTCAGGAAGAATCACGTCGGTTTCAGACCATCACGTCGGTCCTCCAACAAGTCGGCTACGACCCCGAGTAGAATACTCGAACCCAAATCTTGAAAAGAAAATTGGGCTCGAGTAGGGGCACTGTTCATACCCTGGCCCAATAGTAAAGGCCCAGGTCCAAACAAAAGGCCTAATCCCACGGATTGAGCCTCACCCGGCACCGACCTTCGTCTTACGAAGTCGGCACTCACCACGACCTGTTCTAAAGAAGTCGGGAACGAGGGTTAGCTGGCAGATAAACACTCATTCAGATGGGTAACTGCCCCTAAAATCTCTCTAACCACTTCCAGTATCCATATCTTAACCTCCCCAAGATAAAGGGACGGTTAACACCCTAAAAAAGTGGCACTACTCCAACGGTGGTTATTGGTTCACCACTATAAATACACTGACATTCCTCAGGTATCTCTAAGTCCCAATACCCTCTAAACCTGCTTAACCCCATGCTGACTTAGGCATCGGAGTGTCTTTCCAGGTACCACCCCCCATTCTTTTACATACACGACTCGGAGGCGGCTCCCAGACGTAAACCAAGTCGTAGACCACACTCCTCCAACGCTTGGGCTTCACAAACAAGCCCAACCACCGTCCGGTTCTAGGTAAGCCCCGGAACAATAATGCTACTACTTTTTATCACATTTCTATAAAATAAATACTTTTAGAACTAAAAAGTTAAATACAAAATAACTTATTTTATTATAAGCTACTTTTAATATAATAATTTATTGTTTAAATTATTTTTTTAAAAATAACTTAATTAAGTTGTTTATCCAAAGTGGACCTAAATCTATTAGTGATCTAAATAGATTTGATTTGAGCACTTGAGCAATCTTCTCAAAGAAAATTTAAGAAAGGACAAAAGACGAATAAATTAAACAGTACTACTATATGTATAAATTTTTTTGGCAACCAAACTCAATTAAGTTAATCCAACAACAACTAAAAATACTCTAAAAAAAAACACGTGCACACCCACTACATTAACGCCAATTCAAAGTACGCACATTTTGTTCTTCTTCCACCCTCATTTCAAAACCCTTTTTTCACTCTCATTTTAAAACCTTTTCATCTTAATCTTTAGATTTCAAAATTTTTTAAAATCAAAGCATAAAAACTCGAATAAAATCTAAAAAGAAAAGAAACTGATGACTATTCAAGGTATAATGAGTTCGATTTTTCCTCATTTTGTTTTTCAGTACTGTTTTCTTTTTCTTTTTCTTTATGTGCTTTGATTCTATATTTCTGTATTGAGTTTCATACTACATGCTTTGATTTTGTATTTTAGTGCTGAGTTTCATAGTGTGTGTTGTGTTTAAATGTTTATATACCGAGGTCCACCGTTTGTGTGTTGTGTTTTATTCTTTGTATGCTTTACTTTATTATATAGTTTTAGTTATGAAATGCAACACATCTCTGTTCTTGGCGATCACAAATGAGCTGTACATTTTGTTGCTACATCTCTCAAGACTAGACAGATGCTGTTGAGAGGTTTTTTGTTTGTGTGCTAGAATAACTAATTGTTGTGTTGTACTTTGTATTTTATGTGTTGAGAACCAAATATTGTGTTGCTTGCATGTTCTCTTATATACTTTTATATAGATTGATTAAAATTAATATAATCGATGTTTCAGTAAAAGAGAACAAGTTATAGATGTTCCTCAATATCCACCCTTTTCACATGTAACATTTCGCATAGAGGAGCGAGGAAGAGGAAAAAACTGTTGAGCCAGCAATTAAAGATCCGACAGATGTGGCTGAGAGGTGCGTTTTTCTAATTTTATGTGCTAGAATAGCTAATTATTGTGTTATACTTTGTATTTTATGTGTTGAGCAACAAAATTTTTTCTGTATAACCAAATTCTTTTGTTTTTGTATAGTTTGGCTAAAGCTAATCAAGCATATGTTGCTGCTGAGTTGTGGATGGTTGAAAATATTGTAACCAAAGATTGAGATTTCTCATGTCTGTCCTTTGATTTTGGGATTGATACACAGTCATCAACTGAGAAAGCAGCTTTGACACAAGTGAATCAACAACGAATAGAGCCTGCTGAAAATATTAATTCTTAGTTTCAATGTCAATAACACAAATATTTATTTTTTGCTTATTCTAAAATTTTTGGAAATTTTGTTAAAAACTCATTGTATAAATTTACTTTCTTTATTTAATGTTAAGATCACAAATATTTTGTAAATTTCGTTTTGTTGTTGTCTTTATTGTATATCACAAAAACTATTATACTAGCACAAAATTGTCATGCCTAGCACACAAATTGTTTAGCGTAGCACATAAAATATTTATGTCAGCACAAACAACTCATTTTCTGTTTTATTCTAACATGCATTAAAATCCATCATAATTTCTAACTAAAATAATGAAAAAGCAAAATTACAAATATCTTTATTTTTCTTTGTTTACAAATTTATGTTCAATTTGATTGAATCATGCTTTGTCCATGATAAAGAATTAAACATTGCTCCACCATTGATGATCTACCAAATTCAAATCCTAAAAAAAAAAAAATCAAATTTAGAGAATTAAAAATAAGATTAAAATAAAAAAATATAAAATGATATATGAAAATTACCTTAGTGAGAGCTTTCTTTCTTTCTTCTTTTTATGCATTTGCAATCTTAAGCATACAATAACTGATCCTGAAATAGCCACAGTGATTATCACATAAAAAAAAAAATTGGTTTGGTGCAGCATATATACAAATACTTACGCATAACACATATTTTAGGTAGCATAGAATACAATCACATATATAGAACAAAAACTAAAATTATAGAACAATACTAATTTTTCAAACAACAACTCAACAAACAAAAACTAAAATCATCATAAACAACCAAAATCAAGAACAAAAGAACAAAAATATATATAAATAACACATAAATATCAAACATAAAAACTAATATCCTAACTAATTTGCCAGAATCATTAAATATAGAATCATTCACTACAAAAAAAAATTATTCATAGCTCCTCAATTATGTTTGATACAGAAAAAACATCCAATTCACATTGATTTAGTTCATCTAAATTATAATTTTTTATAATTACCAAAGATTCACATTTTTAACGAAAACTCAGACAAGCATTACGTAATTTTGAACAAAATGCAAAGAAAGAGAAGGTGTCGAGCACAATGTGAAAAAAAATTGAAAGAAAAGGAAAAAGAAAGAGTTGAGCACGATGCGAAGAAAAAGAAGAAAGAAAAAGGATTCGAGAGTGAGCTTTCTTTATAAGCACTACGTAATTTCGTTGTTCGTTAAAGAAGAAAAAGAGAGCGAGTGTGAGGGTTTTTAATTTTAACAACTTGTTAACTTGGTTAATAAAAAAAAGTTGTACACCTAACATTTTTGTAAATTAAATAATTCATGAAATTATGGACCGAATGATAATAATACAAAATACAAGATATATCAATAGAGGTACGGCTGCAAGATCTGTTTAAATAATTATTAATTAAGAGTTAAACAATAATACATGTTATAATTAATAAGACTCCACATCTTTTAGATTTTGATTGGGAATGTGAACATATATATATACTTGGGGATTGCATAATATTGTAATCAAAATTTGCAACAAAAAAAGATCAAAAGGTACAACAAATGGAACCTTCCATCTCTCATATTATATTAGTCTTCTTGATAATTTACATTCTTCCATTATATATTATAGATGGCTCTATATGAAATTTGTACAAACAAATAAAAATGCCATCCAAGAACAAACTCAAGAAGCACAAGCACCTCAATTCTAGAATATAATTCTCTCACCACCTCAACCTCTTTTCTAATCAAAATTAATTTTTACAAATGAGGGAAGAAAATGACATTCATGAACTACTGCTACCGAAATAATTGCATATGTTGGTGGAGATGGCAATCACACTTGTTACTGCAGCTACTATAACCATAATTAGTGCTATCATTTTGTCCCTCTTTGTTGCTATACCAGGAGCATCTCTGTAATTGTTAAAAAAGGGAAAAAGAAATTAGACAATCCTAGTTTGTAAAAGTTAGACAACCCTAATCTGTCACGGTTATTTTTTGGCAGATATTTTCGATCAACATATTAAGATATAATCAAGAATACAAACATATTTGAAAACTAAGACAGATACAAAAATAATACATTTTGTTTTAAAACAAGTAATCTAATTTTTAAATAAAAAAGAAAAATATAAAAATGTTCTTGAATGTTTTATTGCTTATTCAATATATTTATATTAAAAAATACTATATACACACATAAAAATTCAGATATCGAATTAATTACAACCTATATTTATTAAAATTTACTTACATAAGTCAATTCAATTTTTGTATTTTTTTTTTCAGAATTAGAAACATAAATAAGTAAAATTTATTTGTTGAACAGTCCCATTAAACGATGGCTAAAATTAAAAGAAAAAACTAATGCCCCAAGAGTTTCTCTTTGTATAAATGATTATAAACATATATAATATGATTGATTTATATTTCTGACTTAAAACACTTGGAGCGGGTATAAATAAAGTACCTTAAAACAATTGAAGCAGGGAAGATGAAGGCAAGGCAGACAGCAGAAGTTGATCCAAGAAATTGAAAGAAGTACCAAATATCTGGAAGTGCTATAGCAAAAACATAGCTAGACACCAACAATGCGAGAGTAATGGTAAGAAATCTCTTGTTGTCTGTGGAAAGAAGAGGCTTCTTGGGGAACAGGAACTCATCAATGTTGGCTCTCAATGAGAAGTTGAGCAAAGGGAACACCAACATCACATGGAAAGCATAGCTCAAACGGACCAATGTGTTAAGCAATGAACCAACAGCAGAACCAGTAGCATTCTGATCAAAGTTTATGAGAATGTCTGATTCTATTGAATCTCCAAACAACAGGTACCCAAATAGCCCTATTGCAAAGTATATTCCGGCACACAGCAACAATGCTATTCTAACCGCTTTCGTCATGTCTGATGGCTTCTCAAGCTCAAAACCAATTGGATGCACTGCAAAACATGGATCAATCTTAGCAAAATAGTAATGTTATGGCCAAGAGTATCTTTCAATGAAGAGTTTGGTTGATAGAAAGATGAGTACCATTGAAATGGAAAGTGTAGGCTGTGACAATGACAGGAACAGCTGTGAAGAGATCAAAGAAAGAAGTATTTTGATCCAATTGAGGAAAAAATCTAGGCGTTTGTGTGTGTCCTTGCACAATAGCAATAATAGCCATAACCGAACATATTCCAACAAATGCCACAGCAAGAAACGTTGATATTGCAGAGCTGAATTTCAACGACTCTGCCAAAAGAAACCAAAATATAAGCCGTGAATATGTATTGTGTTAAATAATTTATTTAAATATATTAAATTATATATCTAACCATTATGAACTGTGATATTTACCTACGCGACGGAACATGACCAAGGGAAGCATAACAAAAATCAAGACAATAAGGAGTGCAAATTCACGAGAATTCCACCATTGAATTCCAAACCATTGCTGCAAGATTCCCAAGTGTACTTCTCCTTCTCCTTGCTTCCCAGAAACAACATCACCTGTTCACTCAAAAAATTACGTTATTAAACCCGGACAATAATTTAAAATAAAAGAAACTAAAATTCTAATATTTTTAATTTAAACAAAAAACAAGATTGATAAATATACACTAAAATCAATCACCAAAATTAATTATTAATATAAAAAATAAAAAGTATATTAAAAATAAATTATTCGAATATATATTTATTTATACATAAAATAAGTGGTTAATTTTAATATATAAATAGTATTTAAAAAAAACTAAATTTACAAATTTTTGGTCAACTTAAATTCTCACACATTTATAGATTTTTCCCCTTAAATTAGCTAAAATATTCTCCGGCTCGAATTCATAACAACTAATAAGGAAATTAATTTAAGTAAGCTTATTTGATTACTTGAGAAAAGAAAATCAAAACAAATAAAGAAACATGCTTACCGATAATAATTAGGTACATAATTAAGCATCCAAGGTTAGTGATTATAACACCAACTTGTGCAGCAACTGCTCCTAACGAACCAAACGCCTCCCTCATCACGCCGGCATACGTCGTCGTTTCCCCGGAATGCGTGAACCTCATCAGAAACTCCACTGATATCTCCGCCAGAATCGCCGTTACAAATATCATCAAGAACGCCGGAACTACTCCCAGCACCTTCATCGTCGCCGGAACTGACATAATTCCCGCGCCAATTACGCTCGTCGCCACGTTGAACACGGCACCGGATACCGTCGCCGGAGGCACCTCCGCCACCAGCTTAGTAGCTGGCAAGAGTGGGACGCGTGCTCCGGCCACCGGGGACATTTTCACGGAAAATATGTCACCGGAAGAGGAATAAGAGAGAAGAAGAAAGGAAGCAGCAGAAGCAGCTTTATTTTGCAGAAATTATTATTATTAACGTACAAAACCAGTGTTGGTTTTTATAGGCACGTGAGATGAATGATTGGGGTGTTTGGATTACCAATAATACCCTCAGAATGTGCACGTGCTAAACGTGAAGGTGTTATGGGGGAGAGGGGTAGGATTGTAATTCCAATGAGGAGGTTCTGCGTGGTGCTTTTTGTTTGGTTAGTATAATATGCGATTGTGTGAGAGACAGGTTGGAATGGTGAATGGGGACGCGCAATGAATGTGGACGGAAAAGTGGTTGATGTGAATGTTATACCCTTTTCCAGTTTTCCTCTTACTATTCGGCTTTTGGCTTATAAGATGATGTTCAACGTTTCTGTTTGTCATGGCTATTTCTGTCAATGTATATGTGTAAGTGTAACTCTGTATAATTAATTTCGATGGCGACCTGCCCTTCTATTTTATAGTTAGACTTACAGAAGTAATTTTTAGTATTTTTATTATTATTTAATTAATATAAATATTAAATTATATTTTAAAAAATTCATAATCATCATAATATTTGTATAAAATTAAAAAAATTAATATAAAATAGAGAGAATGTATTATTCATGTAAGATAAATTCGATTCAAAATTTAAATTTTGGAGATGAATCAAGTGAGTTTGTATTATTATCAATTACATTAAATTTTTAGTTTTTTACAATATTTTTTATTTTGTCATACTAAAAATTAATTTACAGTCGATCAAAGTTTTATTTAAACATTTTTTTTTAAATAATGAGTTACTATATAGATAAAGTAAAATTTAAATCATCTAATATTTATTTACGTAGACAAGTAAATTAACTTTTTGATTAAACCAAATTAATTCTAAACACGTAATTTTATATAATGGCTAATTTTTAATATCTATATAACATAATTAATTTCTAAATCTCTTTCCACCTAGTTCCATCATTCATCAACAATCATCCCACCACCTCTAGCTACTTCCTTCCCCTTTTAGGATTCCAGCACTGCACTCTTTATTTATGTTAACTATTGCATTAGTAATAATGCTAAGAGATATAAGGTATCTATTCTAAACCTTTAGAAAAAAAAGGTAACAACAATTTTACCTATGAAATTTGTCTTTTAATTCCTCGTCTAATATGAAATGGGTTAATAGTCAAATTAGTTCCTGAAAGATAAGATATTATTTAAATTCGTTTCTAAAATTTTTTTTCAATTAAATTGGTCCTTTAAAAATTACGAATTAATCGTATCTGTCTTTCACTTACTCCACTCACAATTTTCATCAACTATTGATGATGTAAAATGTTAACTGATTACATACACGACACATAATATGTTCAATTAGACATTGACTAAATATATTTACGAAAATCTATCAATTTAGTCACTAGATCATATTAGAAATAAAATTTTTATAATTGAAAAAAATGACTAAATTAATAAACTTTTATAAACATATTTGGTCAATATATATCTAATTAGACATATCAGATATTATATATGTTATCAATTAACGTTTTATAATATCAATCTTTGAAAAAAATTGTTAATGGAGTGACCTAAGAACAAATACGATTAATTCGCAATCTTTAAAAGACCAATTTAATTGAAAAAATCTTTCAAAAATAAATTTGAAAAATGTCTTATCTTTCAGAGACTAATTTGACTATTAACTTAATATGAAATTCACGCTGATAAAAATAAGATGTATGCTATGGTGCCTATATACACTTGCCTAACTTACTAAAAAGAGATAAAAATTAATATTTAAATTAAAAAATATAAAAATAAATAATTTTTTAATATTTAAAACTTACTACAAAAAGCAACTTGGACAATTTAGGCACCAAAATTAAAGGTATGGGAGAATTGGCCTAAAAATAAAACCACGATTCTCATTCTTTACATCAACCTCAACCCAAAACACCAAAAAACAAAAAATGATGATCAAACCTCATTGGTGCCTTCTGTCTATCATTTTATAAACACCTCCCTTCCCCACTTATTTATGTCAAGTTACATCACACAGATCGATCTAGCATACCAGTAATTCATTTAATCGAAAACGCCTTTGCTTGCATTATTAGAATATTGAAATAATGGCCCCATTAAAGTGTATTGAACATGCACGTTATAGTGACATGGGAAGCAGGTAGCTACCACCACCACTAAAATTAAAAAGCAAAAACAAATTCAAAACTCAAGAATGCGTGGTTTTTATCTAGAGCAATAATGCAATATCTTGCTCTCTACCATCGGCAGTAGTTTTGTTATACGTAATATTGTTTGTTTAATTTGTTAATATTTTTGCTTTTCTAACTCAAATATCTTAAAGTATTTAAGTTTAAATTCATACTTAATTATAATAATATATAATATATTGGATTAATAGATAAAATAGACTTAAATAATTGAGCTTCTTAAATTTTGACTAATTGAAACACCCAATTAAATAAACACAAAATCACAAGACCTTTTAAAATTTAAATTCTTAATTTTGCAAACTTTTTTTTTTTCAGAAATTCTAGCGGCCAACAGATTTTAGTAATTATTTGACCAACACAAATACTAAATTATCTTCGATAAATAAATTTTATTAATTTATGTGTGTAATAAAAAATATAGGTATAAATTATATTGACTCATGTACAAACTCTATAAATATAGGTACAAATTATATGTTTCTTATATGGAAACACGGACAAATATGGGTATATACTATTGTTTGGCCAAGTTTTATGCCTAAAATGATAATATTTAGTAGTATTACTATTACTATTTACTGCTTTTCGGCTTTTCCTTATCTACTTAACTTAGTATTACTTTATTCTTTATGAGTTTTTATTGAATTTTTTTTACTAAACAAAGATTTCAAATATTCAATAATTATTATAGTTTTTAGTATTTATGATTCGAACTATTATTTTTTAAATATTTTTGTAGTTTATATATTTCAAATTTTTTACAACTATAATAATGAAAAATTAAAAAATTAGTACTCTTTTAAAAGGAAGGCTAATACACTAAAAGGAGAAAAATATAAATTCAATAATATCAACTCTTCAGTTGATACTGATAGTTCTACAACTCTAATAATTAAAAAAATGAGATATAACTTTTAAAAATTCAAAGAATCAAATTTAATAATAAATTTGATTTTAATTATTTGCAATGAGATTTCAAAAAATAATTTGAAATTTTATAATAACATCCTAAATGAGGTTAGACAAAATTATTTTAAGTGAAACCTATACTAAAATTATTTAGACAATTATTCTTTATCTGTCATAATTTTTTTGCCCACCCTAAAATTATGTTCAAGCTCTGTCAGTGCTCTCTACCATTTATAAAACCCATAATAGAAATATTATATTCTTAACCTCATAAATATAGATTTCACACACTAAACATATTTTCCTGGTAATTAAATTATAGAAAATTAAAATGAAAAATGAAGATTGTATATTTATGATAACATGTGTTAAAGATGTAATAATTTATCTCTTGTTAATTTACATTTTTTAAATAAATAATTTTATAATATGGTATTAAAACTTTTATAATTGAAAAATCTAAAATTTTATCTTTATTACATTCAAAATAAAAAGGTCATTTAGTATAAGATAGATTAAAAAAAAATAATAAGCAAAAAATAAAGACAAAATATGAGACATAAAATAATTATTAAAGCTTTTATTCATACACTGAACTTACAAATGCAAATAATTTTATTAAAAAAATTGGAATAATATTGATCACCGAATATAAGAAAAACACTCAAATGACCAAAGGGGGAAAATAAGAAGTTATATACATGTTGATTGCCTCTTAGATCCATAATATGAGAGAGAGAAAAAAGGAACTAAAAGAAAAAAGACACAGTTCATTAATGTCAAGATGGTCAACCATACAAGTTGGTCCATATAGCAATTCCACTGGTCCCTACAGCCAAAACTATCACTACTATTGCCATCACTTGATCTTTTGTCTTTGATATGCCATGCGTATCCCTGTTTCATCAAAATTAGGAGAGAAAAATTCATATATATCATATAATTGGCATAAACATTAGTATATATTAGAAGAAAAACTCTTAGGAGCTAATAACAAATAAATTTTATTAATTTATATGTGTAGATTCTGAAAAATGTGAATGCAAACTATATTGATTCATGTGTACAAAATTCCAGTAAATATAAATGTAAAGTGTAAACTATATGCTTCTTGTGTGCAAAACCCATGTAAATATGAGTGCAAATTATTACTGGCAATATTTGCTGGCAATATTTGCTGGTCATGTAACATTGTTCATATTAGAAAATGACATACCTTAGAATGATTGAGGCAGGGAAAATGAATGAGAGGCAAACAATGGTAGTAGAGCCCAAGAACTGAAAGAAATACCAAATGTTTGGAATTGCCACTGCCACCAAATATGTGAATGCTAGCAATCCAAGAGTTAATGACACAAATCTTGGTGTGTCTAATGCAAGAGGAGGCCTATTGTTATTATCACGATTTGAGAATGCAATAAGTTCATCAATGTTGGCCCTCAAGGAATAATTCATGATGGGGAATACAAGGGCAAGGTGGAGTGCATAGCTTAACCTAACTATGTCATTGAGCAATCTACCACCACTTGTGTTGGAGTTTTGGTCAAAGTTGACTAACATATCTGCCATGATTGAGTCTCCAAACAACAGGTAACCAAAGAAGCCAATTGCAAAGTATATGCCTACACATATCATCAATGCTATCCTCACTGCCAAATTCATGTCCCCTGGTTTTCCTAGCTCTGCTCTAATTGGATGAACTGCACCACCAAATATCATACAATTGTATATATTCAATATTCTTAAACTTGATGATTTAATTTCTTGGAGAAAAAAAGTTAAAAAAATGGATGATTTAATGATGAAATTAAAGTAGTTACTAACCATTGACATGAAATCCAAAACCAGTGACAAAGACAGGGACAGTGGTGAAAAGATCAAGGACAGTGACTTGAGAGAAATCAGGAAGTAACCTCAGTGGCTGAGTTTTGCCGCACCACAATGCATAAAAAGCCATGGAAGAGCATATTGCAACAAACACCAATGCTAGTAGGATTGATATTGCTGAACTATACCTTAATGAATCTTTTTCCACATCAACACAAAACAACATCATATGCTTAATTAGTTAATCAACCAAACTTGTTTCATTTTTCAATTTGAATAGGAATTAAAAATGACTTACCAACACGGCGTAACATAACAAGTGGGAGCATTATGAAAAGAGCAACTAGAAGAAGAGCAAAAGCGCGCGAGGTCCACCAGTGGATCCCAAACCATTCTTGAAGGATGCCCAAATGTGTGCTTCCTTTCGATTCATTTCCACACAGCACGTCTCCTACAAAACCATGCCCACTCAACTCAATCTTTCATTTTTCTGTTTCGACATTTTGAGGCTAATGATTTAGTGAAAACTTACGTGCAGTTGTCTTTATGTGAAGTTAATATTTAAAAATTGTTAGATAATCTGACAAATTTTACTAAATTATCATCTAATAATTCTCAATTATCAGGTTCAATGAAAACAACTGCACGTAAGTCTTCACCTTACGCTTTTGTTTAGTATAGGAAAGAAATTACTCAATCTATCTATCAAAACACATTCAGAAGGAAGAAGGTTTTACATGGTATGTTTCGATGCCTTATCCAATTGTAGGATTCTACATTTCACCACCAATGGACTCAAGGCCTTTGTTAGGACATCGATTTTCTAATACTATCTATAAAGTCCTATATCAATTAGAGAAGAAAATGCAGCATGTTTTATAAAAATGTAGATACTCTTTTTTGAGTGTGTTTTAATAAGTTAAGTGGTTTCGTTCATCTTTGGCTAATTATTTTTGGTTACCAAATATTTTCGTAAAGAGTCAAAACGGATAATATCTTTAAACAGGTGAACTAGACTATTACACATGCATACACAGTTCTACCAATTTTTTCTATTATATTTTTACTTCAGTAACTGTTTTAATACTTTTGTCCTATGATTATTACTAAATATAGTCTAAGAGTGAACTAAATATAAATGCATATTTGTACAGCAGCTGAAATTTTGATTACATAGTACTCTGAACTATAACAAGATTGGCCCATAACAAGTTTGGCCCCACATACAATCTACCAAAAACTCAGTAATGCAACATTCATTGTTTCATACCATACCGCAATTAATACCATCTATCAATCTCTGATATGTATTAATTGCAGCTTAATCTCACCAAACCATTAGGCCAACCAAGTAATTAATTTTTATAGACTATCATAAAAATCTATTCCAGCTTTTCCTTATCCGTTATCCCAAATTTGCTTAAAATAGGAAATAAAAAAAAAAGAGACAAAATTGGAAAAATCCATATTTAGCCTATAGAAAAAGGAACAAGAGGAGAAAATTGAATAGAAATTGTTGATGAATGATGATTAATTAATTAAGAAAGAAAGTAAAGAAGAACTGACCGAGAATAATGAAGTAAATGATAAGAACACCAAGGTTTGTTATGATGACACAAATCTTGACGGCAAGGGAGCCGAATGAGCCAAATGATTCACCAACCATGGAAGCATATGTAAGAGATTTTCCATGTGCGGTGTACCTTAACATAAACTCCACGGTGACATCGGTTACCAACGCCACAAAAACAATAAGAATGAAGCCAGGGAGTATGCCCAGAACCTTGATGGTTGCCGGAATCGACATGATTCCGGCACCGATCATGGTGGTTGAGATGTTGAAGACTGCCCCGGAAATGGACCCATGTTGTTGAGAATCTTCCTGGGAGTCGTCGAGGAGAGGGACATTAACTTGGGTGGCGGTTGTGGTTATTGTGTTGGGTTCCAATTTCATTGTGGATTCAATGTTGACAGAGAATTCTGAATTCTCATCTTTATCTCTTCTTCTTCTTCTTCTTCCACGTTGTCTGTCCTATCTTAGTTTCTTAGTTGTCAATTATTGGGCACGCCAATCTCATGCTCCCTTCATAGAATAAAAACCCACATGTTAATTTTTTTTTAATTATATAAGACCATCAAAAATTATTATTTTTAGTTATTAATTAATTATAAGTATTTAAAAAGTATAAATTTTGTTCAAATAAAAAAATATTAAAATATATTATTAGATTATTAAAATAAAAAATTAGATTAATAATTAAAAATAATAAAAAAACAATAAATTTTAATAATTATTTAATATTTTTTTAAATAATAAATTGAGAAATGATACATCATTTTTTGTTTGCTCAATATACAAAGACAACGCTTTACTATTTATTTTAGGGGGAAGAATATAGTAAATGTCCCTAAAATTTATCCAAAATTTTATTTTTAATTTATAAATTTAAAATATTTCAGTTTTGTCTCGAATAATTTTAAAAAAATTTAGTAGTGCCAGTGTGTTTTTTCAACTATACTAAAAAATACTTAAAAATTAGTAATTCGTATAAAATATATATTAAAAAGGATTAATTATTTTGTTAGTTCTTATAGTTTTGCAAAATTTTTAATTAGGTTCTTATACTTTTTTTCTTTCAATTTGATCTTTGCACCAATTCTTTTTTTTTTAATTAGGTCCTTCTTAATAGTAATTGATTTCATTGTATAAGGATTCAAGTAAAAAAATTTGGTGTAAGAACCCAAATAAATGAAAAAAAAATATAAGGACCTAATAAAAAAAATTATGCAAAAACTTAATTAAAAAAAATATAAAGTCCTAATTAACAATTTCACAAAATTATAGAGATCAATAAAATAATTAAACCTATTAAAAATTTATAAAGCAAAATATCAATTTAATATTCATAAGATTAGACGTATTCATAAGATTAAACATGTCAAATTTATTCTTAACTCATCATCGTATAGTTGACATTAAACCATGATTTTGACATTAAACATGATTTTGATTGAGTTGGTTAGTTCACCAAAAAAATAATTAGTAATGAGCTGCTCAAAAAAAAAAAATCGATTGAAAAATAAGTTAATCAGTCAAACTCATATAATTTTAACGGTTAATTCATTTAAAATAATAAATAATAAAAAAATATTTTTTATAAAAAAATATATTTCATACAAAAATATATTTTTTTATATTCAATTTAATTTGGATTAAACTTTAATTAAATTTTTAAATTCTTAAATCTCTAATTTTTTGGTTCACTAACCGATTAGATTCTCAGAATTTTGTATTAAACACACCGTCCATTTAGGCCAGCTTAGAAATCTTTGGCAGTATTTTAAGATCGAATCTGGTCATTCCTCATATCTTTCTACATTCAAACATAAATCTTCCACAAGCCAAACCAGATCACGTTTTCCCATCTACTTGCTTAAAACGGGAAAAAATCTTTTTGTAATTTTAAAATGTTATTAAAAATTAAAGTAATATTTTTTATTATTTAAAAAATACTTCTTAATTATTTGAAGGATTTAACTAACTTACGTATTAAGAGGATAAGTTAAACATACTATAAAATAAAGTATTTTATAAAAAATATTATAAAGATTAATTTTTTTATATTTTCAATGTATTGAATGCACTAAAAGCATTAAAAAGTTATTATTATTATATTCTTAAAAAATAATACTACACATTAAGTATTTCTGTTAACTAAATAACTAAGTTAGTTTAATATAAAAAAATTAATTATAAATAATATTATCTAAATTTTATTATTTAACTTAATTAAATTTGATTCATAAAAAAGAACTTGGATATATAAGATCATTTATTTTTAAAATGTGTCCTAAATTAGTTAAATTCTAATTATAATTACTGTACTTGATTTGGACTTAAATTGAAGTACCTACTGACCTATATATGTGAGTAGTGTTTAGTGTATGTAACTATGTAAGTACATAATAACAAAAAATATTATAAAAATATAAAAAAATATAATTTTAATTTTAATAATAATTTTTAAGTGTNATTAGATTCATCTATTTAACTCACTGTTCGGGTAATAAATAATTAAATTAGAAAAGCTAACTTTGTTGATCTAAAAATATATTATTAGATATTTTTATAAAATAAATTTTACACTGATTTTTTAATTAAAAAAAATCCTTTGTTTTTTCGTTGTTTTATCAAATTGGGAGAATAGGGAACCAAAAAAGTAGGACCTATAGTTAAGTGGATCAGCCAATTAAAATGGACAGAAAAAAGCCCAATAAGAATCCTAAAACCCAAAAATTGAAGCCCTCCTTAAAAAAGAAGAAGAAAAAGTTTGACACTTGTTCGCTTAAGAGGAAAGGGGCAAATAAAAAAAAAGCATATTACCAAAAAACTAAAAAAGAAGCAAACTTGTTTTCTGTTGCATCGTTTTTTATTTTTGAATTTTTTGATCTGGTGCTGAATAGTATCAACCTGTAATAACACGCCTCCGTTCATTTTCTTCATAATCTTTCATCAACATTCTTCATGTATGAATTAACATAAAAATCAATCAAAATCGATTTCAGAAAATCTAATCGATAGCAATGGGGGATAATTTGGAAAAAGGGCAGGATTACGAACAGAAAGCAGAGAAGAAGCTCGGTGGTTGGGGATTGTTTGGTTCCAAATTCGACGATGCTGCAGACCTATTCGAAAGAGCCGCTAATTGCTACAAGCTCGCAAAATCTTGTATGTTATGTGTCAATTTAATCTCAATTCATTTCTTTCTTTCTCTATTTCTTCATTGCATTCAATTTTAGAAACCATTATATATTTGCATGTTCTTGTTCTTATTGCATGAGGTTAATTATTGGTTTGTGTTTGCATGGAATTGTTAGAATGTTCGTGATTGATGCCATTATTAAGATTTAAGATTGTCAATATCCCTGGTTGGGTTGGATTATTTTTCTTCATTGCATTCAATTTTAGGAACCATGGAATTTGCATGTTCTTGTTCTTGTTCTTAGTTGTACGAGGTTAATTATTGGTTTGTGCTTG
Source organism: Arachis duranensis (assembly GCF_000817695.3). Lineage (NCBI taxonomy): Eukaryota > Viridiplantae > Streptophyta > Magnoliopsida > Fabales > Fabaceae > Arachis > Arachis duranensis. Next base: position 8,604,191 of record NC_029778.3, read on the forward strand.
CATGGAACTGTTAGAATGTTTGACATTGGTACCATTATTAAGATTTAAGATTGTCAATATTCCTGATAATAATAATAATAATAATGTACATTAACTACTTGAAATAAATTCAAGACTAAGTTTAAAATATCAATTTAATAGTTGTCAACAATATTGTATATATGCATACTCAAAATAAGTTCATCATATGAGTACAATTTGGTGGCCAAATTAAAAGTAATAGTACCTGTATTTGTATGCATGTAGGTGGTTTAACCATGTGATGGAATTTAATTTTCATCTTTTTGTTTTATGTTCTTTGGATTTTAGCTCTTTTTTTTTTTTTAATTTTGGATTGAAAATGATCATTTCTTTTTCTTCATATTCTTTTCGTTTTTGGGTTAGTGATCATTTAATTGATAATATTGCATAGCATGAATGTATGATCAATGATGGCTCCTTTTGTTGATTTTGGTGGATGTAATTGTATATCAAAATGGTTGAGTATGCTTTGATGCTAAGGTTGTTTGGTTATGGTGACATTTTCAGGGGATAAAGCAGGAGCCACCTATGTGAAGTTGGCAAATTGCCATATCAAGGTAAATGATTCTATTTTTTTCGTCATTCTAATTTTAGTTTTGGAGCTTGATTTGTTCAGATGTACATGTGTTGAGTTTCTAATGACAATGTTGTCTCGTGGCCTGTAGTTGGATAGCAAACATGAAGCTGCCGGTGCCTATGTTGATGCAGCACATAGTTACAAAAAAGTTAATATAAGTGGTATGTATGTCTGTATATACATGTGATTACATATTAATTTATGGCTATCTGCACTTAATACTATGTTGAACCATTCACAAATATTGATTTTGGTATGTCTGTGTGCTTATATTACTCGAAAGAAAAGTAAACATTTCTATTGAAATGAACGATAGATGATGGATAAGCATGATTACTTATACTACCAAATTTAATCCAAATCTATGGTTTTCTTCATGGTTAAATATATAGGTTTTTTTGGCTGTTATCTCTTTAGTCTTTATTCAAGCTTTCATGTATAAATATCAAACTTGGCTGCAAATATACAATGCATTTTATCCAAAGTCTGATTTCATGGTTCCACCTCCTTAAATTGGATATTAAAACTTTTGTGTACATGTATGTTGGCAACAATTGAGATCCATCTCCCTGCTTGCTTTCATGGTTGTAAGTATAATATACATATTTAATTGGTCCCAAGATTACTCACTCTCATAAGTAATACTACCATATTTTTAATTTTTCAAACTCACAAACACTCATAATAATAAAGAGAGAATTTCTAACATTTCAAAACATATTTATTTCATTTTTTGGAACACACATAATATACAAAGCACGTATAGTTTTATATAGACTAAACTTCTTAGTAAAATAATAATTTCTTTTTCTTAACAACTAAGACTACATTGGTGATGATCATGAAGCTTGTAGAGCTTGCATGCTTTGTCATCATTCTTTTAATAATCAAATACCTCTCTTGAACATTCTTGGTAATTCTTCAAATTTTCAACATCTTCTAGTAAATAGATGATCATTGTTTTCAACTCAAACTTTGCTTCTTTCCATTCTTTAACCATGTTTCATGAAAATTCTAGTCCATGCAAGTTGATTTAAAAATTTTAATCAACATTGCCTCCCTTAAATCAAACTTGCAGAATTAATCATTCCAAACATCTTCTTTAACTTGTAAAATGACTCGATCTTCAACGGCTTTGTAAATATATCTGCAACTTGGTCTTCAGTGTAACAGTACTCAATCAAAACTTCTTTTTCATTCATCAACTCTTTAATTTTGTGAAATCGAATATCAATATGCTTCGATTTTCCATGGAATACTGGATTTTTGCAAAGTGCAATAGCTAACTTGTTATCGCAAAATATTGTTGTTGGAGTACTTTGTTTCTCGTTTAATTCCTCAAGAATTCTTCATAACCGAACTGTTTGCGTTACACAACTTGCTGCTATATATTATGCTTCTGTTGTAGAGAGTTCCATTACTGGTTGTTTCTTTGACGACCATGAAATTGCACCAGAACCAAGATGAAATACAAATCTTGAAGTACTTTTTCTTGTTTCTATATCTCCGGCACAATCACTATCAATATAGCCAACAAGGTTTATTTCATTAGTATTCTCATAATAAATTTCATCATTTAAAGTACTTTTGATATATCGAATAATTCTTTTTGCCGCTTGCAAATGGTTGGTACAAGGCTCCTCCATAAATCTACTAAACAAACTAACTCCACATATAATATCTGGTCTGGTTGCAGTTAAATACAAAACTTTCTTTAACTTGTAAACTTTATCTTCTTCTCCAAGAACTTCATATCCTACAGGTTGCTCAACGTACACTTCTTCTTCTAAAGTACCATTTAGAAATGCAGACTTAACATCTATTTGATGGATCTTCCACTTATTTTGGGCCGAGAGTGAAATAATCATACGAATAGTGTCTAATCTAACAATAGGAGCAAATACTTCAAAGTAGTCGATACCTAGTTTTTGTTTGTTTTCCTTTGCAACTAATCTTGCTTTGAAACAATCAACTTCACCACTGGATTTGTACTTAGTTTTGTAAATCCACTTTTCTTCCAATCGGCTTCTTATCTGCTGGTAAATCTGTCAACTCCCATGTGTCATTCTTCTTAATGGCATGAATCTCCTTGTCCATTATTTTCTTCCAATTGTTATCTTTAGAGGCTTCTTCAAAGTTCAACGGCTCACAATATGAAAATAGAGAAAAATTTATGCTTTTTTCATCCGACAGATCGTTGTCATTACCAACTTCATAAGCTGCTAATCTAGCAGGTAGTCTCCGCTCTCTTTGAGATCTTCTAGATGATTCTGGTTGTTCAGTTGTGTCAGGTTGCCTTTCTTCTACTTCATCACACGTATTTGGAATTATAGTCAGCTGCTTTTCTGTCTTTGTGTTCCAGTCGCACATGGCTTTCTCGTCAAACGTTATGTCTCATTACTTTCTTTGATTCTGGATTATACAGCTTGTATGCTTTTGAGTCTGTGCTATAGCCGATAAAGATACACTTCTCACCTTGTCATCTAACTTCTTCCTTAATTGATCTGGTACGTGGGCATAAGCAATACACTCAAAGACTCTAAAATGATAGATGGAAGGCCGTTTTCCACTCCAAACTTCCTCTGGAGTTTATAATGAACACTCTTTGTTAGACATCTATTTAAAATATGAACTGCCGTTGTGACTGCTTTTGCCTAAAACTCTTTAGGCATTTGTTTTGACTTGAGCATGCATCTGACCATATCCATGATGATTCTATTTTTTCCTTCAACAACTCCATTTTGTTGAGGAGTATATCTAGTTGTTAGTTGGTGTTAAATTCCGTGTTGCTTAAAGTAATCTGAACAAGCAAGATATTTTGTTCCTCTATCTGTTCTAAGAATTTTGACTTTATAGCCACTTTATTTTTCAACAAACGCCTTGAATGTCTTGAAGGTATCACATGCTTTGGATTTCTGCTTCAAAAAACATATTCATGTATATCTACTAAAATCATCAATAAAAATGATAAAGTACCTACTACCACCGTTGCTTGAAATTTCTACAGAACAGAGATCTGAATATACAATTTCAAGTAATCTTCTGACTCTCCATGACTTTCCTGTAGGGAATAGATCTTTGTGCTTCTTTCCTATTTGACAAATCTCACAAATACAATTGAGAATATGAACCTGTGGTAGTCTAAAAACAAGTCCTTTTCTTGGCAGGTAGTTTAGGCAAAAAAAATGAAAATGCCCAAATCACATGTGCCAGTTATCATCAAGTATCACATAACTCATGCAAGAGGGATTAACATATTGAATTTTTAACGAAAATATTATGTTTGAAATTATCTTTAATTTATCTATGAACCGTCCATTGTTGTCAAATACAGTGCAATATCCACGATACGTTATCATCTTATATCCCTTCTCAGATAATTGTCCCATACTCAGTAAATTGTAATCAAGTTCCGGAGCATAGAAAACATCAGAAATATAACTCAGAGAACCATCCTTCAATCTAATTGGTATGTGCCATTTTCTTTCAATAGGGATCTTTGTACTATTACCAAATTTCAATAATAGTTTAACTGAATCATCTAGTGAAGAAAATAACTCCTTTCTACCAGACATATGATTACTACAGGCATTATTCAAGTACCATATATTTTCATCTTCAGCATATGAATTACTTGTAAAAAATAAAGTTTGAGTACTCGGATCATCATCAATATTTTGATGCTGATTTTCTGCAATGTGTGCTTGATTGTTATTCATTATTTTGAATCTGCAATTTGCTGCTTTGTGTCCATACTTTCCACAATGAAAGCAATTGAAATTGGTTCTTTTTTGATAAAAATTGCCTCGACCTCTTCTTCGGTTGACAGACCTGAAATTTGTTCCACCTCTTCCTTGATTAGGTGGTGTAAAATTATTAGAACTTCCTTGGTTGTAATTGTCACGACCTCTACATCTGAAACTTCCTCTGCCTCTACTTTAAAAATTAAAACCGCAACCTCGTCTTTCTTGTGTACGACTTGATTCTGCAACATTGTTTAAATTCACTCGACTTTTCATGGCTTCCTCGGTTGATTTTTCTGACTTCTCCAGTATTCTACTGATGTGGCTTTTCATGGTTCCTTGCAACTCTGCAATCATCATGGTATCTATATCGTGAGATTCTAGTATCGTAGCCACCACATGGTCATATTTCATCGGCATGGTGCGAAGAATTTTCTCCACCACTTTACTATTGCATATCTTCTCCATAGACTCTCATCTTATTGACAAGATCCGTAACACGAGTAAAATATTGCTCAACAGTTTCTGAGCTAGACATCTCATATCTTTCATATTCCCTTCTGAAAGACTGTAGCTTTGCTTTCTGAGCTTTATCTATGCCTTTATATTACAGCTTCAACGTGTTCCATGCCTCTTTGGTACTTTTGGCATTTGCTATTTTGCCAAACACCATATAATCTACACCTTGATGAAATTGAGATAGCGCCAATTAATCTCTCCTCTGTTAGACAACATCTGCTCTTTCTTGCAAACATAGTTCAATGAAATTTCACAGGTTCTAGGCCTTCAAATGGGTAGACATCAAAGTCTCCCAATAACTATAATCAAGTTTTCCATCTAATTTGGGACCGGACCACACAATATTAAAAGTGGTTCTCATCTAACCAGGCTCTGATACCAAATGTAAATATAATACCCACACTTAATTGGCTCCAAGATCACTCACTCTCATAAGTAACACTACCATATTTTCAATCTCTCAAACTCACCAACACTCATAATAATAAGGAGAGTTTCTAACATTTCAAAACATATTCATTTCATTTTTTGGAACACACATAATACACAAAGCATGTATGGCTTTATATAGACTAAATTTCTTAGTAAAATAATAATTTCTTTTTCTTAACAACTAAGACTACATTGGTGATGATCATGAAGCTTGTAGAACTTGCATGCTTTGTCATCATTCTTTTAATAATCAAATACCTCTCTTGAACATTCTTGGTAATTCTTCAAATTTTCAACATCTTCTAGTAAATAGATGATTATTGTTTTCAATTCAAACTTCGCTTCTTTCAATTCTTTAACCATGTTTCATGAAGATTTTAGTCCGTGCAAGTTGATTTAAAATTTTCAATCAACAATGGTGATTATTTGCATCCTATTTTGCTAAGCTTGATTTTCCCAAGTTAAAATTCTATATGTTGCTAACCATGAACCTTGTGCTAACATGCCATGGCTTGCACTAATATGAAGAAAACGGTGCCATTCAAAAATTCACTTTATTTTTATCTCTCTTAATGCAGAGGCTGTATCTTGCTTAGACCAAGCTGTAAATCTTTTCTGTGAAATTGGAAGAATCACTATGGCAGCTAAATATTTGAAGGTATACATTATGTTTTTTATTTTTGGTTACATATGATATTTTATTTATTTATTTTGTGTATGAATATTTTTTTATATATGGTATCCCTCTTTTTGGGGGTATTCTTTTTGGAACCCTTATGAACATCTCACACTAGTTTTTACTGATTTACACACAGGAAATTGCGGAGTTGTATGAATCTGAACAGAACATTGAGCAGGCCATTGCTTACTATGAAAAGTCTGCTGACTTTTATGAAAATGAAGAAGGGACAACTTCTGCAAACCAGTGCAAGGCAAAAGTTGCTCAATTTGCTTCTCAACTAGAACAGTGAGTTTTTTTTAATTCAAATATTTTTTTTTTCTTTTCGGTTATTCAGTCCATAGTTGCATTTTGTTTCGTTTATAGGAGGTTGCAATTACTTTTTAGAAAGTTACTTTATTTTAGCCTTCCATTTCAGTTAAAATTTATGCTTGTTCTTATGATAATTCTATAGATACCAGAAGGCAATTGAGATTTACGAAGACATAGCACGCCAATCTCTCAACAATAATTTGCTGAAATATGGAGCTAGAGGGCATCTTCTTAATGCCGGCATTTGCCAACTTTGCAAGGGAGACGTTGTCGCTATCACCAATGCGTTGGAGCGATATCAGGTCTAATATTTTTTAGACTACTTTACTTGAGTCTGGAAAAAGATGAGTGTTAGGGGACCATCAGGTTTTATGATTAGCCATCATTAGTGTTTTTAATGGTGTGAGATTACTCACTTTTCTTTTGTTAGTTAAATGATGACCAAATTTTAATAAAAGTGCTGGCCCTTAGACTTTCTCCTGAAAAAATAGCTTGTTGCGCAATTCTTTTTATGCGACCTTTTTTTTTTTCCTTTTGGCAGGAGATGGATCCAACATTTGGAGGCACACGTGAATATAGACTATTGGCGGTATGTCACCCGTTGTGGAATTTCCTTATTAATTTTTAATTACAAAGTACAATGTATAAGAATCCCAGGACCTTTTAGAATCTTGCTAATCTGTGATCCAGTTGAAGTACTGAAATTTTTGAAAAATTGAGCAGAATATTGCTTCCGCGATGGATGAAGAAGATGTCACAAAATTTACCGAAGTTATCAAGGAATTCGATAGCATGAGCCCTCTGGTAAGCTGTTATCGACTTATATAACCTGCACCTGTTTGGATCATTCCATAAGAGGCTCTAGTCTTTATTTGATGATGAATATTGCATTTATGCATGAATTTTGTGTAGGATTCATTGAAGACAACGCTTCTTTTGAGGGTGAAGGAAAAGCTGAAAGCCAAAGAACTTGAGGAGGATGATCTTACTTAAATTGCACACCTTAGTCTTTTGTGGGTTGGACTCATGTTTGATGATTTGCCTTGTATTTTATACTTGTCGTTCAAGTTTGTTCATCTTACAAATCTAACTTATATATAAAGTGTACTTGTTTCCTGGTTTCAAAGTGGACTTAAATTCAAGAACTAAGTTTATTTTTGAGATTGCGTGAACCTATTATTATCCATAGGGAGATGTTTTAATATTTACATACCATTTAATTTTGAGGCATTTACAATGCAAATTACATTGTTATTCAATCTGACTCATTATTAGTCATTCTTATTCTTTTATTTTGCCATTGTAATTCATGCAAAAAGAAGGTAAATGTCATCATTTTCAACTGTTTTAGTTGGAAAGGTTGATCGAGTGGTCAACCCATTTGTCTGTTTAACCAAATGTTGGGAGGTTCGAATCCTTATTTATGCATGCAACAACTCATTAGTCAGCGACAGACTCTTAAATGAAATTTAGATTTGTAATGGATTAGCCCTTGACTTACCAGATTGGGAATACCTTGGGATACCCAAAAAAAAAAGGTTGGGAGGGTAATATATCAAAATTGGCCTAACCTAAAAATTAGTTACAATTGATAAATGAAGAAAGTTGATATGTGGTTATGTTGGATGAAAAAGAAAGAAGTGTATTAAGTTTATAGTTCCTTGGCCCTTTTTTTCCTTCCTTTTTTCTGGTTGCTGATAATTATAGTTTATTAGTAATCATTAATGTGGCGAATTTAAGACACCAAAAGTGTATCGTCTTAAAAAAAAATGCTTGCTCACTCTTTAATTTAAAATTCCTAAACTACAGAGAAAGACATGTCATTGCATGATCTGTTAAGTGTATCGCATTCAAGCTCCTGTCAGCTAACATAAAATATGATAAAGTTGACCCAATAATAAAATTAATGCCATACAAGAGATGTTATACTTTTCAAAAGGATATATTAATATTGGTAAAGTTTATAGGTAACTGGTCAAGTATTTTTTTTATTTAAATTAGAGAGTAAATTATTTTTTTATACATTATGATGGTATAAAAAAATATTATTTGTACATTAAAATTAATTATTATGTATTTATATATAAATATATGTATAATTTAATTTATTTTTAGTGTGTATTTTATATTTTAATGTGTATTTTATATTATAACTGATTTTAGTATTGATTTTAATATATATCTAATATGATTGTATTGTATAGTAACGTAGCCAAATAAATATATAATTATTTTGCACATTTGTAATACAAAAATTAATTACTCATTTAACTAATTTAATATATAGTTAAAGTTTGGATAAATTAAGCTTTTGGAGTATATATTAAATGTGCTTTAGGATTAAATAAACATTTTTCAAGTTTTATATTCCATGAAAATAGAAATGATGGAATATATTAATTATCTAGAATTGAAATTATATATGATATGGATTTTCGGATTTTGGATTTTTGGCATCTGAACCGTGGCACCTTTATAATATTTATTATCTTCTAAATCAGTTTTTGTAAGGTAATATTTTTTTTTATAATCCAGATGTGCAAGCAGGTTTAGAGGTAGGATGATTTTGGTTTAGTGCAACATCAAAGGTTTATGATTTTCGTAGTGGTTATTTGTGACTTAATAAGAAGAAATTTGTTTGGAGGACCAGAGAAATTGGCTTTGGTTTTGGCATCAGTTTATTTCGGTAAAACATAAATTCTTGGCCTGACTTTGTTTTAGGGAGGCTTTGCCCACTACTACTTTTCATTTCAGGAAGGACATCTCACTGACGGATAGTTGTCTACAATATTTTTTTTGGTCAGGAATCAGTTGTTCATTGTATTTAGGATTGTCTGAAAGCTCAACTAGTTTGGCAAGTTTTGGAAATTTTTGATCAACCTTTGAATTTGATGAACTGGTTGTTGCTTCATAGTAAAAAATGTCCTTTTAGATTCTTTTTTGGTCTATGGTGGATTTGGCGTTTCAGAAATAATGAGATCTTACATCCACACAAGTCTTGACCCCTGAATAAGGTGACTAGTATAGCATTGTCCTTGAAAAAGGAGTTTCAAAATATTTTTGAGTTGTAACGAATTTTTATCCCCTCTATCATTAGTGATTCATGAATTTTTCTTGGTGGATATTTTTAAGATTAATTATGATGTAAGTTATCCTGGTATTGGTGATCATGTTGGTTTTGTCTGTGGTAACAGAAATTGGAATGGAAGTTGGCAAATGGCAACGTGACTATTTGAAAACGATTGAGAGTCTTAATATTCTGCAAGTAGAATTGTTTACTATTTGAAGATGATATCTTCTAGCCCATGACTTGGGGTAAAAAGATGTTATTTGTGAAACAGATTTTATGAATGCCTTTTACTCTTGTCAATAATTTTCAGATAACTCTGATTTTGTTGATCCTTTGGTGCTAAAATTTTGGGACATTATGTCTTAGCAATGGCATGTTAATCTTCGGTTGATCTTGAGAGATGCAAACAAAGTGAGCAAACATCATGACAAAGACAACGATAAGAAATCATACTCACCAAGTAAAGCTCTCGTTATCTTAAAAAAAATTTGAGAGTAGCATTCAACGAGACTGTCTTGCTTCTTAAGCAATTTCTTATTATTTGTTTTTTCTTTTTTATTTGTTATGTTATTACTTTTTACTAAAAAAATTATATTTAATATTTTATATTTAAATATTGTATGTGTGTATAATTAAGTTTATTACATTATAATATGTATAAAAGGATAATTTATTCTTTAATTTTGAGAAAGAATTAAAAGAATTATTATATCTCTTAAAAATTATGAATTACAGATAAACTTGTAAAAGATTTTAAAAAATAACTAAAAAACAATAATAAACAAACATTGATTCATTTTTCACTTACACAATGGTGGGACCCATATTTCTCTTCCACTTTGGTGACAAAACTCAGATGACTAGATTAGATTAAAAAAAGAAAAAGAAAAAAAAATATTTTCAGTTTCCTTGTTGTTCTCCTTTGTTTCTTTCTTCCTTTCTTTTACTGGGTCAGTTTTTTTCCGTTTAATGTTGTCATTGTTTGGTTTCTTACATATAGATAACAAGAAACCTGCACCCACCAAATGGAATTTAGAATTTTCAATAGCATGAGCTGTGTCCTTTCATTTTCTTATTTTCCATTTTTGGTTGCAAGTGGCAGTTTCCTATCTCTTTGACTCTCATGATTGAAAGGTTTTACTTCCAAACCCTGCTTTATAGTTATTACTTTGTTCCAAGCAAGAATAAACGAACTAACCATTTTTGTTTTTCAAATCCTGCAGCTGCAGCGGTTTCATCTTTTCTGAGTTTTGTCGAATCTGATTCTTACTTGCTTTCAACGCCTTCTTAGGTATGTATGTGTGTGTTTTTGTTTCTGCTTTGCACCAATTCCTGAATATGCCTTTTGAATTTTGATGTTACTTTTCTGAGATTTCTATCTTATAGAGCATGTTTGGTTACCATGATTTTTAGATTATGGATCTGTTGAATTTTGTTTAGAATTAGATTTTGGGGTTTGACCTTGATCATTTAATGATCAGTTTAGAATGATCTGTTTATATAAAGTTTGTGTCTTGATATTCCATGTTCTTTGGATCCACTTGTAATTTGCCATGGAATTTTTAGTACTTATCTCAGCTGGTTCTGTTTATGCCCTTGCAGTGTTTGTGAAATTGTTCTGTATCATTATAATTGGTTATAAGGTTCTGATCTTGACTTGAGAAAAGCTCAGAGTACAAGTATCAGAATGGTTGTTGACAATTGTAAAGATGAAATTGAGGAATCTAATGGAAGTAATAAGGAAATGGAGTTCGTTTCGATAGATTTTTCAACTTCAAGAAGAACGTTGCTGAGCAGCGAAAATCCCCAGAAGAAATTCCAGGGCACCTTGAGTTCCATTCCCAATAGGCTCAATCTCTTCAAATTTGGTTCTGCATCTGCGAAATTCAAGCGGCTTGCAACCTCGAAAGACCAGATTTCACAGGCTGTGCCTTCCCCTCATGGCTTGAGAGGAAGGTTCAGCGGAATGCTCTCTAAGAAACTAGATTGGGGTTCACTCAAGAAGATGTGCATAGAATGGTTTAGGGACCCAATGAACATTGCCCTTTTTGTGTGGATCTTCTGCGTCGCTGTTTCGGGTGCAATTCTATTCCTTGTGATGACTGGAATGTTAAATGCTGTGCTGCCGAAGAAGTCCCAGAGGAATGCATGGTTTGAAGTGAACAATCAAATACTCAATGCACTGTTTACACTTATGTGTTTATATCAGCACCCACAAAGAGTCTATCACCTTGTTCTTCTGTGCCGATGGAGTCCGAAAGATATCTCAAAACTTAGAAAATTGTATTGCAAGAATGGAACATATAAGCCTCATGAGTGGGCACACATGATGGTGGTGGTGATTCTCCTTCAGTTAAACTGTTTTTCTCAATATGCACTTTGCGGTCTAAATTTGGGGTACAAAAGATCTGAGCGCCCAGCCATAGGAGTCGGAATATGTATGTCTTTTTCGATTGGTGCAGCTGCGACTGCTGGTCTATATACCATTCTTAGCCCTCTTGGTAGAGATTATGATTCTCCAACAGACGAAGAAGCGCAGGTTCGAATATCTCCTGCTCAAAAGCCACAGGTGAAAACATTTGAGAAGAAATATTCATTTGCAACCCATGATCGTCAAAGGGTAATTGAAACTAGACCTCAGTGGAGTGGAGGAATACTTGACCTTTGGGATGATATTTCTCAGGCTTATCTATCACTTTTCTGCACTTTTTGTGTCTTCGGGTGGAATATGGAGAGACTAGGCTTTGGAAATATGTTTGTTCATATTGCCACTTTTATGCTGTTTTGTATGGCTCCTTTCTGGATTTTTATATTGGCTGCTGTTAATATTGGGGATGATACTGTTAGGCAGGCTCTAGTAGCTACTGGGATTCTTTTGTGCTTTCTTGGTTTACTTTATGGTGGATTTTGGAGGATCCAAATGAGGAAAAGGTTCAATTTGCCTGCTTATGACTTCTGCTTTGGTAAGGCTTCGGCTTCTGATTGCGTACTTTGGCTATGCTGTTGCTGGTGCTCTCTTGCTCAAGAAGTTAGGACTGGGAATACCTATGATGTTGTGGAGGAAAAATTCTCCTTGAAAGAAACTGATATTGGTGAACAACCACCGATTTCTCCTTTGCCGCGCGAAGATGTTGCATCTCCCAACTCCGGCACAAGTTCTCCTCTGGGTACCAACTCTTCCCCTTCTATGATCAAACCACCTAGCCCTCTAAGTTCAAGCAGTGTCTTCAAGGAATATCATAGTCCAAACAGGCCACTATCTACTGTAAAAGAAGAGAATCACGAAAGACGGGAAGAGGGAATGATGAGCCCGCCAATACCACCACTATTACACAGAGAATCTCCCTAATCCCTGGTGTTTAAAGGCAGGGTCTTCAAAGTTCAAACCACTGCTTGCATTTTGTATATGACACTGTGGGATACTCTACTAAGTTTTTAGAACATTCATGTAAATAATTGAGTAGATGTATGTGTAAAGTGTGAACTTGAGGGTCTTTTTTTTCTTTCCTGAGATTTTCTGTGTTTTTGTTCCCACATATGAAACACATCTGTAATAATAGGCATTAAATAATTGTGGAGAGGATTAGTTATGTTCCTTCTTATGAGAGTGTGAAGTTATTGCCCTAATGATTGTGGATGATGAATTATTCTTTGATACTGTTGATTGATCTTAAGTCATACATTTATGAAATCATTGTAGAGCTTTAGAGACAATTTGCACTCATTGTGTTGAGAGAATGAGAATTCAAGAGCAAGCTTTTGTGTTGTGAATGGTGATGTTCTTTCAAGCCCTTACTTGGTCCTTTTAACACAGTAAAATGTGGCTCACAGTCTTCATCATGAAATAGGGATAGGCCACATTAATGCAACAGCTTAGTGTTTGTCAAATTTTCTTCCTCACTTATTGTGTGGTGGTTCATTCATCATATAATGTAAAACATGACAGAAACTGTTATTGGATCATAGGAGATGCAGTTGCCAATGCTTATTTGAGACCTTGTTTATTACATTTTCTTGTATAGATTTTTTATATAATTTTTTTTAGATTCCAAAACTTAAATTTTCAAGTCCATTGAGGAAAAAAAAATAGAAATTATATTGACAAAATCATCACAAAATTCTTCTTCATAATAATTTTTCAGAAAGGCCTATTACATTTGTTTAAATTAGATATTTGTTCATGACAAAAAAAGACAAAGACAGATATTTTTATGTTTTAATCCAAGCGCACCCTTAACCCTTGATTCAAGGATCATTGGCAATTGAACTTGAACCCCATGTCTCAGTCTATGATCCATTCTTTTATTCTTCCAATTCCATTATCATTTCCTTAAAATCTCACACCTTTATAATTCCACCACCAATAACAAAACCCATAAAAGAGGGAAAAAAAAAAAAAAAAAACCCAAGACATTTTCCATCGCTAACTTCTCAAAGATCTAAACTTTAACATTAAAATAACAAAACCCAAAAAAATCCAATCCATTATCAACCATCTGCTTTTCAAAAATCTAAACTTTTTTCCATTTCATATATGGGAAAATCAATTCTCTCTGCGGTTAGGTTCCACGAGTTGTGTCGCATCGTTTCATCATCTGCGAATGGGAATGCGAAGAGGACGGCGACAGCACAGAAGCAACAACCACAAAGGATGCAAACAAACACGGTTGCTGTCCCTTCTCTAAAACATGGTAAGATGGGAACATCGGAGGGACAATGTCGGATGCCACTGTCCCGTGTGGTCGCAGATTGTACCAATCGGTGGTTCCATGATACCCTTAAGGAGGCAAAGGCTGGTGACACCTCTATGCAGCTCCTTGTTGCTCAGATGTATTTCAGTGGATATGGGGTCCCCAAGGATCCTCAAAAGGTTACATTTTTTTGTTCATTTCTTTGTGTTTTATGTTAGCATAGTTGTGAAGGATCAGACTAGGTGCAGTTGTCTTTGTAAATTTTCATGTCTGAGAATTGTTAGTTAATTTGACTAAATTGTCATCTATCTTTGCGGATAGTTAAAAATGTTAGATAGCAATTTAGTCATTTGCAGTCGTCTTTGTAAATTTCCATAGGGAAGACTAATAGATGATTTGACTAAATTGTCATCTAAGGGTGTTAATAATTGAAAATGGTTATATAACAATTTAGTCTTAGTCACTGGTATACACAGAACATAACTTGTGAGTTTCCACCTTGTGAGAAATGTTATTGTTACAACAGATATCTAAACATAACTTGATATAGACAGAAGTGCAAAGTCCTAGCTTGTGAATGTTGGAGAGAGAAAAACTAATATATTAGTTATCTTTTTTATGATGTCTTTGTACGTTAGCATTTTTAGTGTGTGGGACTAGGAATGAAACTCATGCATATTGTTCAGAATTAGAAGGTCTGAGTCACCTTTTGTGATTGGTATTTGGTGTTGACATTATATGATTTCTGAGTCTAGCTCAATTGGCAATCTAGATCCATAGCAATGGGTGATTTCATTGTAGTGTGCCATTTGTTTTGTACTACCCTGCTTTGGAACTTCTGGTTACTTAATATACTGTGATGAACTTGGTTTAAAGGGAAATGTTTGGATCGATAAAGCAGCTAGAAGTCGGAATTCAGTTTGGAAAGCATGTGATAAGCATATAGGTAACACTCGATTTTTATGGGTTAATAGATTGCAGCATTCTGTGTCGTAATTTTCCTCTTCTTCGTGGAATTTTAGGTTACAGAACTAGTGATTCAGATTCATATGGACTGGAGAACGATGCTAAGTAATCTCCATAGTTCACTACCACGGGTAAGGGGTAATGATAAGACTATAATGCTCCGTTACCAGATTCAATTTCAATTTTGTAATTTCATTTTTGTAATCTGTAACATGTACTATATGATAGTTTATACATATTTATTATAGCATCAAAATAACAAGGTTCTACTTCAATGATCACTCTTGTGTCTATATGTAGTAAGCACATGTACTGCTCATTTTCAAGGAGTTAGAGAAACTTAAACATCAAATATATGTAATTCTTTTCAAACCTGATGGTATGTGAATCTTCCATATGTTTCAACCTCTTCTGTAAAAATTGTGTACAATGTTCATGTTTTTGTTAACTTTATCACCCAAGCATGGAAGAGGCAGAATTTTATTTTGCATTTGGCATTTTGATGATGTTATCTAGCTTCTCTCTTGTCCTTTCTCCATTCCCATGGTTTCTCTGGATTCTTTGAGGCCCATAATCCAACTCGCTTTGCTCTTGCTTGTTTTTCCCACTAGAATAAGAGCAATATAAAGTTTAGATATATAGCTTAGGGACAAAGAAATGAAGGAAACCAGAAAAAGTAGTATATCACATACTGTTTCTAGTTCTGGTCTTTTGTCATAGGCTGAGTAGTGCCATGCCAAACCCTTCTTCAGCATCATTTCCTTATCATAAAAGAAAAGCAAAATGAGAAACTTAAAAGCAATCCTATGTTATACAGAGCTAAATTGAACTAACATGTATTTCGTTATTATTTAATTGTATCTAGATACATTGATTCAAGAATGTTCCAAAGGTGACCGTGACAAATGAACGAAAAATCAAGAGAAAGTACAAACCGAATTACCTGTACAAAAACACCATTACAGTAGAGATCTCCAACGCAACGACCATAGCGATCTTCTCCATATACAAGGACCCTCAAAGACTTTCCTTGAACAATCTTTGTTAGTTCATTTTTAGCTTCCTTTCCATATGGCATTGCACTTTCAGGAGCATCAATTCCCCTGTACGAATTTTCAAGTCCAGTGAATTCTTACTAATCTGAAACAACTCTTCTCTTGTTAGTTTGATCATTAATTACCTTAGTCGAATCCGGTACTTCTTAGCAAGGACTTCCTCATTTTGATGAACAATCACCCTGAATAAGACAACAATTACTAACCATTTGAACAAAAACTAAGTAGCTTTTGGAGCATTTGATATTTAGAACTGGAAAACTCCTAAAAACTAACCGATATCCTGAGTCGATAATCTGTTGGTGAAGTGCATCCGCTTGTTCATAGTTCCTCCGAGCACGCGCTGCTGATCTTTGCACCGCTGCTGCGTGCACGTTGCCGGGGACATATGCTGATTCCCTGGGGTCTGTTGTGCTAACATACACTGTTACAGTATCACCATCTGCCACTGCTTTTGCATCAACCTAGTCCCATTGAGATATTAAATTATGTCAGCTACCAAATTTTAAGCTTGATTGCACATATCACTAAATGTTATGATAATACTATAGATTTGGATATCTGCATAAAATACACTAAAAATGTACCCAAATTAGATTCAAACATAAACACTGCTCTTACTGGCAAGGTGTGAAATTCAAATTTCACTCCATCTGGCAAGGATGTAGGGGGTTGAGCAGCTACTTCAACAAGGGTATGAGGTAGTGGAAGACCATAGAAAGCCAGTAATCCCTATAAACAAACCAAGATAAGTTTTTCCCTTTTTTTTTCTAAGATTTGCTTTTGTATGTCAAAAGACACATTCATTGCTTGAACATAAGTTTGTAATTAGTACATGCAAACCTCAACATCTGCTTTTTGGTGTCTCTTCAAGGTCTGAATCACAAGCCTAGCTGCTTCTTCAGGTGTCTTTGGAGGGGGTTTTGATTCTCTCCAAGCATCTACTAACTTTCTATACCTTCAAATTTAGGTCCAAAAAATTTGTAAAAAGAAGAAGAAAAACCAGAAACTGCACTAATATATATACAATCATAATAATAAGTCAACAATTCAGTAATCAACTCAGCGTAAAGAATGTGATTAATACCAGTTAGCCTGAGCCTTCTTAGAAGATACAACATGATTGCTCAGTCCTTCCGGGACCTAAACAAACACAAAAGGAAAATTAAAAGAAAAAATACAGATCTCACAAAACCGGCCTAGATTAGCAGAAAATAACACAATTAGGCCTCGAGTGTGCCGCGCCATTGTAGATTTGGAAAGTGGTAACCATATTATTAAACTCGAGCCAACTCATATCGGTTTACAAGCTTTATTGTTCAAGTTTACCTAAGCTAGCTCATTGCTCCATATGAGCTTAGATGAATTCCCAAGTCTGATTTTCTTGTTGGTAAGTACTTAAGACCTGTTTCTTTTTATGTTCTTTTCAATAGAGAAAGAACTTGACTTTCTGAGATACTTTGAGCAGAAGTAACTAAATAATCAAAACCAAACAAGCATATAATCCTAACATGCTTTCTCTGGCTTCAACAACTAACTATCTCAAGAAATATTTCTTAGTTTCTCACTATAACCAACCAGCTCTAAACATAAAACAAGCTTATTCAAGCATGAACCTAGTTCCAAATTAGGGTGTTGTACGGGGTGGCATTATTTACCTGAGAGGTGATGTCAAATTGAAAGAGATCATGAGCAAGTGCCGAAACGCCGACGGTGGCGGAGGAGACACCGTGTGGCCCAAGTGATCCAGAATCAGCTGCTGAGGGCTCGAAGCACTTCCCACACAGGAACCTCAATGCATTTCCCATGGTTGAATTTGAAGCTCAACCCAATCTTTGTTTTTTAATAAAGTATGAAAATTGATGAACCCAATTATGGGAATTGATCAAAGTTGGAAACTTTAGATGCAGAAAATGCAGAGAGGGAAGGAAAAGGGATCAGAAGAGGA
Organism: Arachis duranensis; assembly: GCF_000817695.3. Classification (NCBI taxonomy): domain Eukaryota; kingdom Viridiplantae; phylum Streptophyta; class Magnoliopsida; order Fabales; family Fabaceae; genus Arachis; species Arachis duranensis. The sequence goes on from NC_029778.3 coordinate 8,622,204, forward strand.
GAAAATCTAAGAGGGGTTGCGGCGAATCTGGTTACTGGAATCAGGGGAGAGGAAACACATGCCAATTGGAAAAGATAATAAAAATGTAATATAATGACACGTGGAGCATTTTGATTTGCTGATGCTAACTATATTAGAGAGTTGGGATTTCTATGTCAACGGTTTAACGTAAATTTCTGGGTAACACCCAACACTTTTGCTGTGTTTTGGAGCGTGAAAGCGCGTGACATGTTGCGTTATGACGTCAGAAAGTGAAAACCTTGGGGGCACGCAGCACGCTTGTCTGAATTTTCAAAAAATATCTCCTATATTAACTGCAATAAAAATGTAAAAAATAAAATAAAATAAAATAATCCCTTTGACCTAGATATAGATTTTGACAAAAATATCTTTTCAAATATGGTAATGAGAACAACAACTAAAAAAATGTTTTATTTAACAAAAATAACACATATATTTGATCAAATCTTAATTTATTTTGACAACGATTAATATTTTATGAAATTATAATTTAATTCTATTACAATTTTTACTATTTTCATCTCCATATTCATTTGGTTAGAATTAAATTAATAATTTCTTAAAAAATTAATGGTTGATTAAATAAATTAACGATTGATTAAATAGTAGATACATTTTGTCAAATAGACTATATTCTTTTAGGATCATTTTATTGTTTTAATTTTTTAACGAAGATTTTGTCAAATATATATCTCTTTTTAGATATTAAAATTGTTATTACTAAAAAAATATTTTTTTAACATTTTTTTGAAGTTTTTACGTTTTTATTGTTAGTTGTAGAATTAGTTTTATAAGTTATTTAAATTAAGTGAAAATTCAAGTACAGTTAATTTTATGTGAAGTTGATAATTTGAGAGACGTTAAATGAAAATTTAGTCAAATTTTTTAAATTATTTAATAATTTTCAACTATTAACTTCACATAAAATTGAGTCTACTTGAAAAGGGTCATTTCAAAGTACAATCTTATATGCATAAAAAACCTTTTGGTGTTCAAATATCTTGAATAATATAAATTATTTCGAACTGTATCCTACCAATTACTTAATAAGTATTAGAGTGGAGATGATATTTAATTTAGAAATAAGTTGGTGAATGGTGAAGGATATATCAAATCTCGTAAAAACTGTTTCCTTTTACAAATTTAGTTATGCCAGCACCGCCAATGTTTCATAGTTAAAATAGAGAGTAAAGTACTATTTCAGCTTCTAATATCTGAATTAAATTTAAAGTTTATTTTTAATATTTTTAATATTTTATTTTAATCTTAAAAAATTTTAAATAAATTTAATATTGTTCTACTATTAAATTTGATATAAACAATAACATATATATTAACATATTGAAAATATAATAACGTTCGATTTCAGTATGTAAATAAAATTGATTCTCTAACAATTACCAATATAAATGATTTTTTTTAAATTTTAGAATTTTGACGACTGATTGCTAGAGTTTTAGATTTTATACGAAAAGAAAAATTAAAAAAAAAAGTGTTATAAAAAAAAGTTTTGGTTATGTATGTTTTTCTAACCTAGGAAAATAAAAAAATATGACTTGATTAAAAATATTGCTAATGTTCACGTCACTTTATTAATTATTCATATTAAATTTAAAGGTGAGACAACATTGAATATATTTAAAACTTTTTCAAATTAAAATAAAACCTTTGAAATATTAAAAACTAAATTAAAAATTAACCAAACATTTAAGACTAAAATAGTACTTTACTCTAAAATAAAATATATGACAATATAATAAAGGTCACAAGAATTACAAAACTTGGGTAGGTTTTACAAATTCATATAGATAGATGATCATGAATAGTTTATATATTATGTTTCTATGGGGAAAGAAAACTTGTAATAATAATAATAATAGTAAGAGAATTGATTGTGAATTCAGCAATTGGGTTGAGGTTGAAGATCTTGTTCCCAAGGTGTTGCATTCTTGCCATTCTTTTGAAGAACTCTAATCACTTCTTCTGTGGTCACATTACCGGTAACAATGACCTTGTTTAGCTGCTTATCCACATTATAAGTTTCAATATCTGCAAAACCCAAGATTCCAACATTACTTAAGAAACAAAATTAAGCTGTCAAAGTGTAATTGTAAAGTTGCAACCAGAAACAACTTAACTAACTAGAAATTAAAGTAAAATCGTAGATTCAGAGCCAAGGTTTATTTATTAATATGATAAGCTTGGGGAATGAATTGATTAATGAAATTACCTTCAATCTTCTTGATGGCCTTGAGAATTTTCTTGATACATTCATCACAGTGCAAACCAACCTTTACTTCTACCAACTGAACCAAAAAAAGGAAAAAAGAAAGAAAGAAAAATAAGTAATACTGATCAAGTCCTCTGTTGAAAATTAAACTAAATGATCCAATTGCTTATGGATGTGCATTGGTTCTTAGACTCTTACATTGGTCATTCTGACTTGTGAGGAGAAAATTAGTAACAAATGTTTCTTTTCTTCTGCAAAGGCCTTCAATAAAGGAGCAAGTTTGTTTTTAATGTATTGAACAGATTGTGAGATTGAACAAAAAGATTTATATAGAAATAAGGAACATTGCATGTAGGTTAAGATGGAATTAGATTCTGTAATTGGATTATGGCATCCTTTACTTTTGTGTGAACAAATTGAAAAGCTGATGAAAACTTTATTCCTATTTGTTATTGATTTGGGAGTAATTGGAATCCACTCATTCAGCAAGTTGGCAACCACCATGAACCTGCTGAGTTTTGTCATCAACACCCAACTGAGCTTTCATTAGAACCTGACACCTGTTTTTTTTTTAATCTTTCACATAAAATATTAATTTTTTTCTGGGATATACTATGATATCTCATGATCACCGTTCATTTTCTTTTCAGTTTTGTTTTATTATTATTATTATTATTATTATTATTATTATTATTAACAATTTTTTAAAAGTCAACCCAATGATATATTTATTTACTTGTACTAATTTAATTAGGAACGTCTGCTATTAGATAAGGTGTACTGTGCATATTTTTAGTTTAGATAAACTATTATTTTTGTTTCAACCTTTGTTTGTGGTGAATTTTATTTTAGTCTTTAAAATTTTAATCGTCTTATTTTATTCCAAAACGTTTAAAATAGTATCAATGTTATTCTACCGTTAAATTTTTCACTAACACTTAACGAAATTGATGTACAATAATACTTTTGTTAAAGTTACGTTGGCTTAATTTCCTCTCCCATTTTCACCTTTTCAACGAGTCTAAATTTTATTCTTCTATTTCCTTCTTTTTCCCTCAAACCCCTCTCCCAAAATTTGAGAAAGAAGAAAAAAGGAATAAAAACATAAAATTTGGACTTGATAAAAAAGTAAAAGTAAAAAAAGAAACTTGAGCAAACATAATTTTAATAAAAACATTATTAATAGTACATTAATTTTGTTAATTATTAGAAATAATATTGATATCATTTTAAATATTTTAAAATAAAAATAAAATAATTAAAATATTATAAACCAAAATAAAATTTACCTTAAATATTAAAAATTAAAATAATATTTTATCCTTTTTAATTTTGTATCATTCTATTATGAAATGAATTGATACAAGATTTATCTTCCATCTATTACATAAAGTGAATTAGAAAAAATTTAATGCATCTCTCTATATATATAAAAAAGTAGAATAGCAAAACATACAGTTCAACAATACCAAATAAACTATAAGATTGACAAGTAATTACACACATTACCTGTAAGTGTATTGTGCAACTCTCTAACTGGATAATAATTATTAAGGATAAATACTGTTTTAGTTTTAAAGTTTATAGTCAAAATAAAAATCGTTTATAGTCTTATTTTTTATTTAAAATTATCTTCAATATTTCATTTGGTATTAAAATTATTTTTTTAAATAAAATATTGTTTAAAATAACAAACATACCCAATTTGCTTTTTACAGTTTCGCGCAAAATACTTCATATATATTTATTTGTCTTTAAACCCTCAAAACATTAACTATAATGTTTTAGAAACCAAAATGCTTTATGCTCTAATCCGAAATCAGAAATGACAAAGGTTGTTCTTGGAGAAAAGAGAGCAGGCGAGCACGATTTGTTCTAAGGAAGGGTCTTAAACAGTTAGTCCACCAGTAATCGCAAAGTTAGTGTAGATATGATTTCTCTCCTTTCATTGACTATGATATCTCTTCTTCTAATAGTTAGTTTTGGATTTGAGGGTTTAGCTTGCATTTTTTGTTGATGATTGAATAGAGACTAAATGTATTTGTAGTGCACTAGAGATTAATATCTCCATGAAATAGGAATATCTGTGTATTTTTTTTTCTCTTCTAATTTAGTAATGTATTCTGATAGTTGTTTATTAATAGGGTGTTGGAGAAGAAGAGGAATATTTTAAACTGAAGTTCTATCACGGAAGTTGGTTTAGTTATGATAAATGGCCATTATAGTATGTGGGAGAAGAAATAACCATTATAAAAGATATTGACTATGATCGGTGGTCCTTGTTTAAAACTTATGCAGAGTTAAAGTAGTTTGATTACTTTGAGGAGAATATCTCAGCATTGTAGTTCAAAGATCCTATAAATGAAGACGTGGAGGATAATCTAAAGTTGTTTCAAGATGATAGGATGTGTTCCCTGAAGCTGGCTACAGTGATATTGGGGAAATCAAGGGGTTGGTGATAAAGGTGAGGAACATGAGGTGGTAGTGTATGCTGGAGAACATGCTGAGGATGGTCAGCAGCTACATCAAGAAAGTGACAATGTGGTTGATATAGTCGATAGATCTAATGAGACAGAAAAAAAGCAAAATGAACCAGGCTGATGATACTAGGACAGAGTCTAGTGATAGTGATGAGGATGAGCATCACGAACCTGAGTTTGCTAATGTTGGTGGATGTGATAGTGATAGTCTCAATTTAGAGTATCAACCATCTGAAGAGGAAGATGACAGTACAGATGATTTGCACTTCACCGACAGTGAAGATGAACTTGATCCTGATATTAGTAGGTTCAAGAATGTGAATGTCATGGTTGATAAATGTAGGGCAATAAAGAAAAAAAGTGTGGCAAATGAGAATTTTGAAGATAATGAACGAGCAGATAGTGATAAATTAGAGTTGGACCACGAGGTTGGAGCTGGACTGATGAGGATGGTGAAAATGAGAGGTCAGAGTCAAACCATAAGGGAGTGAGGTATCCAGTTCACAAGACACAAAAAGATATAAAGCAATACAAGCGAAAAGTTAGGACATTGTATGCAGCTTCGGAGAAATTCAAGGACACTGTCACTGTATATACTGTGCAGACTGCTAGAGCCATTACATTTAGAAAGTGTGATCTTAAGAGGATAGGGGCAGTTTGTTTTAATGACTGTCCTTTTTGGCTATATGTTGCCAAAATGAGAAAAAAGGATAGTTGACAGTTTAGAAGTACGAATTTGAAGCGCACATATACACAGGCACATAGAGTAAGAATTTTACACTCCAAATGACTTGGCAAGGTATTTAAAAAGAAGGTTGAATCAAATTCTAAATTGAAGATAAATGAGTTAGTTTCTAAACCTCTGAAAAAGTAGAACTTGACTATGACTAAATCAATGGCTTCTAGGACAAAGCAGATTACATTGAATGAAACTCAGGGAACATTTAGAGAGCAATATAAGAGAATATATGACTATGGTCATGAACTATTGAGGAAAAACACAGACTCCTCTGTCCATATACAAGTGTAAAGGCCCCTAATTTTGCTAATGAAGTGCAAACCTCATCCATGATCCATTATTGTATCTTTCAAAGAATCTATGTGTGCTTGAAAGCATGCAAGCAGAGCTTTCAACATTGCAGGCTATTCATTAGTCTGGATGAATGCTTGTTTTTAAGACACTTCAGGGTGGATAATTGCTTATTGCAATAGGGTGGGACCCTAATGACCAAATGCTACCGATTGCATATGCGGTCGTAGAGATCGAGACCAAGAATTCATGGACTTGGCTCTTGAATCATCTTATATTTGACATCGAGATTGAGAAGATAGGAAGATCAACATTCATGTCTGACCAACAGAAAGTAAGTCCAGTTCACTAATAGCATCTGTACATTTAAATTGTAAAGTACAATACATTATGATTTAGTTTGTAATTTATGATTAACTATATCATGTAAAATATCATCTTTGAATAGGGTTTGTTCCCAGCATCCCAAGATATGATACCAGGTGTAGACAACCTATTGTATGTGAGACATTTATATAGCAACTTCAGAAAAAAATTTCTAGGATTGGGTTTGAAGCAAATGATATAGAAGTGTGCTAAGGTGACTCACTAGAAAGAATAGGAGAAGTACATGGCAGAACTCAAATCTATGAATTAAGAAGCTTTTCACCACTTAATTGCTATTGCAACTAGATATTGGTCTAAATCTAAGTTCACCGTTCATTCTAAAATAGATATACTACTTAACAACATGTCTAAGAGTTTTAATTATGCTATAGTAGATGCTAGAGAGAAGCCTATAATTATAATGTTGGAAGAGATTAAGGTTAAGTTAATGACTAGGTGGGCACAAAACAGAGAGGTGGTTCAGAACTATTTAGGGACTATCTTACCTAGAATTAGACTAAGATTAGAGATAAGGTCTAAGTCAGCTGGAGAGTGGTGGTCATGTTGGTCTACAGCTAAAAAATATGAGGTAGTTAATGATATTGAAAAGTTTGTTATGGACATAAGTACTCATGAGTATTTATGTAGAAGGTGACAGATGAGTAGCATACCTTGTGCACATGCTATTAGTTGCATCAACTTCAAGGGACTTGACATGAAAGCATTTGTGGCCGATTGCTATAAGAAAGAAGCATACTTGAAGTACTACGAGTCAGTTTACACCTATTGAATGGACATGATCTCTGGGAGATGACAAAATATGATAATGTTATGCCACTAGCTTATAGAAGACCTAGTCACCAATCGGTGAAAAAGAGAAGAACATCTACTAAAAAAGAAGAACAGAGCAGCCATACTCACTTGTTAATGAGGGGACAGATCCAAAGATGCTCAAGATGTGGTGCAGCTGGACACAAGAAGGGGAGATGCCCTAAACCTATTGAACAGGGTATGTTGGTTTTTTAATTTTTCACAACTTGTCTTTACGTTGTTTTTTAATTTTTCACTTGTCTTATATTTGCTATAAACTTAATTTGCATATGTCTGTTAGGCCCAACCATAAAAAAATCTTAAACAGGGAAAGAAGAAGACAACAAACACCAACTCACATCCTCAAGCTGCCAAAGAAGGAAGGAAAACTGCATCTTTATAACCTACTACTAAGATAGGTGTAAAGAAAAAAACTTCTTCAGTAACACAGCCTCACTCTTCACCCTCAATCCAACTCTGCATCACAGTCCAAAAGGTCTAAAAGTAGGCTTAAAAGAACAACTAAGTCCAATTCTTCAGCCTAAGCAACACAATAACCCAAGAAGACAACACATTTTTCATCTTCACAGCCCAAGAAGTCAACACATTCTTTATCCTCACAGTCTAAGAAGTCAGCTCCTTCATAATCACAATTAAACACCACATCCCTTCTAGCATCTCAACAACCCCTACCGCACCCTCAACATAACCACCACACCAACATAAACATGTAATGAGACAGACTTCAAACCAACCAATTGGACAACATGCATAATTCTCTATGAAAAATTTTAGAGCACCTCATGTTTTTTCATAAAAATTGAGGTCGATGGCAAAGTTGCCTCAAAAAAATGGGGCCAACTTTAAAAAATTTGGACGATTAAAAAATATTTGATATTTAGATAAAATGTATGTGGTCTTATTTTAGGTTAAGTTAGTATTGAATTTAGTAATGTCAAGCAGGTGCTGTTAGTTCTATTTTATTCTGAACTATTTGCATGCTGGTGATATTTTAGTTATGGGTTATTCAATGCTATTCTGCATTATTAGCTTGGACCATTTGTCCTATTGGGATTTAATTTCTTGTGAAAAATTATGTTCATATGGTATATTATTTTGATATTTACTATGTTGATGTTATTTAGTTTGTTGTTTATGATTTTGTTATGGAATTGTTCATTTATCAGTAGACTTATAACAGGAAAATTATGCAAAACAAAATAACGAAATCCATCTAATTGCCAAATTGAAATTCTGATCTTATTTCAAAAACCAACCATTGTTACATAATTGTCATTCATACATACTTGAAATAGAATTTAGCTTAACTGAAATAGGAGACTAATCTAAATAATAAATTCTAACCCAATTTATCCATTTAATTCTAAGCACACACTTAAAATAACAAAATTCACAATAAATTTTAAACCAAAACAGCATACTCCATCCAAACTCTAACACACTGTTCAGCCAAGATTCAATGGAATTACACACGGTAGCCTTATTTTCAAAATTTTCTACAACAGCAAATAAACAAAGCCAACCCACCCAATAAATCCTAAGACAGTAACGACCTTCAGCTTTCACTTTGCAACTTTTGTTCTTGATTTCAGAGGCGAAATTTTTCTCCTCATTCTTGCAATTTCTGAATGTTCTACTTCTGTCTTTGGGTCTGCCCAATGAAAGAAATTGCACCCTTGTTGAACCTACATAAATTCACCATTATCACCCTTCAATCCACCACACAAGCAGTTTAATTGAAAAAAAAATAGCATACTTTAAAATAGACACAACCCCAGAATCTACAATTAGAGTTCTCCTTTGTCCCTTAAGTTTGCAAAACCGACCTCTCACCATGGGAGCAAAGTAGCATCCTGCTATGCGCAGAAGATCGACTTCGAAAAGAGGTTGAGGTTTGAGAAGTAATGGAATTCTCTCTTTAGGTGATTCATGATCATGTCTATTTTTAATACCATTATCTAATAAAATTACACCAAATTAGTACCAAAAGTATTCGAATTCGAGCCGAACTAGGCCTTATACACCCCTACCCCTAGTATACATGTATATTTTTCTATCTTGACCAAAGTAGGGTGCCATTAGTCTTCTGAATAAATAAAGGTTTCTTAGGAGAGGTTTTTTTTTTAAAGATTATTTGTGATTTTTAGTTTAGCTTTAGATAGTATTTATGTGTTGAGAGTTTTTATTTAAATAACTTATAACTAACCATTACAGTAAAAATTTCAAGCAAAAAATTATTAGAAAAAATATTTTTTTTAATAAATAATTATTTTAATCTCTAAAAATATATATTTTGACAAAATTTTTATTTAAAAATTAAAATAATAAAATGATCCTAAAAGAATATAGTCTTTTTGATAAAATGTAACTGCCATATAATTAATCCTTAATTAACTTATTCAATCAACCATTAACTTTTAAGAAATTATTAATTTAACTCTTAACTAGATGAATATGGAGATGAATATAGCAGAAATTTTAATAGAATTAAATTATAACTTCATAAAATATTAATCGCTGGCTAAATAAATTTAAGATTTGACCAAGTATATCTGTTAGTTTTGTTAAATAAAACATTTTTTTAGAAGTTTTTCTCATTACCATATTTAAAAATATACTTTTTGTCAAAATCTATACTTAGGTCAAAATGATTATTTTATTTTATTTTTACATTTACTCTCTATTTTAACTATGAAACATTGATGGTGCTGGCATAACTAAATTTGTATAAAAGGAAACAGTTTTTATGGGATTTGATATCCTTCACCAACTTATTTCTAAATTAAACATCTCCACTTTTTAATACTTATTTTCATCATAGGAATATTCATCTATTATAAATGAATTATATTAAGTATACACTACAATTAATTATGTTCATACTCTAACCCAACACTAAGGCTCAGGTCCAAACGACGGGTTCAACCCACAAGGTTGAGCCTCACAATATACCGACCTTTCTCTAAGAAGTCGGTACTCATCACGACTTGTCCTAACGAAGTCGGAAGCAAAGATTAGCTGGCAGATAATAACTGCCCCTAAAATCTCTCAATTCACTTCCAGGAGCTATATCGTAACCTCCCTAAGATAAAGGGACGGTTATCCACCTTAAAAGGTGGAACTACTCCAACGGTAGTTATTGGTTCACCACTATAAATACACTGACACCCCTCAAATATCTCTAAGTCCCAATACTCTTTAGACCTACTCACACCTTTGTTGACTAACTTAGAGGCATCAGAATGCCTTTGTAGGTACTACCCCCATTCTCTCACACTCACAAGTTGGACGGAAGCCCCATAGACGCAAATCCGCTCCGCTTGAAGGCTTCCTTCCTCAAACGATTGAGCCAACCTAACGAGTCCAGCCCATTAATCTCCGATTAACTAACATAACAAATTATTAAAATAAATTATTAATATAAAATATAACTACATATATATTTATACGTAAATATATTGATATAAATAAAAAATAAGTGTATAAAGTTGGTGGCAAACTTTTGTTTGAAACAGGACAAAGTTTTTCTTAACTTGCCATCATTATTATTGCGACCGGCAACATAGTGATAATTGATAAATACGCAAGATAATTATATTTGCACGGCTTAAAATTAATAATTAGGAGAGTGCCAAAGGCACTTTATTACACGTCAGACTGAATGAGACTTTTGTGAATAAAAGTCAAATTTTTTTCAGCTCATCGTGACAGATGGAGTGACCTGTTTCACCACAATTGTTACCCACAATTGACATTGAAAACGACTTTGATATTTTGGGTTTGCATTAGGTTCAAGTAGTAGTGTTATTGTAAAGAGTGTAAAATCCTCAGGCTTTGAAGCCTAGTTAGCAGTTCTCTCATTTACCTACACAAATTAACTTCTGCATATACCAGATTCTGCATAATCATTAGAATAGAAGCAATTCAATTGTAACAAATTCAGTACTAAAATGAACGAATTACTTGCCTACTTTCTAATAACTATTATTGATGTTAGATTTTAGAGGCAATTAAGTTCCATTGCCATCTTATTATGCTAGTTTGTTATCTTTGTCAAAACCAGTTATTGCTTCACAATTGCAGCTTCTTTTGCTTCCTTATGAACTGTTTAAGGCTTTTTAAACTTTTAGAGACAATTTTGAAGGATGAGTTGTGCTGAGAGAACAAAGAGGAATCCGATTAGATGTCAAATTCAGTTATTATTACTTTTTTCCTTTTTTTCTTTTTCTTTACATGAAACAAAGGCGAAGAACAACAGCATGTTCAGAAATGATAAATAAAAAACATACCTAGGAAATGGGGAAATCTTGACACAAAGGCTCTAGAAGCCACAACATCATTATCATCTACAACCCTACTCTTATATATGTACAAAGATGGTAGTAGATCACAAACTGAGTGAAACACTCTCTCCCTTAAATCTTATCTCTCTACCTAGGTTGGTGAATTGCCCTTGGACTCACCCTATTGTTCTTCACAATCTTGGGTGCCTTCTCTGCATACCTTGGAACTTCAACAAATTTTGCATCTTTCTGCCATTCATCAAAATTAATCACCCCCATAACATTTGCCCCATAAAAATTAAATCTTTTCACACCCCAATTACATTATATCACAAGATTCACTTGTTCACACAGAGATAAACATGAAAAATTTACATTTACATGCTAGAACTCGAGATCTAAGAAAACAGTAACGAGAAGATAATGAAATCATAGCTTACTGTCAACAAGTTGATGAAGCTCACGAAAGATAGCATCTTCATCAAAATCAAAGTCGAAAGCTTCGTTCTGAGGATCCTGAAAGCGCTCACGGAGCCAATAGTCGCGGAACCAGGGTGAAGAGTGAACAAGTTCCCACCATTGGTCAGAGAAATCCTCGACCGTACGGTAAGCAAGAGGAACAAACATGGGAGCGTTGGGATTCAAAGTGGAAGAAGAGGATCTTGAAGCAGACATCACTTCCATTGTTGAGTGAAGAGGATAAGGATGAAAGTTTTGATCTTTGTTCTTTGATGCTTATCCACAAGGACTTAAGGGGATGCTATATATAGGGACTAAATGGTCCAAAAGGGATATGGGTCACGTGACATTAGGCACGTGACATGTATTATCCCTTACAAAAATGAAAAATTGTTTTACCAATTTACCCTTTCAAGTTTCAATCAAGAAAAATAAAAGGCGTGTTGGGACATGGGTGAATGAGGGAAGATAAAAGTAGTAATGAAGTAAATTATAATTTTTAATTATAAAAATTAAAGTTAATATTTATAACAAAAAATGATATATTTCACTAATTTAATATACAGTTAAAAATTTAAATAAAAATAAATTTTTGGGACATATATTAATATACTTTTTTTCTATAATTAAAGAGTAATTTAAATTGTATTTTTTTATCTATTATATATATAAAACGAAATTTAAATTATCAATATTTATTTAAACGAACAAATAAATTGGCCACTCAACCAATCAAATTAGTTATTTAAAGTGTAACTTTGATAGCAGAATAATTGACCGTGTGATATGACTGAGGGTTACGTGTAGCCAAAGGGGAAAAGATATTGGGATTGGAGAAAGTAACGACTAATGAGGCAGCCACTGTTTTTGGACTCACACACACACTATGGGCCCTTTTGGCAACCGTTGTGGTCTGCCAAACCATGCGCGCTTATCTTCGCTCCATCATCCATAATGCACACTATGTTACACGTCATTTCTTGTCTCATTCTTTTTTATTCACACCTTTGTCGGTGATTAAACTATAAATAAATAAATAAATTATATATTTGGCCTAGTTTTTACTTATATTAATATTACTCCAAATTAAATATCTCTAACTTTTGGAAGCCTTCCACCTAAAGTTAAGCTGACTGTGTGTCCCCATGCAGATTCTTTGCATTTCGGTTTCAATTTTTACTATGCTTTACAAATAAATCTTGTTAAATGTATATAATAAAATATATATTAAAAATAAATTAGTTAATTTTAATAGATAATTAGTATTTTTATTAATAAATTCCAGACTTTTATACAAATATAGTAATTGTGTATAAGATAAGATAATTGAGAAAGCCTAAAACCATAATCATTAAAAAAATATATTGGCATGCTCTTCCAAAATGTTACTGTGCAAAGTCATTATGAGGGGTAAATCATCCATGTTAGATCTCTGTCGTTTCTTAGATGCAATGCAAACGGAGTTACTATACAACAAATGCACCAAAAAATTCATCTTTTCTTTTGATTAAGTATTAAGAATTGGATTTGAACAAATTCAAACAATATGATACAGTTTCAGGTTATAGAATTGGCTATTTATTTTACCATCCGTCTCTGGAGTTTTGCCCTAATTATATGCAACAAAAAAAATCGTGGATTGATCTATGGAAGTTGAACTTGCCTCACAAAATTAAGCTATTTATCTGGAAAGCTCTCCATGGCCGGCTCCCGGTGCTTGCTCAGATTCATCACCGCATCCCATCTATATCACCAATATGCCCCTGCTGTCATGAAGCCACCGAAACAGTCACTCATTGTTTGATCGATTGCTCTAGAATTAAAGATGTATGGTCTCAGAGTTATCTTCGTGACTATCTTCCCCCTCAGAGTCCTAACGACTTTTGGACATAGTGAATTGCATCAACAGAGATGCTTAACCTATTGAAGAATGATGACCGTAATCCTCAATTGCTTGCCATCATTTGCTGGAACTGCTAAAAAGCTCGCAATCAGTTGATTTTTGAAGGTTCTACTTCAATGCCGTCTGCCATTCTAGCAAGCTCTGTCAAGTTGCTCCGTGAAATCCAAAGAACTCCCAATTTAGGTCGTCATCTCCATGAGGCAAGCTCTTAGTTGCATTCAATTTGATTTATCATTCTTTCTTCTTTAAGATTTTTTCGTTTTTCGACCTTGCACCGTTGGATGAGTGTAGTGTTTTTGGGAAATCCCCACCTTTCATTATGCTGTCCTGCTTTTGGACATCTTTGTATTTCATTTTTCAATAATTAATGAAATATAACCTACTATCTTTGGAAAAAAAAGTATTAAGAATTATATGTACTTTTCATATAACTTAAATATATATTTTATATTTATTATATATTATATAGGACTAGTTAACTAGTGATATCTTTTTGTATATATAGGATAATCGTAAATACTTTTTTTTGTATATATAGTTAATTTATAATTTGATACAAATAATTTAAAATAACGCGAACAACAATAAATTTATAAAAATTTGAAACTATGATAAAAATAATAAAAAAAATATATTTTTGATAATGATGAACGACTTTTATAATTAAAAAATAACTTGTATATTTAATTCTAATTTTTATAAGAATATAAAGATAACTATTTAAAAGATACAACCCAAAAAAGAATCAATTTCTAATTTTTTATTTTTTTTTTAAAAATCCGTCATTAACAAAAAGAATAGGAAAAAAAATACCAAACATAACACCACCAAATTTTTACAATATACATCTAAGATCAAGTTACTTTTGTTATTTTTTTTAATTTTTCGAAATTATAATAAGGACATATCACTCTGTCATGAAGGCAAAACTGAAGTGCTAAAAGGCAAGCCTCGAGTGTTAGAGAAGGAAATAGAAAAAACAAAAGTACAGTGTATCCTAGACGTATAACAAATTGACACGTGTTAAGTTGCCTGGTCCCCTAACACCTTCAGCATAATCTTAACCTTAGCCATCACAAACTGGATTTGGTTGTGCAGAGTGCACTCCCATCTTCCAATCAAACATGTCTTCATCATCATCATCATCATCTCTGAAAATTGGCATCATTGGGTTCGGCACCTTTGGCCAGTTTCTGGCAAAGACTATGATCAAACAAGGCCACACTCTTACAGCTACTTCAAGAACTGATTACTCCCAACACTCCCTCCAACTTGGCATCCAATTCTTCAGGTAAGGAACAACGACTTCCACTCTTCTCAATGAAGTTTCATTGATTGATTCATGTTAAGGAAACTTGCAGGGATGTGAATGAATTCCTTGAGGCTGATAATGATGTCATACTCCTATGCACATCCATTATTTCTTTATCTGGGGTTCTTGATTCTATGCCAATTTCTTCTCTGAAGCGATCATCAACACTCTTTGTTGATGTTCTTTCAGTCAAAGAGCACCCAAGAGAACTTCTTCTGCGGGTAAATACATGCATTGGTTCTTAGTTAAGTTGGATAATTTGGACCATTGGTTTTTTTATTCCTCTAGTATTGTTGATAGAAATTGCCAGAGGAATCAGACATTCTCTGCACTCATCCCATGTTTGGCCCAGAAAGTGGTAAGAATGGGTGGAAGGATCTCACTTTCATGTACGATAAAGTTCGAATTCGAGATGAAGTTATCTGCTCTAATTTCCTCAACATTTTTGCAACCGAGGTAGTCAATGCTCTTAATTAACTTTGACAATTTTGATCTGAAAGTGCTGTGAGACTTTACTAAGAATAATTTTTTCTGGAGTCAAGAAATGAAGAAACGAAACAACTATCTATGTCGAGTTAGTTTCGAACAAAATAATCTTCAGATCCTGCACAAGAACATGACACAAGTATAGGGTGATGTAATAATCCATGTGAAATTGTTATTTGTTGAACAGGGTTGCAGGATGCTACAAATGACATGTGAAGAACATGATAAACTTGCTGCTAAGAGCCAATTTATCACACACACTATAGGAAGGTATGCAGATTTCTATACATTTAATTTTATCATTAAAGATATGCTCACTAGATATAACTTTAGGATTTCTTTGTTTTTTTTTTTTACCAGGACATTGGCAGAAATGGATGCTAAATTCACACCTATTGATACAAAGGGCTTTCAGACACTTGTTCAATTGGTACACTTCTAATTATACACTTTCCAAACCTAGTCATGAAACAATCTTATATAATAAATTGACACTTGACAATGACAACTTAATTGCAGAAGGACAGCACCATGAGAGATAGTTTTGATCTGTATAGTGGATTATTCTTGCATAACAGATTTGCTAGACAAGAGGTATGGATCTCAAAACTTTTCAAGTAAGCTGTATTAGAGAGGAAAGAAATAATTAATAATCATTCATTCTATCAAGCAATAAACCACATAAATAAACTCATCCATCATGCCAATTATGCAGCTGGAAAACCTAGAACATGCCCTACACAAAGTGAAAGAGATGCTGGTTCAAAGGATGAGTGATGTGCTGGGTACAGAGAAGACTGCATAATTCTATAGTGAATTTTATGTAGGTATAATAATCTCTTTATACCAAGGGTGTAAAATAATGATTTTCCCCATTGATTAGTGGGGCTCATTAAGATTTCATAATCCCTTAACTTTTATGGGTATTCATTTCTTGGACACTAAAATGCCTTCTTAGTGGTGGAGGTCAATCAATTTCATTTATAATATAATTTGTTCACAATCATCCCGCTGTATTAAGAACTATATATGGACACAGTAGATGTGATCAGTAGGTTATTTTATGTGCTCTGATATCATTCAGCAAAAAGAAAATGTTTGCACATTGTTGCAATGCTGGTTCAAATATCTCTAAGCAAGCTAAGCACTATAGAACTAGAAGTTGCCTTGTAATATCTATTTTTTCTGCAACTCATGCAAATTCTTATAAAGGACTCCTTGCCAATATAGCGGTACCATTCATTATTTCTTGACTTATTTGCGGCCGAAAAGAAAGAATAACCAGACTACAAATGAATTCGTCATATCAGCTGCTCAAGAAATGATGCCACATGACTCATCACTTGATATTCTGGAATGAAGGCAAGACAGCCATAAGAGGATCTCCATAACCAACAGCCTCTGTAAATCATAAACAGAAAAACAATAAGAATTCACAGTTATGAATATCAAACTGCACCTTAGTCTTGGTGGTTGTAAGTTGCAAGTTGCAACTAGGCACTAGGCAGGATGCAGGAAATCATGAATAACAATCAAAAGGACATTGGAGAGGTAGATCATAAGCATTAAGTTAGTCAATAACCCATGAAATTCGTACCCCCAGCAGTAGACTTTTATGGTAATTTACTAATTTATAATGAACCATGTTAATCTTGATTATCTCATAGCTTATATCATTTAAAAAGTACAAGCGAAAGAACAGGCACATAGTTTGTAAAGTGTGTTTAGTTTCACTAATGTCTTCGATGTAGAAGAATTCAAGATCTTCATGGATATGATGTGACTTTGTCAGTTAACACGTGGAAAGATTTTAGGCTAGTACCAACCATAAATTCTTCAATATCTTAAATAGTCATTTTTAAAGTTAGGCTAGTACCAACCATATCCATCCAAGTTACTAGAATATCTTACAAAGGTGGGAAAAGGCTGAGTACTAAGTATCCCATAAGATGGTAGAATTCAGTGTAGAAAAACAAGTTTAGGAC
This sequence comes from Arachis duranensis, assembly GCF_000817695.3. NCBI lineage: Eukaryota > Viridiplantae > Streptophyta > Magnoliopsida > Fabales > Fabaceae > Arachis > Arachis duranensis. The sequence goes on from NC_029778.3 coordinate 8,639,590, forward strand.
CCTTTTTCTCCAGTCTTGATCTATGGATTTTGTCATCTTTACTTACTCGAAGGAAACTTAAAGTGTCTTTATTTCAACTCTAGCTGAATCGCATTTCTACTACTACTATCTCAGAAGTCATATATTATAACTTAATTCCAGTGGACACTACCTCCATCCTGAAAGAGTAGCTTGAACACCTCTCCAGACACGTCTGACTGCAACATTTAAATTTAACCCCAAAAAAAGATAAAAAAAAAAAAAGGTCAGTAGGAAGTAGACATTTCAGAATTATTCACGATTAAAGAGGCTAAGAAAAATCACCTTAACAGGAAGTGAAGTGCCAAACTGATCCAGATACCCTATTACTTGGCCTTCTTTGATGTAATCACCCTGTATATTTCAAAATTAAAAGGCAAAACAGAAGGAAAAGAGAAGATATTGCAGAAATGATAGTGCTGAATCAGGAACATGGTGATGAAAGTGATTTGTAATCGGTCAAATGAACTTTAGACCCACAAAAATCATGACTATGCAACTATATGATAGCATATATATAATTAACTTAGTAGAAAATATAACTCAATTATATTTGTATTCCCAGGATAAATATATCATTTATATCTTTCATTCATAAGTTTGTACGGAAAGAAAGGCCAATTTGTTAGAACATACTACAAATTTTCCAAATTATGGATCAACTTAGAGAGCCTAAGATACATTTCATTGATGTAGTTTCCACAAACAAAATCATCAGTCATAAACTCATAATTGGTTGATCACTTAGAAACAGAATGGTGGAGGGTGGAGAAAGCAGCATGCTAAATGTACCTCTTTGCAGATAGGAGGCTGCTTCTTCCCTTTCACTGTCCTACCTCTTCGGAATGAACCAACCTGACAAAAGAGACAGAAAAATGAAAATAAAAATCCACTCTAAAACTCTATAAGGCTTAAGTAGACAAAATAAACCAGTAAAAGCAGAGTTCAGCGGAAAACAGTTAAAGATACCGTCGGGGATGACACAAGGACATAAGTATTGGGACCAGAAGCATCCAGTGCTGCTAACTTTGATGACTTCACGGTGGCATCATTCAGAAATGGATTGGTCTTCGCTGGAGATGATTTTGGTGGTTGTGGTGATGGTGCTGGTGTAGCAGGTGCTGATTCCACCATAGGTTTACTCGGAACATGTGGTGCTGTAGTTGGTGAAATGTTGGATAAAGGAGCTTTGACTACTCCAATGTTGCGTTTCATATGCATCTCAAACTCTCCAACCTATCAAAATAAAAGTCGACTAAGGTCATAAACAAACCGATACAGAACTCTCTTCCATGTAAAGGGAAAATGCGTTATATATTCAGATAGGATTTTAGTCTCAAAAAACATCACTACCTCACGTCTGAAAAAAAAAATTGTGCTGAAATGGACAAAAGCTCCATTATCCAATAATTTGCCAAATGATATGTTGAGTAAATCAAATTTATTGCATTCATCAAAAAGCTTCATCACACGCAGCATATTAGAGGACTATATTCATATGGCCAACATCATTTTTGACATGCTGCATTATATTATATATTTCAATAGAAAATCCCAAATAATTTCATACCAAACAATTAGACACAGTAAAAGGGAAAGCAGAAAACCATAGCTATAGCCTAGGATACAGTCTGACATTCATTTCATTTATACTGAAAGTGATTTCAAATTTTACAAGAGCAGAAAACAAGAGACGAGAAAGGTCACCTTTACTTTCAATTCAGCAATCTGAGTCTCATCACATACCTCTGTGACCAAAGCCTGATCATAACCAAATGAGACATATTCCATGTCAGGGAAGGAAGAGTTACAAAGATAATGATAGATTGTGAATACAATCATTGTCAAACCTAAGCTCTGTCGTATGTCCAAAAGACATCTCATGCAACATATAACTTTGTATCATAGGATAATGAAGAAAAAAATGTTGATGCCCAATGATGTTTGTGGTTCAGATTCCAGAGTACTTCTAGGGGATTTTCAGAGGTTTAGAACCATACTGGGACATGGCTATTTCATAAACACAATTCCGTAGATTGGACAAAAGTCATCAATCGCAAGGAAAAAGTATCTTATCCTATGTCCTGCTAAAAGCTTACATAAAGCTTTTTTATTTGTGGCCACATTATTGCTGATTACCATCAAGCATATAATTATCAAGAATCAGAGAAATGAAATGTCAAGAAAATTAAAGGATGGATGGCTGTAGACCTCAAATCCATAAGGAAAACTTGCAGCTTGTGAAGGATTTTTCTCCATAGGAAAGCTTTGCAAAGAAGCTGCATCGTCATAGCATGATTATCAGGCCTTTAAAAGAAAGAATGTCAAGAAGCAAACTACTTTAACTGCCAACTTTTTCAGAGTATAAAAGAGTTATAACATGTAACTTCCAAGAACTAATTCTCGGTTAGAACATTAACCTTCAGCAGTAACATACCGTACTTTGCATTGATATATTTGTGAACTTTCAATTTCAATAACGATAGTAATGGAACAATTCCTTCATCTATTTTTTTTTTTCAATACAAATATAAAACTGTAGAACTTATAGAATTGATAAAATAACTTCTATAAAAGTTTGAAATCTTCAACCAACAGCCATGAAGAACAAAGACAAGTACATGATTCGTTTACATACAAAAAAAATAACCCACCATCAGACTTGGAGAGGCTGACGGGTTCAGCTGTTTTCTGACATGATACTTGTGTTCGCTTCCACTTGGCGGATCGAGAATCCATGTGCTTCTCACCCATGGTTAAGCTCTGAATCAAAAGCCTACTTTCAGAGCTCCTTCCAGCATTGTGGATGGTAAAACCAGAATTCTGAAGTGAGGGCTGAATATGGGACATGGTGCCTATGGGAGCCAAAGTTAAAATATAATGATTAAAGTATCTAATTGCAATTCTTTCCATTCCGATCATTACGTACGCATTGATAGTAAGAAATAGATGTATGCATACATAATATGGAAACAACAACACCTAAAGTGATGGTAACTTAACAAACAAACATAAAAGGTTAAATTCGCAAAATTATACATTGTAATCAGCCAAATCTAAAGCAATGTACCACTAAAGAAAGCTAAACCAATTACAAAACTAATTAACTCTGAAATGAAAAAAACATTACTACTATATTAATCCAACAGATCCTGAGTCCAGAACTTAATCCAAAATCAATAATACATTAAGTTCATACACGATTTGATTTCGATCAAGTATATATTAACAATTTTCACTTTGTTTTTCCCTAAAAAAAATCAAAGATGAAATGCTATAACAGCGAGATTAAAGATCACAAAGAAAACAGAAGCGCAGCTGGCAAAAAAAGAATCAAAATATGAAACACATTCAGAGAGAGAGAAGAGTGTGAAAATTAATACCGAATGTGAGAGAGAATGGAGCGAAGGAATTGAGATTTTGCAGAAAAATGCAGCGAGCGATGAAATGGTTATGAGTGTTAATAACGATTTAAACGTCTTTCTTTCTAATTGCCGTGGGCTTCGATATCTTCGCCTTCTCTCATCCCATTCTCCGTTACACTTCGCACTCCCTCCATTTTTCTTGTTGTTGTTGCTAACGTGCGCCCTCTTACGTGGACTTGCCCCCATGGTGCATGCATGCTCCTCTTAATTTATTTCTTTTCTTGGTGAAACTCAAATATGTTTATAAGTTAAATTAATGATTAATCATGGACATAAAATAATATGCAGACTCATATTCAATTATTTTTGTTTAAGTTGGATGGTTGAAATTTATTAAATAATAATTTAATTAAATATATTAAATTATTTAACGATTTCTTATAATTACATGTAAATTTTTACAAAAAAAATTATTGGTGACTTAAATGTATTTTTATGTGAAAAGTTAATACTATTAAATAATTTTATACATTTAACTAAACAATTTAATATAACATATATTTATGATTTAATTATCATTTTTATACAAAGACATTTTTGAATTATTTTGTATATCTCAAAACTTTAACATGTTCTCAATTACTTTGGTAGAATAAAAATATTAGTTTGTACTTTAATATCAATAGAATATAAAGATGTTTTTATAATTTATAGAAAAATAAGATAAATTAAGATTTAATTATTATTTTATAAAAAAATTAAAATAAATATGTTCGTATTTTTGATGTCATATCGTGTTTTGTATCTATGTCAATACCAATAATTAATGTTCATATATTAAAAGTAAGAAAATTTGTTTATTTCAAATTTTGATTTTATCTTTTATCCGCATGCATGCTGTTGCAAGGGTACACAAAACTCTCTCTAGTTTAAAAATAATATTCATTAGTAAAACAAGAATAACAAGATTCACACATGTGAATCATACACAAGTGAGGAAAATTAACCAAATGTACAAATTATATCACACCATTATTTAATTTAGATTTAATTTTTCTCTTAGCATTACACCACATCTAACAGTTAACGGTGATTATGGAGACAGATAGCAGCGGTTACCAACTCGTTGAAAGATAAGGTATGACAAAATTTTTAGTAGCAGTTAATAGTAACCGCTGAAATAATCACTGTCAAATATCATTTAGCAGCAATTTTTATAAATCGCCCCTAAATGTTCGTCGTTATCTGCCGCTTTTTTTGTAGCGTAGTAATATAATAAGCTAAAGCTAAGGAATGTTAACATGAAGTATCTCCCTAAACTCCAACCTCCTAGTTTCATCATAGAATGTCTTATACTTGTTAGGCCAATATGTCACCCAAATCCAACCCCTAATCTCCCACTCCATTGTTTTGCCCTTAGCACCTTTATCAACTTTCCAACACACACTTTCTCCATACTCATCCCCAGCAAAAATAACCCCTCCTTGCCTAGTAAAAGGTCTATAAGCACTAGAGTATCTATCTTTAAACCATGACTTTGGATTCACCAATGCAATCTTTGAAGGCTTTGATGAGAACACTTCCCTACCATCAACACTATCATGGAGGATCCAATTCAAATTCGCGCTATAGCCGTACACGGATTGCTCGAATTTCCAAGGCTTTAGGCTCACGGTCGACGACTCGCCGGCCGAAAAAGTGAGCCCTACTTGGGGATTTGGTGGCTGGAATGAGGCTTCTATGCCTCTTTCCATGCCAATCTCTATTGATGGATTTTCTGAGGACTTGCCAACCGATAAACTCAATACTTGGTGTTGGACCATGGGAGTTAGTTGTAACAATATTCTTGATGGGAAATATTTCTCAGATGCTCCTGCTCCTCTTTCTCTCAAAAGGCTATCATCTACTAGTTTCAATACATCACACCTATTGCAAAATAACAATTAAAAAGCAGTTTAATAAAATATACTAAACTATTTAATTATTTTTAACTATCATTTTCATACAAAATATTTTTATACAAGTAATGAACATATTTAAATTAAGAGTCATGCTATGTACAAAATTAGCCACAAGTAATACAAATACACATTGAAAATAAATTAAACTACACATATATTTATACACAAATACAGGCTGATTTTAATGTTCAAATAAAAAAATTTGTTAAATTTATAATACAATACAATTACAAAAATCAAAATCCAAAAGCTTCAAAATTACTTCAACATACACCGTCTATTATTTGAAATTTAATTTTGATATACTATAAAAAAGTTACATATATATCTAATTATTTAGTGTTATATCGATAAAATTAACTACTTTGATATATAAATTTTATAAAATCATTAAAATATTTAGAAAAAGTTCTTTCAATCTTTTTAGAAAAGATTGTACAAAATATAGCTATTATATATATGTATATAAAATAAAGTAGAAGTGAGTTTGTGTATATATATTTTGATGGTTATTTTTAACTAATTATTCCATAAATAGAGGGTGAAATATTCTTTATAACTTGTCTAATTGTGATTGAAGAAGTTCAAACTCTTCTAAAATGAAAAAGATTGGTAAAGTGATAAAGTAATATTCTAATCACACTTGAATTAAGATAGTGTGGCTCACAAATAATAAATATTATAAATTTAAAAAAAAATTAAAATATTATATATCATTTTATCAATCTCCTCACTTCAGAGAATTTTTTTATCATGATTAATGCTAATTATCTCTCTAATCTTAATTTTCAAAAGTAAATCACAAAATTATGATAAAATGTATTATGCTTTAGTGATTTAGTTTTCAAAATTAACGTTAAAGGGATTGTTAGAATTAATAATCATGATAACACATTTAAATTCTTTCCATTATAATTAGACAATTCATAAAGAATACTTAACCTCCTATAAAATAAGAGGATTGGCTAGAATTTACTTGATTTGTAAATATACCAAATCTCTAAAAGTGGAATTAATAAAGAAATGTGTAACGATAATTGATGGTATATATGTATGATATTGATGGGTTACCTTATGTTGTCAATGTTGACGATGATGTCAATCCACCTTTCTCTGTTCAAGACTCTGTGATTGAACTGAAGAACACCTTCAAGTTGATGATACTTAAGAGAGAATTGAAGCCTCTCATCAGCTGCTAAATAATGATGGTGATTTGAATGCACAACATCCATGCTTATAACAGGGCAATACAATTGAACTTTCCATAACCCAAGAGTTGAGAATGAATAAGAGTACAAAGGAGATGGTGTTCTCATCATGCTATGTTGATGATGATGGTTAAGATGTGGTAGTTCATGTTGTTGAATCTCCACAATCCAATTAGTTATTGCAAGGTTTATAGAACGCATCCATTGTTCTTCTAGATTGTTCCCCAACATCTTCATCAACAACTTGGATGCTTGTCTTGATTGACAACCTTGTAAGTTGTTCTTCAAAGTAGTAAGACATGTGGATCTAATATCCAAAGGTGCTTCATATATGCAAACTAGGAACAACAAGGTGAGGAATGCAAGGTTGAAGATTTCTTCAAAGTTTGGAATATTATTTGGATTTGAATATGGGAATTTTATGTAGGAGGTGTTGGTGTTTTTGTTGGGGCCATAGTGAAGGATATCTTCAATGAAATTAACAAGGAGATTGGAAATGGTTTCTTCACTATCTATGAGCCTCATGGTTTTTGGATTTGGTTTGAAGGGTTTTGAGGTCCATAGAGAGATGGGGATGCTAAAATCAGCTACAATTGCAAAGATTACTTTATTTGGGGTTTGGTGATTTTTGGCTATGGTGAGAGAGAGAGAAGGTTGTGATGATTTTGATGAAGAACATATGGTTAGTGACATGGAAATTGTTCTCCATTCTGAGATTGGTGGAAGCTTTTGAATCCAGCAATAAACATCAGGGAATTTGCAATAAGCCATTTGCTTTGCTACCAATAACTTAGTCAATAGTTTAGTTCGGATAATTTTTGTCTCCATGCCTACTATATATAGAGTTTAATTTTGAGCACTAATACAGTACACAGTTAGATAAAGATGTCAAAAATGTCTTTTTTTTAAAGATATTTTTTAAAAATTAAAATTTAACACATATAATCAATTAAACTGTATTTTTTAATTAAAATTAGACCGAATAACTCAATTTAACCAAAAAATTAATAAATTTAATTTTTATATATATATATGGTCGCGTCTCTGGTGGCCACGCTTTTGGTGGCTACAAATGACTACATGTTGACTGTGCAATGAGATAATGACACGTGCATTGTGATTGAGTATCATTAGCGTTTGATTAAATATAAAGCGCGGTAACTTGTGTGTCTTTTACTGTAAGGATTTTGTTGGAAAATCATGATTATTAGGGACATAATTGTCAATCGAGTGAATCAGTTGGGGGATGGATAGTGTTCCGACGGCTGGCCATGGTGACATCGCGGGAACTTCGCCTTCATCGTGCATCTCGGTGTCCCTTTTCTCTGCCGCTGCTACATCGATGATGATGACAACCACATCAAAGAGGACAGGTTGTGATAAAGATCGGCGTGAACACAGCAGAACGTCCAGATTCTTCTGCCGATCTATCAAAAATAGGGGTTGGTTGAACAGATTCACGTCGTATTAGATTGATGGTGTTGAGCGTTGAGAATTGGATGGTGTGTAGTAACAACGAACTGGTGATTACCGTTCAGTAGAGGAGGAAAAAGAAGGCAGAAGACGTGGCACCACTATGACAAACCAAGGCGGCGTCGCCGGAAAAAAGTTGCAGCGGTGAGGGCCGCACAAAGTTGGACGGAATTGTTCGAGGAGAAGGAGTTGCAATAGCCACAATAGATTAGAGAAAAGGTGGTTACAAATGACGAGATCATAGGTGGCTGGACTGCCGAACAGGGCGGCGCAACAAGAAAGGATTTCCACTGTGAAAGCCAACGCCTACTCTCTCTCTCTTACGCTCTCTCTCTATCTATCTTTCTCTCTCTAGATATTTTTAATTTATTGTTTACACTTAATTACTTACTGCATTATTAGCACAGTTACTGTCTTTCAAGTCTGCAGTCAATTTTGCTAGTCAATCTACTACGTGTCAGAAAGATATAGGTTAAACTAAGATAGTCACGCTAGTCACCGATTGTTATTAGCCACCACAGACAACACCTATATATATATATATATATAAATATATAATAAGAGTATTTTAGTCATTTTCTATAATAAGAATATTGTAGTCATTTTTTATAAAAAATAATATTAATTTAGAACGATTCAAGATTTGATTCACCATTTTTTTGTTTAATTAATTTATCTGGCTTAATTTTGACAAAAATAACATGATTTAATCGATTATATATGTTAAATTTTAATTATTAAAAAACATCTTTAAAAAAAGATGTTTTAGACGTCTTTAGTGGAGTGACTCCCTAATATAAAAGATAATAATTTTTAATGATGTGACATTACGTAATTAGATGTACGTATAAAATTATATTTATTGCCAGTGCATCAAAATAAAATTTCTGTATATATGCATAAAAGTTTTTTTCCCATGCACGAATACTAAAATTATATATAAAAAAATTACGTGTTGATAAAATTATTAATTAAAAAGAATTAACAGATAGACCTAAAAAAATTAAAAAATAATAATTTGAAGGACAACTAAAATTTTAATTTGACAATATTTTTAAGTAACGATAAAATTAAAATATTTTTTTATAGTTTTGTAATACTTTTTACTTTTATTTTTAAATTAAAAATATTTTTAAATATAAACAATATTAATTTAATTTAGTAAGTGTTACTAAAATTATATAATTATTGTAACTATCATTACAGTCACTATAACATGCACCTATTTAAAAAGTTGGTATTTGTCTACAAAACTAATAAAATTGTTATACAAATATTTTTTTTCTTTTTTGGTGTAATAAGTTATTGTTGTTCAGTAATTGTATCATACTTCATTATTTGTTTGTTTATTTGATCTTGAAATTAATACACACTATTTTCTCAATAGATGAAATACAAGATTTTTATATAATAAGTTTCATCTATATATACCACATTCATTAGTAAACGATGCAAGTATATATTAATAATAATCCAATGTATATTTAGTAAAAATAATAAGTTTATCAAGAAAAAAAATATAATCATCACATGCAAAAACTTTATATCATTTAATTTTAACAAGATAATATTAATATGAGATCTATAAATTGAAAATTCCAATTTTTTCTTTTTAAGCTTATATAAGAGTCATCACATCTTTTTTGAAGTCACTTGTTTGACTATAACTCAGCTTCACATATTTTTGGGACTCCCCTTTAGTGGATGCAAATTAAAGCAATGATTGATTCTTTATTGGGGTAAAAAAAGTCAAAAGTACTATGCATAAATTATAATTAATAATAATAATAATAAGAGTCTACGGGCTACCTAGAAAAGAACCTAAGAGAGCTAAATGTGCAAGAAAAGAAAAGAGACAACTGGTTTGTTATATTCCATTTGATTTTATTTCCATCACATGTCACAAATATAATAAGCAGAAAATGCATGGCTTTAGCATAGCCACAGGAAAAAAAATTATGGTGAAGTAATATATAGTTATCAGAGTTAGATAAGGCATAATAACCTTATAAGTCAATATATATCATCTAATTAATATTATTTATCATAGTTCAAAAAATCGAAGTGATCATTGAACTAATAAAATTAAAAATTTAAACGAAGTTTAATTAAAATCAATTTAAATATTATAAAATAATATATTTATATATAAAATATATTTTTCTTTTAATCAATTTTTTTAGTTCTTTAACTAATTCGATCGTTATCAATTAATTTTTTTTCTGAACTGAATTAATATTATTAGAGATATAACCATTAGTGTTACTTTTTTCTGTTGACTTAAGTTTTTAGGATGAGTAGTTTCATGACATAGTATTAGGACTTTATATCCAAAAAGTCAAGAGTTCGATTCTTAGTGAATCCTGAAAAATGAAAAAAAAATAGTAAATCAAGTAAATCCAAAAAGACCTCTTGCTTGAGGGAAAATGTTAAAAATATAACCATTAGTATTACCTTATCCTATTAACTTAAACTTTTAGAATGAGTAATTTAATGACAAATATGATAACTAATTAACCTAATTAAATCGACTATTTCGATTCGATTCACATAACCATGATATTTATTCATTTCATCATAATAATGGATATATATAGGGGACATACATATAATGATAACAACAAGTACACAGATTAAATCCACTGGAGATTTTGTTGCATTTGAAAATAGTATGTGTAGTACTTCCATCATATAAGTTAAAGAAACATAAAATGGTGTATTAATTATTCGAGATGAGACTTATGGGGCAATATATGGCATCTTTTGTTTGGTAAAAGGACATCCAAATTACTTAGATGCAATGTATGAAAAGTGGCATGTAGTTAATTCAATAGTGCTTAAGTAACGAATATAATCCATTACCATAAAGATTTCAAAGCTGGAATATATATAGATTATGCAGATTCGTGCTCCCTTTTAATTTCTTATGCAAGGTATAATAGGCTATATAATATCTGAGCAATGCTATAAAATTAATACAATTTTTTTTTAAACAAAACTTAGTTAGTCAATATATTTTATAAATTGGTGTTAAAAAAGGTCTAAATACATTAATAGAGTGTGTATTAACTAAAATTATTAATCAATATAAATAAAATAATTAATTTCTGAATTTTTTCATAATATATAAGTAGGGAATATTATTGGGATACCCTACCAAGGAAGAAATACTTAGAAATTTTGAATTGAAATTGATGATGATGAGATTTTTAAAGCTATTTAATTTGTAAATGAAATAAAAATTATTAAAATTATGTTGTGTTTGATAAGAAATATGTATGAACTAGTTGTTATTATGGAATATAGTTTATTATATATATTTTTTTTAAATATAAAAAGACTCAAATTTACAATTTTTAAATAAAAATAAAAAAATTATGTCATTTGAATTATAATTCGTTAACATACTTATTATACTTTAATTATTATGAAACATAAGTTATTATATTTTATCACTTTAATCCATAGTCAGCTCATCCCAAAAGAAATAGGATAAGATGGAACCATGATGAATGGTATAAAAAGAAATTAAAAAATAAAATAAAAACATGATAGGCCTTATTATTAGCTTGCAGTCTGCAGAACTATATATAGTCTGTATATGTACATATTATTTTCTAACTCTCTCATTATTTAGTCATCAGAAAAACTAAATTTATCTTTGTAAAATAATTAAATTTATAATAAACGAGTAATCAATAAATTTATTTATATAAATAGTATAATATTTTTTAATAATAATAATATATTTTTACACGTAATAATTCGTTAATGTCTGTTTTCTATATACACGTAATTCTGAAATTAAAGAAAGTAAGAAACTTGCCCTCAACGCGTGCATTTCAGTTGGTTTTGGAAAGAAAAAAAATTAAGAGTAAAATGACGAATAAATTTATGAAAATTTATATTTTAAATTAATTTTAAAAAAATTACTAATAAATATAGATAAAGTAATGTGTCTATATTTAATATTCTGAAAGAATTTATTGATATTATCTTTTTAAAAAATTAATTTATTTGAAGTGTAAATTTTTAGAATTTATTTATTATTTTATTTTAAGAAAACAAAATATTTATATTCTAAGAATATATTTTAAAAATATAAAAAAAATTAGTTTTTACAATAATTTTATAAAATATTTTTTTTATAATATACTTCATTTATGTTCTTAGAAAACAAGTTCACAAAAACTCTTATTCTAAAAAGTAAAAACTATTACGTAGTCATTTATCCATGAGTGATAACTGAATTTAAACAAAGTTCAATGTCATGATCTTAATTAAGCCACGGAAATTAAAGGTTAACTAGCTTCTAGCTAGAGGCAAATTTAGGTTTCAGATGCTGCGGATATAGTTGACTCTTACATGCATGAACAACAAATTTTTTAAAGATTAAACAATTAAGGAGAAAGGGGAGGAAGATGAGAAATTTAAAATTAGGGTTTGTTTCGGCAATATTTTTGAAAAAAAAAATTTTATAAAAGTAAAAGTGATTTTATGTTTAGATATTTTATATAAATTTTTTTTTATTTATCAATTATGTTTAGGTAAAATAAGATAAAAGTATTTTTTATTCATTTATTATGTAAAAAATTTTTTTTAAAAGAAAAAATCTTTAAAAAAAGATATAAATTTTAGCTTCTCAAAAAAAATATTTTTTTATTTTTATTATAAAAAATTTGTTAAACACACTAAAAAAATAAAAAAAATCTTTTTTTTATTAATTTAATAGCGTCTAAACAAGTACTTGCTAGTTCGTAATAGTAGTAATAATTTTATGCACTCTTGGCTTATTAATTTAATAAAGAGAAAAGATTAAATCTATTTTATGCAGAAAATAATATTGCACCCTTGGCTTATTAATTCAATCTTAAAAAGATTATGAAGGTTTTAAATAAAAAGAGATATAACTAGGCCTGACAATGGGTAGGATAGGGTAGGATTTGGACCATATCCTAACTCTACTCGCGGGTTGAAAATTCTATTAAAACTCTATCCTACCCTACCCGCGGGTTGAGAATCTCTCAATCCTAACCCTACCCGTACCCTAAAGTTCTAAACCCTATCCTACCCTACCTTATCCGCAAAAATATCAAATTTTTTAAAGTAAATATAAAATTCAATCATTTCAAATTTTATACATATTAATAACATAAAAAATAACAAACTAATGCTCTAAATTATTAAATTAACTAACTAATTTAGTGGTTGTTCACTTATTGTAAGTCATTACATAAGAGAGGTTGTGGGTTTAACTCTCACTACCTTTACTATATACCTAATTTTTATAAAATATGTGTTATATTTGAGGTGCGGGTAGGGTAGGGTACACCCTAAACCCATACCCTATCTTACCCGCAGGCATACCCGGACCGTACCCTATCCTACTCGCAGCGGATAGAGTATCCTACCTTACTCGAACGGGTTAGACTGGGTTGGATACCCGCGAATAGGGTATAAATTGCCAGCCCTAAATATAATTCTTATTTAAACAGCATTTTTAAAACACGAAAAGGAGGGAAAAAAAGGGAACTAGATAGCTATGGCCTATGGGGATGGATTTATGGCTTTATGCATTCATAGTGTTTCGCTTGCACGCAATACATTCATAGAAGGATGAGAAAGCTTCAAGGACGAATAATGTTATTCTTAGAATTGATATATTTGGCATTTTAATTTCTTATAAAAATATTTCATAAAGACATCAACTCTTCATTTTTTTTTCATACTAAAATTTGAGAGGCGAAAGCATATACATTATCTTTATATGGAGTTAATAAATAAAAGTTATTAAATAATTTAATATATTTAATTAAACTATTATTTAATAATTATTAATTATTAATTTTATCTAAAAATAATTGTACATAAATTTCTACCAATTTGTGACAAATTAAAAAAAATATTGACCCCTCTAATCTATGTATCGGCAATATTTCTATTTTTTTTAAATTAACTGTCATCTTTCAATTATATATAGTTATTAAAATAATTAATAAATATTATTGAAAATATAAGTAATTAATAAGAAAAAATAAATTTTCTGACATTAATTGTTTATATTAATTATCTATTCTTAAAATTTCTTTTCTATTTAATATTAAATGGTATAATAAATTACTAAATTGGTTCTTTAGGTTTTGGCCTAATTTTATTTTGGACCCTAATATTTAAAAGAGTAAAGTATCGTTTTTGTCCCTAACGTTTGGGGTAAGTCTTAAAGTTGTCCCTAACGTTTCAATCGTTTTATTTAAGTCCCTAACGTTTTAAAATTAACTCAATGTTGTCCTGCCATTAGAAATCCGTTAACAGAATTGACGGCGGGACAAAATTGAGACGATTTTAAAACGTTAGAGACTTAAATAGGACGAAAACGTTAGGGACAAAAACGATACATAAAAATAAATTTTTATTTTATTTTATCTTTTAATAATATTAATTTTTTACTGTACATAATATTCAATTATTTTTTAATTACATCTAAATAAATTACACTTAATCACATTACTTTTATTTTAAATAAATTTATTTTTTTATAATTTTACTCTTAAATACTTTACTCTATTTAAAATATCTTATTTGAATCTACAAAAATTTTATTTAGTTTCAATGAAACTCGAGAAGTATACTATCAGCAACAAATGCATCACCGCGAGCCACTGACCTTGCTTTAAGCACATGGAAAACATCGTTGATAACTCGCTTTCCATGGAGAAGTTCGTCGGTGACGACAAGGACAATGCTATCGTCACCAGGGAACTCTCTTCGGCAACTCGAAGAGTTTGATTATATAAATTTTTCATATCTACAAATTAAGTTTTGTTAATTATTTAACATCGATTTCACAGCAGCAGCAGAACTACATTAAAACTAAATGAATTTTTTTTATTCAGATAAGACATTTTAAACCTTAGAAACTAAAACAAGATTAGGTCAAAATATAAGGGACCAATTTAATACTTTATTCCAAATGGTATAATGAAAAAATTAATTAAAATATTTTTGGAAAAAAACACTTAGTTTAAAAATATATATAAGGGAAGAGATGAATAAACTAAGAACTAGATGTATTTTAGAAAATTCTTATAAGTAAACATTTAAATTGATTCTTAAAAAAAATCGTGATCCTTTTTTAAAATTTTATATATATTTTTTTAATTTCAAACCAACTTTAAAATTGATTTTTGCTTTCTCATATCATTTATGTATTAGCAGTATTATTGCTAACATTTTCTATTTTGTTATTTTTAAACTAGTTATTTCCTTGTAGTTATATACGGTAATTAAGTTAATCAATAAATATTATTAAAAATATAAATTATTAATGAAGAAAAACCACAAATATTCTAACGTTAATTTTTTTATTAATTATATGTTGTTCTAAATTTTTATTTAACAATAAAAGATATAATAAAAAATTATTGACGAATAATCCTTTGTTTTTTGGACATTGTAAGTTAGTTGAATGAATTTTCGAAAATGTCCTCACCGAAAATAACAACCGATTCTTCTTTGAAAATTTTCCACACGCTCCGGCAGCAGTTGCTGTCTCCTCCGATCTCGTCCCCTCGCCAGTTCTCCCTTTCTCGATCTCGTCGTCGACACAGCATCCCAGCTAGTAGTGTCAATTGAGCCCAAGACCCTAAGGCTGGCTCTAAACCCCCAAAATAATTTCAGTCTACAGCCAAAAATTTTTGTAAGCCTTAACCTTAATTAAGATCTCCCAAAACAATTAAAACAGGGCTGGGCCTACAAGCCCTAAAAGCCCCAAATCTGATCTCCTCCTCCCTGACCCTGAGATGCTGAAAGTCTGAAACCGGGAAACCTGCGCGGTGCTCCTCCTCCTCCTCTGCATTCTACTTCTGCGTTCTGCTCCTCCTACCACGGTGGCTGTACCCAGTGGACGACGCGGTGGCTGCTCCTCCTCCCTGACGCGGTGCTCCTCCTTCTTGACGCGGTGCTCCTCTTTCTTGACGCGGTGGACGAAATCAGTGGCTGCTCCTCCTCCCTGACGCGGAATCAGGGGTGAGTTTCTTCTTTTTCTGTCCCTCTCTGAGTTTCTCCTTTGTTTGTTTGCATCACCCATTTTAATTCTCTTGTTAATAAACCGAGGTGGGTCTATGGCTACCCTTTCTCTGTCCCCTCTTTGTGATTTTAAAATGGTTGAACTGTGAACTGTGAACTTCTTTCTTCAATTGTCTATTTTCAGGTTAATTGATTGTAAACATTTTGATTCCTCTGTTTCCTGAGAATTTGAGCATGGTTTTGATTTCTCTGTTTGTTTAGCAAATGTCCTTGAACTGATCTGAACTTTAATCTGCATGGTTTAATATTTTAATCTGCCTTGATGAATCTTCTTCAAGTTCAGTAACTGCATAATAGTACATTTGGATTGTGGATGAACTATATTCTGAAGCCATAATAACATTTTCACCACATTAAGTAATACAAGTAAAAACTTTGCTTCTTTTTGTTTCTTGCAAAGAATAGATGAAAATCATTTAGAATTGGTTCAAATAAATCATCAGCAGCAATTAGTTGGCCAGCAATGGCAACTGCTATCTTGTTTTTAGTCTCTCACCGAATATGTAAGTAGGTTTTGAATGGTTAATCAGGGCATGAAAATCAGAAACTTAGGAATCAGTGAACCCTTTTGGTTTTGGTTTGAAACTTAGTTGTTTTTCTTGCTGTTTTTGCTTCCTAGGATCAAACCTTGTTTTGTTCTCTGTTGAGAACTACTTCCCCTTTGGATCATGCATTCTGTGTCTCTATTTTCCTTATTCTCTCATAAAGATTCAACCTTCAAATAGAGGTTTACTATTAAACTGAATTTTTAGAAAATAAAGTAATTAAAGAATATATAAATGATGCCAGCTCCTCTTGGTTTTGGAACCTTGCACACTTTCACAACTCTTGGTTGATTTTAGTTGATGACATTGGTGAAATTCATGAAGAAGAAGTGTCAACGGAATCGATGCATCCCCCTCAACATTCATGATTTTAGATGATGAATTTTTGTGTAAACATTATTTTGATTTTCTACTAGATATTAAGGAGCAAGGAGAAGGGTGATGACATAGTGAATGCCATGTTTGATTTCTTGATGTATATAGTTAAAAGTTGGATTTAATATGAACAATGCACATTATTGATATTTATTTTTTAATTTCTTTGTTTTCTACACGTAAAAAATGACAAAGAGATAGAATAAGCTAATGACTTTTAGTAAGTTTTATATGTATTATTGAGATAGAGAGCAATGTAAAAAAAAAAGGATTAGGTGGCCCGTGGGTTGGCCCTAGGGCTTTTGGCCCTGAGGGCTTTTTAAAAATTTGACCCTAATAATTATAGGGCCTCTTGTTCTTCTGGCCCTATAAAGTAGGGCCAAAGCCCTATAGGGCCAAACATGTTGACACCACTAAATTCCCACTCCTTCATCCGCCGCCGCCATCATCTCTCCACATTATCATTCTCTTCGCCGCTGAGGAAAGCTTTTTCCCCCTTTTTTAGGTGTTGTTCAAATTTATATTGTTTTTGTTATGGTTTTTCATTATATTTTTCTGAATATTTCTGAAATGGTGGTTTGATTTTTATTTTGATATTTTTGTTGCTGTTGTCACTGTGTAGTTTGATTGGGTGATGTCACGATACTCCGAGCAATTAATAATGTTCAAAATTGTCAACATAGAAATTCAGATTCATTTCATACACATTCCAAATAATATAGTTCAATTCAATTAAATTCAATTCCGTAGTTATCAATCAACCACATGATTTAGACTGAAAGCAATTTCTCACTTTCTTTCAGTTTTCGGATGCAGTCTTATGAATTGGGCTGCTTGCTGAAATGAAAGGAAAGGGGACTAGTGACACTGTTAGTGTAGTTGATGGTGATGGAAACCAGTGTTGCTGGTGGTGGTGGCTGGTTCACAAGGGAACAACAACTACATTCCTTATTGTTGGATTGTTTGCGCTTTTGGTTCGCGCCGCAGTGTCCCTCCACTCTTACTCCGGTTTTGCTAACCCTCCGAAATTTGGGGACTATGAGGCACAGAGGCATTGGATGGAGATCACCATCAATCTCCCAATTCAAGAATGGTATAGAAACAGCACCAGCAATGATTTGAGCTACTGGGGCCTTGATTATCCACCACTCACCGCTTACCAGAGTTTCATTCATGGCCTTTTTCTGAGATTTGTGCACCCTGAATCTGTTTCCCTTTTCACCTCCAGAGGTCATGAGTCTTATCTCGGGTGTGTATTTTACACATTTTCTTTCATAGTTTAACAGATCTGTTGAAAGAAATGGTATTTGGTTCTTGGAATTTGAAAGTGTGCCTCTCTTTTCATTTAGTCCCTGGTTTAAATTATGTGCATAATTCAACAACTAAATCATGTTTCAATTTAAATCAGTGGCTAAATCACGCATGAGATATTTATATTTTGGGGGACAGAAGATAGTTTGTCCATTTAAGATCTTATCAATTGTTACAATTTTAATGCTTTCTATTCAGGTTCTGAGCTAGCACCAAGTGTTTTGACTTTATTGATAATTTATTTTGAACTCTGCAGAAAACTACTAATGAGGTGGACAGTGTTATCATCTGATTTGTTGATACTCTTTCCAGCTGTTCTGTACTTTGTTATTGTTCGCTATGGTCAACCTTCAAGGAGTCGTAAAAGTGACATAGGATGGCACATAGCCATGCTTTTGTTAAACCCCTGTTTGATCTTAATTGATCACGGTCACTTTCAGGTTTGCATAGAAATTCTTTTGTTGTTTATGCCCTTGCCCCTTTAGGTATTTTTCAGGTTTGTAGTGCTCTAACGTTGACCGTTGTATGTGTTGTATGTCAGTACAACTGCATCAGCTTGGGCTTTACCATTGGAGCTGTTGCTGGTGTCCTCTCTGGGAAGGATCTTGTAGCATGTGTTTTGTATTGTCTAGCTCTAAATCATAAGCAGGTTTTAATCTCTGATCTTAGCATGGGTCTATTTGTCATTAATTTCTTTTACTACTTTCAGCTATTATACATAGTCTATACCATGTATGGTCAATGGTCATATAGGATTGCTCAACCCTGTCCAGGTGGAATTGTCACTAAAAATTTGGGTGTGTGTTTATAGTTTGTGTGCATGGTGAATGGTCATACATACATGTCTCTTAATTATATGTTAATGTGTTAATGGTGAATTGTATCTTGATATATCTTTAGGCTGTATTATTGCTTTGCGTCAAATAAATTCTATTAACATTTTACTTGACCAATCTTGATACTGATGACTTAAATGGATTGCAGTCAGTAAATGGCAATTCATTCTGTTATTTGTTTAGTTTGAATTTAGTACCTAGTTTCCATAAACATACACTTGCAAGGAAAAAAATATTGAAGTAATGTGGGAGACAACAATGTTTGTGGATAAGCTAAGTCTGAACCTGCATTTCCTTTATTTTTTGTCTTCATCATCGATTGGGATTTGATAACTGTTGTTAGTTACTCTTTTACAGATGAGTGCATATTTTGCCCCTGCTTTTTTCAGCCATCTCCTGGGTAAATGCTTGAGGCGTAAACATCCGCTCCTTGAGGTATCAAAACTGGGGTTTTATGTTTTGGGAACCTTTGCAGCTGTGTGGTGGCCTTATCTGTATTCAAAGGATTCCATTTTGGAGGTAAAATACTGAAATTGTTATCATTGGCTGCTAGAAAGTAGATTTAATCCTAAACCCAGCAGAAGTTGGATTGTTCATTCCATTTGCTGTATGCTCTTGAATCTTGATGCATGGAATTGGAATCCATTTAACATTACTGTTACTGCTGTGCTTTATTTGAACAGAGATTTTAATAATTCCTACTTGTGCTATTTGCTATTTATTTGATTGCTTGATAGTCCATTTTCTTAATAAAAGTTACATATGATGCTTCTACCTGGTCTCGGGTCTTAAATGTGGTATCAGAAAGTCTGTTATTTGATATGGAAACAATAGGTCTAGCCGTCTAGACTAAGTCCGACTGAGTGTTTATGTATACATGTGGCAGTAGAGTGAGTTCAACTGGTGAATTGAGAAATCTAGTTAAATAATAGAGATGTCTGTCTTTCTTGATGCTAAAACTATTTTTGATCTGATAAGAACCTTGGGTATGGATGATCCTTGTAACAGGTCCTCTCACGCCTTGCTCCTTTTGAAAGAGGAATATTTGAGGATTATGTTGCCAACTTTTGGTGTGCCTCTTCCATTATCTTCAAGTGGAAGAGATTATTTAGGTCAGAGTCACTGAGGATTCTCAGCTTAACTGCAACAGTTATAACTTGTCTTCCTTCAATGATTCAACAAATAAAATCTCCAAGTAACCGAGGTTTCCTCTATGGGCTGCTAAATTGTTCATTTGCGTTCTACTTGTTTTCTTTTCAAGGTTTGTAACATTTTTTTTTTTTTACAATGCCAAATTGCAATAATTTTTGTTGAAAATATCTTACTGAGTGTATGCATGGTGCCTTACAGTGCATGAGAAGTCCATTTTGCTGCCACTTCTTCCTGCAAGCCTGCT
This sequence comes from Arachis duranensis, assembly GCF_000817695.3. NCBI lineage: Eukaryota > Viridiplantae > Streptophyta > Magnoliopsida > Fabales > Fabaceae > Arachis > Arachis duranensis. Next base: position 8,660,163 of record NC_029778.3, read on the forward strand.
GGCTATGGAAGAGCCTTTTATTTTTAAGTGGTTCATGCAATTTGCCATGCTCTCCATGTTCCCTCTGATATGTCGCGACGGGTTGGTTGTTCCATACTTTGCTTTGCTTGCTCTCTTCATCCTGATATTCGACGCACCTGGTCAACAGAGAGTTAAAGAGGGCAATTATTTGTATAATTATTTGGGTGCAACGACTGTACGCCTTGTTTTATTCTGCTATTTCATTCTTCACATAGTTTACTTGACCATGAATCCACCTGAGAAGTATCCTTTCCTTTTTGAAGCAATAATTATGAATGTGTGCTTCTCTCAGTTTGTGCTTGTAACTCTTGGCTGCAATATAAAGCAGTGGGTGTTGAATAAACCTACCAAATTAGAAGTAGACAAGAAGTTTATTTGATACAGTTTTTACTTTGGAGGCTAGATAGATTGTTTTTGTTGTTAATTGGTTTAGTATTAATTGAATTGAGAGTTTGGCCGCATTGACCTCTTCTCTTCTGTAATGAGTTTATGATCTTTTAGGTTTGTTTGTCCCTGCACTTTGTAGTTCAATGTTTCTGTTTTATTTTCATTTAACTTTTTGTTCAGATTTTATTGATCCTCTCCTATTGATAAACCATCTCTATGCCTCATAATCTTAAAAGTGTAGGAAAAAACGAATTTTAGACTCTAGTGCCGAAATTAGTGGGCTATGGATTATTAACAAACACTTCTCAAATGGCATGAATTGATTATTATTGTTGTCATATTTCAAAATAAACGTGAAATTAAAATTATTAGCTAGCCAGATCAAGATCCAAGCACCAAGATAAAGTACCCTCATTTCTTGTACCCTATTAAAAAACAATAGCAAAAACAAAGGAATGCAGCTTCATTTCCCTTCCCATGAATGTCTAAATAAGTAGTGGTTGTCGGTGAGGCGGTGAATTATGGGATGGGATATCCTTTTTATATATATTTTCCAATGCTATTTTTTGGATTTTTTATTTTCTTTTTTTAACTCTTTTTTTCGAATCTAACAATATCTTTTTCTGCAAAATAGAGTTATCCCCATATTAGAATTATTGGTCATTTTCCAGCATTTGTTCCACGCCGTACAATTATTTTCTTTCGGCATTTAATATACATGCACGTCTTAAAGCCCAAAAGCCCAAAACCAGAGAGTTTTCGTTATCGCTAACTTCCTAAGTTCCTATAGAGTCTCCAATTGCCTCGCGCATCTTCTCACTCTCACGCGCGGGCGTTCGGAGATTCACGCGCCACCATGTCTGCCCCACCGACACTCCCCCAATCCACCAACACAGCCGCCGCAGGCTCTGCATCTCAGCCTCCCATAGCCACGCCTGCTTTTCGCTCCTTCATCTCCCGCCTGTCATCCTCTCTCCGCCAAGGCTTCTCCCAGCGCCGTCCGTGGACGGAGCTCGCCGATCGATCCTCCTTCTCGAAACCGGAATCCCTAACTGAAGCGTACTCAAGGATCCGCAAGAACTTCAACTACTTCCGCGTTAACTATGTAACCCTAATCGTGTTCGCGGTCGCGGTTTCGCTCATCACGCATCCGTTTTCGCTTCTCGTCCTCCTCGGACTCCTCGCGTCGTGGTGCTTCCTTTACCTCTTCCGCCCTGCAGACCAGCCGGTAATTTTCTATGGCCGCACCTTCAACGACAAGGAAACCCTAGGACTCCTCACCGCGCTCACCATCTTCGTCGTGTTCCTCACCAGCGTCGGGTCGCTCTTGATCTCGGCGTCGATGGTCGGATTGGCCATCGTGTGTGCTCACGGCGCGTTTAGAATGCCGGAAGATTGTATTATGGTGACTTGGGGAAAAAATCTTAATGTGCTGATTCTTTTTTGACTTGCGAATTGCATAGGGTTTAGTTATGTGACTTTTTTTTGTTTCATTATCAAGAGATTGTTCTTCCATATCAAATCAATGCAGTTTAGTCACCAATTTATTTTTGCTATATTTGCGTGCATGTTTTTTTCTGATTTCATGCGTCACTATAGAAATGTGCCCTGTTTTGCTCTTTCGGTTACAAGTATTTGGTTAATGTTTGTGAAATCCTTCTATGGTGGTGTTTATATACAAAAATTTAATTTTAAATGCAGGTTATTTTGGTGTTCCGATATAAGGCTCTTGGTTGCTGGAAGTAATTTCTGGTATTATTCATTTGTATGCGTCTTGATGTGGCTTCTCCATGAAGCAACATAGGAGATATTTACCCCATAAGCCATAATTGGCTTGAGTGTAGGGACATATATATATTCTATCTAGATTTGCCTTTGAGCGTGATAGATGTTACAGAAAATCTGGTTTTGGGGCCTTGTTGTATTTTGAGTTAGATGACCTGCTGCAGACTGGCATTGCCAGAACGTAGAAATGATCGGTTTTGTTGGGTAGTTGCCTCCAACAAATTCTATAATCTTTTGTTTTGTTATTGCCTGGGTTTTGGTAAGAAATAGTGTCTGTGGTTGTTGGAACCTGGATGTTGGTTTCTTCTCATTCTGACTTCTTAAAGATTAATGCTATATCTTACAAACATAAATATGCCTAACAGTGAGTCTGTTATCTAGTTAATACTTAATATCATTGAGGAGCACTTCTTTTTCCTCTATATTTTCTTACTTCTCTCTTGATCTCTTGTTTTCTGGTGTTGGTAAGTATGAAAGATGGAATTAATAAACGAGTCTGTATGATAGTGATTCCTTTGCTGGGTGTGAATTGCATCAGCTGGAAGGGATTAGGTGATTGATGGTTTGCATGCAAGAACTGATACCTTTCTATCGACTGGCTTGGTAAGCATCTATCTTGCTTAAAATTTGTGCTTCTCCGTTCTTCAATCTTCAGTGAGGGAAATTGAAATTGGTTTATTGATTAATCTCGTGCACAAAGAAAGATATAAGGGTAATGCAATGTCATGATTCACAAGTCAAGTCATGATCTCAAATTCTATTTGTTTGTTTGTTTTTAGATGCGGTATCAACTTAAAGTGTGGAACTACGAGTTGTATGTGTTTTAGGAGTATACGATAATTTAATTTCGGGGTAGCTAACTCGCACCAAAGAGACAACAATAATTAATTAATGCAACATTATAGGTCCGGGGAGAATTGGTGAGTTGACCTTCGCATGTTTTGATGCTGACATTTTCAATTGGATAGTTTTTGAATTTCACACAATTTTGCGGATTTGAGTTGATGCGTTTGAAAGTTTATTTGTTTGTAAGTTTGTTTTCATTCACTTTGCTAAAAAGTTGGGGAGGAGTAGCTATCGCAACAATAAAAACAAATAAAGGAATAACTAGAATTAAACTCAAGGAGCGGTTTGGAACTAAATCGCATCCAGCACTTGTCTCGTGAAGGTTAGTTATTGATAGTGGATCACGTTACAAGATTGAAACATTCACACCAGTCAGCAGTCCTTTCATCCCATATACTTCCGTTACCAAACTATACAAAATGATTCGAAAAGGCTCGCTTGTTATTTGAGGTACTTATAATTTCGTGTGGTACGAGTATAACTATGAGGTGTTCCTATTGAAGCGTGAACCCTGCTTGAAGATTGAGTTGGTAAATTTAAATGATTGGTGAAAATTCGAAAGTAAGATGAACATTACCGTTTTAGTTGAATCAGACACTTACAAAAATGACCAATAATTTTTGTACTGAATGTGCCACTTCGATGAAACAACGCATTTCGAACGATGGATCATGGATATTGATTCCGTCAAATTTAATAACCTAACAAACGTACATACATAGATACCATCATCCTCATTACAAACTGAGGAGGATGAGAAGATGATTGATGAACGGCAATGTTCTCCATTTACATAAAACGACATGAAGTGTCAAAGGGCAAAAAGGTGTCGTAATATGTTGTATGCAAAGGTATAGTAATAGTGGACCAACACCAACTACAGCAGCAGCAGATAAGTACCCCTTTGATATGATGAACATGATGATGACGACGACTCTTCCCATATTTCACAGCCTGTTATCGATACCAATTGGAACGACCCACTCGAACGTTTTCTAAAGTTAGCTATACATCATTCAACATTTCAACCCCTTCTTAATAAAATGCGACCTTTCTTTTTTGGTATCAATAAAGGAGAAAACACCCATGTCCCCTTCAAAGTAATAAAAAAAACAAAAAATAAGACCGCGGTTGACGTTTTAAAATGAAAGACACTTCTAATTAAAAGAGAAGACATCCAAATTAGTAATGAATTTAATACATTAAAAGATTTTCTTAAAAAATCGCTTTTACTCCAAAATCAATGTATTTGGATGCAAAATAATTTTAAAACACTAATTTTAATGTATAAAAAAAATCAAAACGATAATTATTTAAAATAGATAGAAATTTCATTAGTAAGATTAAGATATTTGTTAAAAGAAGGGTTAAGTACGATTTTGGTTTCCAACGTAAAGGTTGAAAATTTATTTTGTCTTTGATATTTTTTTTACTACAAAATAGTCCCAAAAGTTTCAGTTTGTTTAAAAATCATCCTTCGGACAAAAATACTCTTCCACATCTTTCCCAAAATGCAGAAACAAAAGCAGAATGCAGAAGCAGAAAACAGAAGCAGTGAAACAACAACAATAACAATGGAATAACAACAAATAAAAGAACAACACCAACAATAACAATGGATAATGAAATCAAAGCAACAATAAAAGTAAAACCAGAAACAGAAGCAAAAACAGAAAAATTAAAGAAAAAAGGGCTACGGCAGTGGTGGGGGAGGAGGGGCTGCGGTGGTGAACTGTGAATCATGAGAGGAGGAGAGATGCGGTGGTGGTGGCGAATCACGTGGAAAGGACTGCGGCAGTGATGGCCACATTGCAAATTACGACCAGAACGGCGAGGAAGTAGCGGCAAGAAAGCGGCGGCGGCGTGGAGATTCCCCACTCTCCATCACAGGCGGCGGCGCTACCTTCCCCCC